>NC_081557.1:267755092-267915591 GCF_022355385.1 Mustela nigripes | reverse complement strand
ACAGCAACCCTCAGTTTGTTTTGTGAGATTAAGAGTCACTTATGGTTTGTCTCCCTCCCAATCCCATCTTCTTTCATTTATTCTTCTCGTACCCACTTAAGCCCCCATGTTGCATCACCACTTCCTCATATCAGGGAGATCATATGATAGTTGTCTTTCTCTGCTTGACTTATTTCACTAAGCATGATACGCTCTAGTTCCATCCATGTTGTCGCAAATGGCAAGATTTCATTTCTTTTGATGGCTGCATAGTATTCCATTGTGTATATATACCACATCTTCTTGATCCATTCATCTGTTGATGGACATCTAGGCTCTTTCCATAGTTTGGCTATTGTGGACATTGCTGCTATAAACATTCGAGTACACGTGCCCCATTGGATCACTAAATCAACAAGTCAGGAAATGACAGATGCTGGCGAGGATGCGGAGAAAGGGGAACCCTCCTACACTGTTGGTGGGAATGCAAGCTGGTGCAGCCACTCTGGAAAACAGCATGGAGGTTCCTCAAAATGTTGAAAATAGAACTGCCCTATGACCCAGCAATTGCACTGTTGGGTATTTACCCTAAAGATACAAACAAAGTCACTTCTAACTAATTGCCCAAGATATTTGCAAGTTTCAGTCACCTCCTATTTAGGCACAAGGCTAAATGAATGACAACCAAACTAGCAAATTTATCAAAACAGGAAAAACATTTGTTAAGATTCTCGTTCCTGTGAATCAAGTTTCTCTTCCAGCGTTAATGTCTCTCCTTCCCTTGTTCACCAATCAGTGGTTTATATTCCAAAACACGACTAGGGATTGACCTGACGCTCCTCAGTCTAGAGTTTCTGAACTTGAACTCTTCTTCGCATTTGGAAAACTGGGATGGGGTGCTGTTGCAGGTGTCCCCTTCCTGGAGATGACTCTGCAACAGAATAACCACTCTGCTCAGCCTCCTGGGAGCTGTGGGGCTGAGAAATGAGAACTAGAAAATAGGTCTCATTCTTAACTTTTAACATTTTTGTGATGTGTACTTTGCTCTACCAGGTTGAAGATGGGTCTTCTTAATGGGAAAGGCACACCCACAAAGTGGTTAAACTAGGAGTCTCTCTCTCCTGTCATGTGGGTACATCACACCACCTGCTCCAGGACTGGCAGAGAGGATGAAGTTCCCTTTCAAACCTTACCATTTTTTTTAATCAGAAATCAAGTGAAAATACTTGAATCTAGAATTTTAAAAAGACTTCTTGATTTTCTTATAAATTTATCTCTCATTACTCCCATTGTCCAATGGTTTTAATCATTCTTACATTAAAAAGAGGGGAATCCATAGTCAATTAAAATGCTGATCAAGAAATTCATTTATTGTCTGTAAATTAGAGGATACCACTCATTAAGTTTCTTAAAATATCTTTGTCCCATAACTGTGTTAGTAGAAGAAAATGTCTTTATTTTAGTGACATTTCTTTCACATGAACCCATGGTTAACTTTCTGAAATAAGAAGAAAATGTCTTTTTATTCCAAACATAAAAATACAAAATTTTCATTATCTTTTTATATTCAACTGATTGCTACCGTTAAAATATCTAAATTTGCCCCAAGATAGAATTGTTCATGTTATGCCCCCTGTCAGCAAACCAAAACTTAACTAAGTTTCTTTGCTTGGTTCTCACAGAAAAGGAAACCTTAGTCAACCATTCAGCACATCACCTGACCTGGCTCTCAGACTTCCCTTCAATCCACATACAGGAAGCAACCCTCCCCTAACCAATCAGCAGATGTCCAGTGTAACTTCTTTGTTCCTGCTCACTTTTAACTATAAAACCCTCTCACCTTATACAACTCTTTGAAACTCCTTATTATTTTTTTAATTTCATAATTTTTATCTTTTTTTATTATTTTGAGTTAGCCAACATATAGTAAGTACATCATTGGTTTTTGACATAGTGTTCACTGATTCGTTAGTTGCATATAACACCCAGTGCTCTTCACAACACAGGCCCTCTTTTTATTAGATTAGATCCTTTCTGATTCATGAATCACTAAACAAAAGCCAATGAGATCAGTAGGTTGTGGGAAATTTTAACACTACATTAAATCAGCTTATTTATATAGATTAAAAATAACAGAAGTAAAATTTGTTGAGATTTAAAAAATCATCAAAATCTTAAATAATTTTCCATTTCTAATTACCAAGATTAATTATGCATTGTACTACTTAACTTTTTAACTACTTAACAGTTTAAGATCCAGCCAGCATAAACTACCAAAAGCTAGATGAGATGGAATCGTCTTATACAGAAATGTTATAAAAGTAACCCAGGGCTCCTGGGTGGCTCAGTCGGTTAAAGCATCTGCCTTGGGCTCAGGTCATGATCTCAGGGTCCTGGGATTCACCCCACATCAGGCTCCCTGCTCAGCGGGGAGCCTGCTTCTTCCTCGCCCTCTGCCTGCCTCTCTGCCTACTTGTGCTCTCTATCTCTCTATCAAATAAATAAATAAAATCTTCTTTAAAAAAAAGTAATCTCAACTTTCTAAACCTTAATGAAAGAAAGTACAGTAGGAAAACTTTAGTTGATTTCTTTATAAAATCAGTTGTCTGCTTAATTTGTAGATAATTCATGTTTTTAAGGAAAATCTCTTAAAATCTATTGGGTTATTTTTAATATTAGAAAAATAACAAATTCATTTTCTCAAGCTATAAAAAAAAACAGATATAAACAAAAAAAGAAAAATGAAATCCCCTTTCATCTCACCTCCAAGAAATGTTCACTCTTACTGCTTTGAGCAATAATTTTAAATACACAGCATTCAGGATGTTAATAGCCTTTCCTTTGCCCATGACAGATACCAATAATTAATCATGATCTTATAACCCAGTGATCACAGTATTTGCCTATGTACAATTCTCAATCCAATCAATATTTATTATATTTCCATTGTTTGTGTGTAGTACTATGCAGTATATTTGTTTTGGGTTATTTTATTTCCTACTTAAGAAGTCAAAGACATACCCCGGGCCATGAAACAGTTTTTTATAACACCACTTCAAAAGACAGCTTAATATTCAATTCTACATTGTACTGTAGGGAGTGCTCTAAGTATTTTATGATGTAAATAATTTTATGAGGAGTATCCTCAGAGCAGATGTGCATGTGATATGGAATTCATTTGCATTAAAACACACTAATACGTATTGCTAAATTGTTGCTAGAAGGTTTTCTAAATTATCATTTTGTTTGAAATATAGAAAGTCTGTGAGAAGTGACTGGATCTTACATATTTAGTCCCTAGAACCTTCTCCAATCCTTTTTTAAGGTTTCTCTGAGGCAGGAAACCCAGTAGCTTTGTTTTGCCAAGAGTTAATGCTCTTCTATAATTAAAATTGCAAAAGGTATCCACCCTAGGAAGAAAAAAAATATTTGGCGGCAAAAACTTCCTTTCTAGCCAGAAGAGTAAAAAATAAGGTTTAAAGAAGAGACTGGGACATTCCAATAAAAGAATTTATAAATAGGAATCCTAGAATTCCACACCTGTGCATACTAATAAATGTTAATATTCATTCAACTTTGTAAAGAGTAAAAGATAGACAGTTTTAGGGAACCATACTTGAAATAGAGTGTTTTAATCTTTTGTGTTGAACCCAGTAACCAGCAACAGCTTCAATTACCCAGCTCCTATTATGCAAATGAAACCGAAGCCAGAAGTTGTGCACCTGTGCTTGCCTCTGGATTTAATATTTCTAATGAGTTCGTAAATCCTGTTCCACAGACAAGCCTGCGAGATTGCTCAACTCAGATTACAGTAGAGCAGGTGAAAAGCTTTTCAAACAGAGACAATACTTCCAAGGACTTCAATAAGTCACAGTATACAGAAGATTTAGACATTGTCAGATGAGAAACAGACACAACAATAGTAAATTATCAAGATGTTTGCTAGTGCTGAGGGGCTTGGCCCAGTGACATTAAAGTAATGAGAAGAAAAAGGGAAAGAATAGTACTTCGCTATTCGCAAAGTTTCTCCTTGTGGGAGGTCCTTTGTGCTCTCTGGGCAGCTGAGCTTGGTGCAGCCCCATCAGGCCTGTACAGGTCCCCCTAGCTCTTAATATACAAATAAGCCAACACATACATACAATAGCATTTAGTTTTTTTGGTTTTTTGTTTGTTTGTTTGGTTGGTTGGTTGTTCTTTTCTTTTCTTTTTTTTTTTTTTTTTGAAAATCCACACTATGCTAGCTAATATTTAGAGAATAGGGACACAATTCATCTTATATGGTGCAGTACATTCTAAAAGGAGCCAGTGAAGGCTTCTCAAACTGTTTCTATGACTACACTGAGGCCTGAGGCCTGAGTCATATTTATTTCCAGCAAGGAACTGGAGCTGTTTTCTCTGAGGCAGAGGAAAGAGCACGCAAAGGACCAGACATAAGAACACATGGTCAGAGAGAGGGGCAAGGGACTGATAGGAGCCTGAGAGCTCAGCGAGAGAAGAAGAAAGGCAAGCCGCCCTCCCCACCCCCGACCACAGAGGGTCTAGGAGTCACTGAAATGTTTCATCGAGCTTTACGAGGACTGCTTTGGCTGCATGTGGAGAGCAGACAGCAACAGAGATATTCTGAAGGCAAGAGAAGAAGCCTGTGGGGGTAACCGAGACAGGGCAGTTCCCAGGCCTGGAATAAGACAGTGGGTGAAGAGAGATGCACATAGTTGGGATCAATAAAGTAGTAAAAATGGTAAGATTTAGGAATTGTTTGGGTAGACCCAGGAAGGAGGAAAAATGGTAGAAAGAAAGGAGAGGTATTACCCTCTTTGATGGGACATTGCGCAAAGCTGATGCCATTCATTGAAATTTAAGTACCAGAAGAAGAGTGAGACCTAGAGAGAATTGAGTTTAGTTTAGAATATATTGACTTAGAAGCTTCCATAAGATATTCAAGGCTGAAATCCAGGAGGAATCTCTATCTCTTATCATTCAGTCCGTGAGCAAATCCTATTGGCTCTAACTTCAAAATATATCCAGAATCTGCCCTGACCACTTCTCATCATTTCCTCTGCTCTGATCCTAGTCCAAGCCACCACATCTGTCTCGGGATTACTGCACAGTCTCCTAAATTTCAATACAACAGAGTGGTCCTTTTAAATTTAAGTCAGATTGTGCCATTGCTTGGCTCAAAGTCCTCCCATGACCTTCCCAGCTCGGACAGAATCAAATCCAAAGGCCTTGGCATGGTCTCTAAGGTCATTCCACTCCCCCATTCCTGCATCTCTGGTCGTGCCCCCTTCTGTCTGCTCCTTGCCACTCCTCAGACAAGCCAAACGGGTTCCATTCTCGGGGCTTCTTACACGCTCCTCCCTCTGTCTGGAATACTCGATGCAGGGCATCTGTGTAGCCTGTTCTGTGTTCAGAGTCACTTTGTAAGGGAGGCCTTGCCGGTAAACCTATCCAGAACCTATCTACACTATCACCCCGCCCCTTCCTAGCTGTGTGATTATCCTTCCTCTACTTTATAATACTTATTACCACCTGAAATTATATTATGCAGTTATGTACTAATTGTTTTTATGACATGAATTAAATGAAATGAAATGGAATGAAAAATTTGTGAAAAAATTGGTCTCTTCGATCACTGTTCCTATCCCTTAGAAAAATACCTGCTACAAAGGTGCTGCTCAAAAAAAATGTATTTTGAATGAATTCAAGAAGAGCCATTCAATAGCCAGTTGGGCATATGAATATGAAAATCTCCTAGTCAACTTGAAATACAGATTTGGTGACTCCCAGATACAGTGATTAAGAATGCAAGAGCAAATATTCCCCCAGCATGTAAGTGCCGGACAACAGGAGGGAATCTCCCTGATCTGGGAGATCTACCTTTTTCATACAGGTTTTATTCTCATTTGTTTGATTCAAGTTTACATATACTGCTAACAAAAGCAATTTTGAGAAGCCACAGAGACCTAACAAATTCTGAAAAAGAGGGGTCATCCCAGGCAAGGAGACAGTCATGGCTGGAAGGGCAGAGTGAACCGGGGCATGTGGGGTCAGGAAATGAAAAGACCTGGGCCAGGTCTTGGAAGCTGTGTGGATAAAGGGGATAGTAACCGTAATCATTCCGTGAAAGAAGTGCAGAAGGGCCTGATAATAATTCGACCTTCACCTTCTGATTCTGACTTCGCACGCTGTCCTTTGACCAACAGAAAGTCATCAAAGACTTTTGTAAACGGTGACAAGTCATGAAAGTGGTATTTTAGAAGACCAAAAAGGCCCTACATCTTTCTTTTGCTTCTTCACTTCCCATACCCACAGATACACAGACATTGTAAGGAAAGATGAAGCAAATAGGAAAAGATCACGGATAAATTCTTCAAATACCCTCCTCTCTTTCTACCTTAATCGGTCATGAAAACTGCTTCCAATGTAAGTAGGATTTTTTTTTTAAGATTTTATTTATTTATTTGACAGACAGAGATCACAAGTAGGCAGAGAGGCAGGCAGAGAGAGACGAGGAAGCAGGCTCCCCGCCGAGCAGAAAACCCGATGCGGGGTTTGAGCCCAGAATCCTGGGATCATGACCTGAGCCAAAGGCAGAGGCTTTACCCACTGAGCCACCCAGGCACCCCGTAAGTAGGATTTTTTTACAGAAACAAATGTTACTGTTAAAATTTAAAATTCTGCCTAGCAAGTGTTCAGTGATTTAAGGACAAGCCAGCATGGTATGGCACTGAGGGAGTTTATGTAAAGAGCAAAGAACAAGTACTAATAATCCTGAGTGTGCTCAGCATGACCGCGGTACTCTGATGAAGCACTCGCGTGCATTACCTTGTTTTATCTTCATGATAATAGATGACGTAGATACCAACTTTGAGAAAAATCTAACTTGAAAATTTAAGTAATTACCCCGAGGTCACAGAGCTGGTGTCTTGCTCTCATCTACTCTGCTTCAGAAAGAGATGGAAAAAGTTCAAAATACTTTTGCCTCATTAATTTTAACATCTTAAAACAAAAGCCTTATATATGTGTTATTCAAGAACTAAACATAGGCTCTTAGAATGTCTGCAGTGTGAGACTGGGAACTAAAAACAATGTAAGACATGAAGCAACAGAAGAACTAAGTTAACCCATTCTGCTTGTATGTCAGCTTATTTGTGTGGGTTAATTAGCTTTCATAAGAATCGGAGCACATGGCATATGAATTGTAGAATAACCTTATTTATGGAAATAAGAAGACTAAAAGCAGCAATTAAATAATGGAAATACCTTATTTGATTTGAATTTTTAATTTGAAAATACAGCATGGGTGCAGACGTAAAAGATCTATACTCACTAAAAACCATTAGACTAGAATTTTCACTTTCCTTTTAGTAGCTAAGACAAAGCGATATTGAAGGTGATGTACAGATTTTTAAATTTAAATTTTTTCTTTATTTCTTTTTTAAAGGATTTTATTTATTTATTTGAAAGAGCAAGAGAGCACAAGCAGGCAGAGCAGCAGAGAGAAAAGGAGAAGCAGGCTCCCCACTGAGCAGGGAGCCAAATAGACAGGACTCAATCCCAGGACCCTGGCATCATGACCTGAGCTGAAGACAGTTGCTTAACCAACCGAGCCACCCAAGTGTCCTAAATTTGTTCTTTAATAGGTATACATTAGAAACTATGTCACTAGTCTCTGGAGATTTATGATGTTGATTTAATATGCATTAGTAGAATTTGCATAAAATATTCCTTTTAACTCCGTAGTGGAAAGATTTGGGGTCCTAAGGCAATAGAGAATTAGTTTTCACTTTGAACGTCTGTTCTTTCTTATATAATGAATTTTCTGCTTTCAATGCCAAAAAGTAATCTTTCAAGCTACTTTCCAAACGACTACATTTTCTTAATTTCTTAATCAAAATTGCTGAGCTATTCACCTCAGATGAAGTTTTCTGAGTAATCAATTGCACCCTTGTGAGACTCTGTTTTAGTCTGTTTGGTGGCTATAACAAAATACCATAGACTGGGTGTCTTATAAATAAAAGACATGTATTTTTCATAGTTCTGGTTGTTGGAAATTCAAGCATGGTTATGTTCTCTGGGCAAAGGTCCTGTTCCTGGCTCATAGCCAATGTCTTCCCTCTGTGTCCTTACATGGAGAAAGGGACCCATGATTTCTGGAGCCTCTTTCATAAGGCACCAATTCCACTGATGAGGTCTCCACTCTCATGACTTAAGCACCTCCCAAAGTCTCCACCTCCTAAGAACATCGTCTTCGGTTTTAGGACTTCACCATACTAATTTTGCTAGACACAGCATCCAAACCAAAGCGCACCCCAAGCAGAGGACACAACTAAACTATACCCAGACTCCTGACCCACAGAAATTGCATGGTACAAAATCCTAAAACAAAACAAAACAAAACAAAAACACACATAAAAAATGAAGGTGACTGGGTGGCTCAGTCAGTTAAGTATCAGCCTTCAGTTCAAGTCATGATCCCGGATCCCGGAGTCCTGGGATCAAGCCCCACATCAGGCCCCATGCTCAGGAGGTGTGGGTCCCTCTGACCTTCCTCCATCTCATGCACTCTCTCTCGGTCTCTCTCCTTTTCTCTCTCCAATAGAGAAAAACCCTCGGAAGGAATTAACAATGCTAACACTTTAATTTCAGCTTTCTAACATTTAAAACTGTGAGAAAATAAATTTCTGTTGCTTTAAGTCACCCGATTTATGGTACTTTGTCAAGGCAGCCCTAAGAAAACCAATAAAGGAGGCCACAGCAGTGGTACAGAAGAGTGGAGCTGGGGAAATGGTATCACGGATGGATAGGAGAAAACACATCCTGGAGGTATTTATGGGGTAATATTGGCAGATGTTGATAAGTGATCAGAAATGGGGAGTGGGGCTGTGGAAAGGGTCCAGGATGACTCCCAGTTTTTATGGGAGATATGGGTGAACCCAAATGATAAATGAATATTGGAGAATCTACTTCAAGAGGTCCTATGCTCATTTTTCACTGGATTTAAATATTTAGGTAAAGGAAAAGTTAGGGATTCAAAAACTAATTCTGGGAACACTGAACAAGTAGTAGGTGTCCAGCAGAGTCACCCATCCAGGGGCAAGTCATCATCAATTAGAGTCTTACTATCACCAAGTTCTGGGCAGAAAGACAGGCAGAAATCTCTAATGGGAAAGCTTAATATGTTTTGGTAAACAACAAGCCTTAAGAATCAAGTTTCCAGGGGTGTCTATGTCTAGACATAGACAAGTCTCCCCTTTCATATACAAGGCCCACCTCAGTCCAGCCTTAAGAATCAGCAGGGTTCTTTTCCCACATAAAGTAGAACCTCAAATTGGAGAAATGAACACTGAAAAGAGTATCAGCATACAACTTCGGCTTTTAGAATGTGTTCCTCGGGGTATATTCTTCCTCCCATTACCCCACGATTCCTCACTTGCCAGGTACCATGAGTGAGCACTAGATCCAGAGATGTTAAATGCCTAAGACGTGTGTCTTTAACTATTAAGCTGGCATTTAAATATTACATAAAAGTCTCAAAACCTGAAGTGATAATGAAGGAGAGATCTGGGGTTAACAGTTGGTAAGACTTGGCTGACTTCAGTTCATCTACTAGAAGTCGAAGCTACCTTATCTACTTAAAAAGCTCATTTATACTTCTATTTCCCTTTCTCCAACACCTATTATTTCCTGTCCTGGCTTTAAGTCTCATTTTAATATATTTGTATTTGTCTAATTTCTACTATTGGACTGTAAACTTCTTGAGGGCTGAAAATACATCATCTATAACTTTAATTTTTGCCCCCAAAATAGCACAGTGCTTTGAAGAAGCTGACATTTATTAAATGTTTGTTGAATCAATGGATTGGTTTTCAAGGTTACCCCGTCTAATAAATAAGAGACACGGTCAGCAAATTACCTGGTGTCCTACCCGATTTGGATGAATTTCAGCAGCTTCAACAGTGACTTAGGGCATTCCTTGAAGTTTGCTTAAAATGATAAATAGTCTCTAGTTTAAATCATAACTGGTATTTTTATCATTCTCTCTTTTGAAAAATATCGTATCATGTCAGGCAAGATGGATTTCCACAGTATGAGTGTAAATTACAGTACAAAAAGTACAGATTTGTTCAAGGGTATACTATGATAAAAAACAGAACTGGGAATGACATTTAAGATCTTAGGTCCACGTTTCGGCATCCACTAGATTATGGAATGTTTTCCCTCTGACTGTACTGTATCACTTATTTATTGTATTTAACTTTCATCTCAGGAAAAGTTTTGAAAATGGTAAAATAACTCTTCAATATTTTATTTAAATAGTTTACAATTTTCAGAAAAGCACAGAAAATATTTGGCCCAGAACAAGAAATTTTATGCATGTTAAAATAAAATCATTCTCTTACTTTTGTCACAGCCAAAGATTATATGTTGTAGAATTAATTTAAATTAGTTTCATATAACCAAAATAAAAACCACTGCAATTTAAATCGAACAGTAAAATATTAAAATATTCAAGTGAACATTAATTCTGTGATAGTCACACAGAAATCAAAATAAAACTTATCTTTTATTGTGTCTAAGGAAAATCTGTACCCAATTTGGTATCATTTGGTGAAAGTTTTACATAAAACAATGCATACAAGAAACTGTTTTTGTCAGTATAATCCCCCAGGAATGAGCCTAAAATCCCCATTATTTCAGTTCTTAATGTGTAAATTTTTGTACTATTTGTAAGTCTTCAAGTGATCCTAAGATTGTCTTCTATCTACATATTTGGTGGCATGGCAAAAGTTTTCTCTATTTCTTTCTCTACTTACATAATTATTTTTTTTCTAGGGCAAATACATCCGTTTACATTCCCATCAACAGCGTGTAAGGGTTCCCTTGCTCCCCATTCCTGTTAACATTTGTTATTTCTTGTCTTTGATAACAGCCATTCTAAGAGGTTTAAGGTGGTATCTTGTTATGGTTTTGATGTGTCTTTCCCTGATAATCATTGATGCTGAGCACCTTTTCATGTACCTTTTGGCCACCCCGGTGTCCTTGGAAGAAGCTTTTTAGTTTTATATAGCACCACTTTTTTTATTTTTTTAAAATTTTTTTTCTTTTTATTTTCAGTGCCCGAGAATCCATTGTTTATGCACCACACCCAGTGCTCCATGCAATACGTGCCCTCCTTAATGCGCACCACCAGGCTCACCCAACCTCCACCCACCTCCTCTCCAAAACCCTGTTTGTTTCTCAGAGTCCACAGTGTCTCATGGTTTGTCTCTCCCTCCAGCTTCCCCCAACTCCCTTCTCCTCTCCATCTCCCCTTGTCCTCCATGTTATTCCTTATGCTCCACAAATAAGTGAAACCATATGATAATTGACTCTCTCTGCTTGACTTATTTCACTCAGCAGAATCTCCTCCAGTCCCGTCCATGTTGCTACAAAAGTTGGGGATTCATCCTTTCTGATGGAGGCATCATACTCGATAGTATATATGGACCACATCTTTATCCATTCATCCATTGAAGGGCATCTTGGTTCTTTCCACAGTTTGGCAACTGTGGCCATTGCTGTATAGCACCACTTTTTAACTTTTGCCTTAATTACTTGGATTTGGGTGTCATGTGTAAAAAGTGTTTCCAAGACCAATGTGAAGATTTTTCCCTACATTTTCTGCTAAGAGTTTTGTAGTTTCAAGTGTTATGTTTAAGTTTTAAGCCATTTCAAGTTAATTTTTGTGATGGCGCAAGTTAGGGATCCAATTCCATTTTTGTTATATGGTTACCCAGTTTCCCAACACCATTTGTTAAAGAGACAATTCTTTCCCCATTAAGAATTTTTGGCTCCTTTGTCAGGTATTAGTTGACTGAATATATGAGGTTATGCTTCTAGACCCTTTGCTCCAATCCATTGGTCTATGTGTCTTTTGTATGGCAATACTATACTGTTTTAATTATTACACCATCGTAGTATATAGTTTCAAATCAGAAACTGTAATATTTCCAGCTTCATTCTTCATTCTCAGCATTGTTTTGACTAGATGGTGTCTTTTTCAATCCAAACAAATTTTAGAATACTTTATTTTATTTCTAAGGAAAACGCCATTGGAATTTTAATAGGGATTGCTCTAAATCTATAGGTGGCTTTGGGCAGTATGGACATTTAACAATATTAATTCTTCCAAACCATCAAGATAGGATATTTTTCTATCTGTTTTTGTCTTCTTCAATTTTTTTCATCAAAGTCTTGTAGTTTTCATTGTACAGATCTTCCACTTCCTTGATTAAATCTATTCCTAAGCACTTTAGTGTTTTTGATGCTGTTGTGAATGGAATAGATTTTTTTCATTTCTTTTTGAGATGTTAGGTTGTTAGGGTATAAAAACACCTCTGATTTCTGTATGTTAGTTTTAGGTCCTACAACTTTACTGAATTCCTTCATTAATTCCAATGCTTTTTGAATGAGTCCAGAATTTTCTATATATAAAACCGTATCATCTGCAAATAAAGACAATTCTACTTCTTCATTTCTCATTTAGATGCTTTTTATTTCTTTTTATTTCTTCACCTTGCCTAATTGCTCTAGCTAGGACTTCTAGTACTATGTTGAGTAAGAGTGGTGAGAGTGGGCACCTTTGTCTTGTCCCAGATCTTAGAAGAAAAGTTTTCAAATTTTAACCACTGACTGTGATGTTAGCTGTGAACTTTGTCTTATTTGGGCTTTATTACATTAAGGTATGTTCCTTCTAACCTAATTTGTTGAGATTTTATCATGAAAGATTATTTGTCAAAAGATTTTTCTGTATCTCTTGAGATTACATGTTATCTTTCATTCTATTAATGTGGTGTATCACATTTATTGGTTTGCATATGCGAAGCCATTCTTACATCCCAGAAATGAATCTCATTTAATATGGTGTATGATCCTCTTAATGTGGCGCTAATTTGATTTGTTAATATTTTTTGCGAATCTTTGCATGTATATTCATCAGAGATACTGGTCTATAGCTTTCTTTTCATGTAGTATCCTTATCTGGCTTTGTTATCAGGGTAATTTTCCTTCTGTTTCTCATTTCTACTTTCACACCATTGTAGTAAGAAATGATATTTGGGGGTGGATGGAGGTGCCTGGTGGCTTCATCAGTTAAGCATTTGATTCTTGGTTTTGGCTCAGGTCATGGTCTCAGGGTTGTGAGATTGAACCCTGCATAGGACTTCAAGCTCAGCCTGGAGTCTGCTTGAGATTCTCTCTCTCCCTCTCCTTCTGCCCCTCCCTCTGATCATGCACACTCTCTCTCTAAAAGAAAGAAATAACATCTTTGAAAAATGAAGGTAAAGATATTTGGTATGATTTCAAAATTGTTAAATTTGCTGAAAATTGTTCTGTGACCCATCATATGATCTATCCCAGCAAATGTTTCGTGTGCACTTGTGAAGAATGTGTACGCTGCTGTTGTTGGATGGAATGTTCTATGTATGTCTGAAGTATGATCTAAAGTATGGTTCACATGCAACATTTCCATGTTAGTTTTCTATTTGGATGATCTATCCATTTCTGAAAGTTAAGGTACTGAAGTTCTCTACCTTTATTGTATTGTTGTATTGTTGTCTGTGTCTCCCATCAGATCTCTGAGTATTTGCTTAATTTACCTAGGTACTCTGATGTTGGGTACATACATATTTATGACTATTATACCATCTTGAAAAAATGACCCCTTTACCATTATACAATGACAGTCCTTTGTTAACATTTTTGGCTTAAGGTCTATTTTTTTTCTGATAGCTACCCTACTCTCTTTCGTTTTCCACTTGCATGAAATATATATTTTCTAACCCTTCACTTTGAGCCTATGTGTGACCTTGAAGCTAAAGTGAGTCTTATTATTAAGTATCACATACTTGAGTCTTGTTTTTTATCCATCTAACCACTCTATGACTTTTTTGATTGGAAAATTCAATCCACTTAGAGTTACTGTTGATGGGTAAGGAATTACTAATACCACCTTATTGTTTTGACTCTTTTGTAGCTCCCTTGTTCCCTCCTTTTCTATTGTTGCTTTCATTTGGGAGTTAATGATTTTTTTGAATTAATGAATTAAGTGATATGCACTAATTCCCTTCTCTTTATCTTTTGTCAACCTATTATAGGTTATTGCTTTGTGATTGCCATGGAATTTGCATAAAATATCCTATATAGGTACAAAAATCTGTTTTATGCTGGCAATAACTTCAATTACATACAATAACTCTACCCATTCACATTCCTTTTTTATATTTTTAATATCACAATTTACCTTTTTACTTTGCTATTAACAAATTATAGTAACTACAACTATTAATACTCTTGTCATTCAATCTTTATACTGTACTTAAATGTTTAACATACCACTATATTACAATAATCTGGACTATAAATTTACCTTTACTCATGCATTGTGTATTTTCATGTTTTCAAGTTACTAATTACTGTAATTTCATTTCATTTAATGAACTCCTTTCAGCATTTCTTATAAGGCCAATCTACAAGCAATGAATTGCCCCAGCTTCTGGTTGTCTGGGAAAGTTTTTATTTCACCTACATCTCTGAAAGACAAGTGTGCTGGATATTCTTGGTTGGCAATTTTTTTTCTCTTTCAGCCACTCAAATACATCAGCCCACTCTTTTCTGACCTGTACAGTTTCTGCTGATAGTCTAATGGGAGTCTTTGTATGTTATAATCTTCTCTTGATACTTTTAAGATACTCTCTTATTTTTGACAGCTTTATTAAAACATATTTTGGAGAAGATCATTTGGAATTAAAATAATGAAGGAGTCTATTAGCTTCATGAATGTGTATGTCTAAATCTCTCAACAGGTTTGGGGAGTTCTCAGTCATTACTTCTTTCAATAAGCTTTCTACCCCTTTCTCACTCTCTTTCCCTTCTAGAACTCTAATTATTCACATATTAGTTCTTTTTGATGCTGTCCCTTAGATCACATAGGCTTTCTTCACTCTTTTTTATCCTTTTTCCTTTGCTCTCTGTTGACTATTTTCAAAGATCCTATTTTTTAACTCACATATTCTTTTTCTTTTTGATCTACACTGAAGCTGATGCTCTCTACTGATTTTTTTTCCATTTCATTTCACTCTTTGAATTCTTCAAATACAGAACTTCCGTTTGATTCTTTTTTTATTATTTCTATTGCTTTGTTAAATTTCTCATTGTGTTCATGTATTGTTTTCCTGGTATAACTGAATTATCTTTCTGTGTTTTCTGGTAGCTCACTGAGTTTCCTTAAAACAACTATTTGAATTCTTTATTGAATAACTTGTACTTCTCCTTATCATTGAATATAATGCCATGATAGCATATTTCCTTGATTTGTTCATGTTCCTTGGAGTTTTGTGTTTCTGTCTTCACATTTGACATAGCAGTCACCTCCTCTAAACTTACCAGCTGCCTTCAGGATAGAAATACTTTCTGTCAGTCTTGTTAGAAATACTGAGGCTTTCTCAGAACTTATATGAATATACCTGATCCATACTTCTTATCCTTCCTTGTGGCAGAAATCTGAAGTTTCTTTGTCTTCTCTCAATCCTACAATGTACCAGGCTGGCTGCTGATAACCTCTCTTTTGTTTTCCCAAATTAACCATACAGCTCAAGTCTGTGTTTCCCCTATGGCCTATAGACCTGGCCTTCTTTCTGTGCATGCTGACCAGCCTTCTATAAAACTGACTCTCCCTGCTCTCTAGAGCAAGCAAAGAAGACCAGTTAAAGAGTGCGGTGAGATGTGTGTGAGGCATGCAGGTGCTGGTGGTGCCCAAAGGCCAGTTGGGGGTATTCACACATAGGCTTCCCCAGCATCTCACTGGTGGGCTTCCTGATGGAGTATACTATGCATTCAGCAAGAACTATATCTCTGAGAATTTCCTGATCTCTTTCCTCCCCCTAGCCACAGACCTCCCAATTTAGGACTCTAGATGCTGTGAGAGAGAAATGAGTCTCTTTGGCAACATCCTGCAGAGCTGGAATAGCTAGTTACTTGTTCACCAGCTCTCCTCTCCCCCTGCAGGAGAAATCTCTGGCCAAATAGGTCTCATTTAGGCCTAAGCTGCATGATCTTAGAGGATGGGTAATTTGGGCAAAGTCAAGCTATTCTTCTTACTCACTATAATCTTTCCAAACTTGTATTTTTTTTCTGCTGAAACTTCTCTGGAAATTTGGACTTCCACAGAGGCTCTCTTGTTTCTCTGGAAAAGACTACCCAAGTCAGTGCTCTCCAGGTGTTCCAGACCACTGCCAAGAGGGACTGGAACTGGTTCACAGACTACTTCAGGTTTCACAGCAGATACTGAGGTCTGTCAGGTGACTACCCAATGCATAGATGAGCAAGACTCCTGGTCCTTTGGTATATGGTGTTAGATCCCACAACTTTCACAGAGGCACCTTTGTCCACGGATGAATGCCAAATTTATGTTGTTTTGGGGGAGTGGACGAAAACAAGGGACACCTTATGTTGCTATGATGCTGACACTTTCTCCTTGAGAAATGTCTTCATACTTATCAACTAAAGGCAAAAGAAGATATTTTAAGGAAAGAAAAGAATCTTAAACAATAAATACATGCTTGGGGCCAATCTGAGTAAAACACAACCTCCCTAGTGTTTAAAACAAGGTTATCACGAAGAATGCTATTGGAGAACAGGACATGGTGAAATCTAAGATATTGTTGCTGGATATACCCCACCTGGCTGGTGCAGTCAATTATTTTGATGCTCAGAGAAGATAAAACAGATTAAGGAATGCCCCTCCCCAGAACAGTCATTTAGCCAGGTTTATTTCTGACTGGTTGTGCTAATTAATGCAATCAAACAAGTAAACATATTAGGTACTCAAAACAAAGCAAACATATAGAAAGTCAAATAAAGAGCCTTTAAAGAGCTTTAGAAGCCAACATGTCCCTTTTTCATGCTGTCTCCAAATATCTGTTGCTGGTCCTCTAATGAGACTTCAAACTAGCGATTGCCTAGAATGGAGATGTGGAGGCAGAGAAGGGGTAGAAAATCTCTCTTCTATACCTCCCTCTGTCCTGGCCCATCCCAATACTCACTATATGACTCATAAAAATTATGTGCTTAGGACTCAAAATGAGAATCAAGGGTGAACTGAAGTGCAGATTACAGGGCTCTTATCCACTTTCCTGCTTTAACTTCTAGTATGCAATATACATTTGTGGGCCCATGATTTTTGGCAGTTTCTGACAGTATTGACATGTGTTTGGCTAGGATCAACTAAAACCCCTAAATTTTCTAGTCCTGAACTGTTCTTCAGCCTGGCTGCACTTTCTGCACTTAGGTGGCTGACTTTCAGGACATGAGGCTAAGACTGCATGTTGGGTCTTATATTAATTATATATCAAAAATAAAAAATTAAAAAAAAAATAAAAATAAAAATAATTATATATCATTGTTTTTGGCCATTCCAGTCTGTCCTCAAATTTTCTGAATCCTAATTCAAACATGTTAATGATTCCTCAAGGCTTTAGGTCACTCCAAATGTATTTGTTTAACCATTATTAACCCAGTGCTAGTAACTAAGCAAGGGAGTGGCGCTGCAGAGATGAAAAAATAAAACTGATTTTTATTTAAGCACCATCATTGACAAATTTTTTACTCCTTCACAATCAAGGTATTTATGGTCTACTACTACTCCAGCCCACATATCCTATGGGTCTAGCCACAGTGAACTTTTCAGCATTCTCTTTCTTGGCAAGTGGCTAGTAGTCATCCTCAGAGATGCCTCCAGATCTTTATGCCTACAGAATTCTCTGAGAAACTGATTTTACAGGTTTTTGTAGCACTCCAGCTGCCCACCCTTTACCTCTATTATTATTTATCTACTAATCTCTTGGTTATGTCAAGGTCAAGCCTTCCCTGAAGGCTTCTGCACTTTTTAGCATCATTTCCTATACACCATATGCTAATATCATCTTGGGTGTCTCCAAGTCCAAAAGGACCATCTTGATCTCTTAGTTCCTCACCTCCTCCCCTCTTCAGTGAACCTCACTTCTATTCCACATTTCCAACTCTCATGTCGATGCCCTGGACCTTGTCATCACCCATAACTGATCCACAACCAAACTCTGAAATTCAAACAACTACAGTACAGCTCCCAATATCCTAGGCTCTACCATTCAGCTTTTCCTCTCTCCTGTACTAGGTTTTATATCTCAGCAAGCCAATCAGTTCCTAAATGCTTCTGCTTACTCCCTATCAAATAATCCACTCATGTCTCTCATGTCTTGACTTGATTTCTTCTCATATTCAACTCCATAGTGCAGTACCTCAATCACTCTTGCCATGTTCTGAACTGCTTTACTTGTACCACACTCACTGATTTAAACCCAGTGTCTGCCTTCTGTACCAGGACAGTTGAACTAGCCAGAAAGAGGTAGTGCATGTCAGTGTCACTGACCTGACATGCACTACTACTGATCTGTGGCCTCCAACACCAACAGCTCACTCATTGCTTTCTAGAAATACTTCTCAGTTTCACTAGTGAATCCTCTTGTCCCATTCCCCATGCAGCTATTTCAAAATGTCTCTACTCATCTCAAAGCTCTGGCTATATCCTTGTTCAATAAAATGACAACCTTAATATAACACAATAAAAATTAAGGCTAATAGAAATCCCTCAATTTTCAGCCATCAGATCTACAAGTGTGATGGTATCTACATGTATGTTTTCTGTCTTCCTTTCTGTTACAGTGGAAAAGGATTTGGCCACGTGGATACAGGTAATTTATCTTCTCATGGCATCATACCTTTGACAACTTTTCCTGGAGCCAGCTCTGTTAATTACATTGTCTATTTTCAGGAAGCTTCTCACCAATATTTCAACATATTCTGATCTTTTTTATCTAAAACAATAGACACACTTACTCTGACTAGATTTTTCCTGCTCCAGAATCAAAATTCCAAAAGTGCTGCTGCATGCAGGCTTCCGTTTAGGCACCTCTCACTTAGTCCTCAATACATTGTGAAACTAGACATTTCACTAAAATACCACATCTTGCCAAAGTTGCAAAAATTTCTGATTGCTAAATCCAATGAAAACTCATCTTTCTTAACCCATTCATTCATTCAATAAATATTTGCTGAACCTTTATTACATCAAAGCCACGAACTAGGTGCTGAAATAGAATTAGAAAAAACACCACTGCTGCCCTCATGAGTATGAGCTCTGATGGTTTACTGTGATAAACCAGCTACACACTGAAAGGTGGACTTAGTAAGAAAAACTCTGGGCACTCCTTCCCCAATGTGTCTTTTAAACATGGTAATCAGATCCCTAACGAGCTTTAAGATGGCAACTATTTTCTTGATGGTCAGATATAACCAAATTCCCTGTTTTTCCATTAGGTATCATATCTTGTTCCCCTACAGGAATGCATATAATTTTGACTTGATCTCCTTTCTTGTATTATGGTCACATAAATTATCTGACACTCACACTTACCATAAGCTCCTTCAGGGCAGGTTTTATGTTAAATTCTCCTTTTGTTCTCCCAGAGCTTTACACGTACAAGATTTCCAAAATATTAGTAAGTGAACACATTATCAAATAAATAGGTATGTGTGTCTACATGAGAAAATGATTTAGCATTAAATACACAACTACCACCCCCAAAAAAAAGAAAGGGAAAAAAAGCCAGTTATATTGAGTTCTATAGATTCCATGAGGCAAAGGAATCATTTATATAATTTATGTTTTCACATCCTGTTTCCCTAACTCCATATGATATATTTTCTTTTAATTCTAATTACAAAGTTAAGCAGAAAAAATTTTCAACTTTTTTTGTTTTAATCGTTGGCACATAAACTAATCATAATTGTTCTAGTAAGGAACATAGTACAGAAGTCTGTGAACTTTTCAAAGACTTAGGCAAGGGTATCCTGAATGCTACTAAGTTTTTGCCCATTTTCTCTAAATGAAAGATTGTGCTAAAGACAAAATGAGCTGAAGAGCATAGCAACTATCTAGTAAATCAGACCAATTAAGACAGACAACTTGGAAAATAATGTTGAACTTTTCTGTAACAATACAGTGTGGAGGATCATTTGTTTCAATAACAATCTCTGCTTTTATCCTAATTTCATATTTTAATAGCCTCTATGTACAAATATAGTTCTAGATGTTTTCATCCCTCAAGAAATCTTGTTTTTAATGGAAAAGCAGTTGGTGGGAACATTGCAACAACTGGTGTCTGGTTTAAAAACATTTCTTTGGATGTTAAAGTTAAAACAAATGGCTCTAAAAAAATAAATTCAGATCATTTCTTACTCTGTAGAATAAAATATTGTTATATTAAAAGACACTGAAGCAAAGAAGTTGGTCTTGCAGAACTTTTTCCTTTCTACGATAATAGACATAATCCAGAGTGGGTGGAAGTGATTCATTAATACGTTTGTCCTTTGAATTAAAAAAAAACTTTTCTCATCAAATTAAATTTGAAATTAAGACAAATTAGTATGTGGTACAAGAGTGTGAGTGAGATACAAAGTTGCTATTTTCCCCTTATTCCAGCAATTTTGGTAGGAATTATTGACTTTGAAGTGGCCATGCTTTTATTTCCACTAGACTTCTTTTTCCCTAAAAGGACATAATTTGATACTCTTTTTTAACAACTAGAATCTATTTAAAGAGGTAGGTGAAACCAAATGAAAGGAGTGGGAAAGGTAGGGAATGTATCACCAAGTATACAAAGATGTGGTCAGGAATGACAAGAAGCCTTAGAGCTTAGGGCTTTGAGGTGATTCAACTGCAGCCTACGGGACTAGTGGGCTTTGAACAACCATGTTAATTTAAGAGTGGCTTGCCAGTCACCTTTCAGTAATTCACCTGAATTAGCCCATTTCAATGCCAATAATTCTCTTCCTATTGACTTGAAGAATTAAAGACTTTTAAAGCTCTGAGCTACTCTATTGTTCACCGTCCCTTCTCCCAGAATGCTATTACGGACACTTAAAGTTTATTATAATTATTACCTACCTCTTAGTCAAATTATGAAATTGGCTTAAGTGTTATTAAATTCCTGAGAGATTAATAACATGATCAAAGAGCAAAGCCCATCGCTTAAAACATAGTTTTCAAACTGTGGTTTCAAATTACTTTCTGAAAAGTTCATGGCCTATTGGTGTCCTAGGCTCTCCTCATCTTTAATATAGTGGGTTTTTTAACTGATACTAGGCTAAAATCACAAGCCATGTCTGACCTTGAAAGGAAGTTGTAAACATAATATGGAAATTATATTTCTAAGGGGCTCCAGAATAAAGGGTTTTCAATAGTAATTCTATAGCAGAAATACACTAGAAAACCATCAATATGACAAGAAATTAAATTATTTCATGGTATTCTCTCCTCCACATTGTCTCTTCTTCTTCCTTCAGATTTACACATAGATAGGTTAAAGTTTCTCAGGTAATGTCTTACATAAGGTAATTTAATTAATTTTCCTTTAGTGTACCTGTGTATTCTGTTTAAGCTGATAAATGTAGATAGTAGTGACCAGATATTCTTCAAGTAAGAATTTTATTATTCTCATTGTAGTTTGGGATAATCAGATCAATTAAGACAGACAACTAGGATAATAGTATTAGACTTTTCTGTAACAATACAGTGTGGGGGATCATTTGTTTCAACAACAATCTCTGCTTTTATCCTAATTTCACATTTAAGAGCCTCTATGTACAAATATATTTCTAGATGGTTTTTTTTATCCCTCAGAAGTCATTTTTTTAATGGAAAAGTCTTGACAGGGACATTGCAACAACTGGCTTAAAAACATTTATTTGGATGTCAAAGTTAAAACAAATGGTTCTAAAGAAAATAAATTTAGATCATTTTCAAATGCTGTTGACTTAAAGTAAACTATTTTTTTAAAATAAGAAAAGTATCATTGCTACCCATCACTCCTTCAATAAATATCTGTTATGTGCTTATTGCATCTAGACATTATGCTACATCCAGGGGACCTTTCTAGAAGCCAAGAGTTCACTTGGGGAAAAACTGTCTAACAATGGTAGCTTCTAAAAGATCTTTCTTCAGGTCTACCAAACAATGATACAAACTGTTGAGTACTGCATAATTTAAAAGCAACAAAAGTAAAATGTTAGAAAAAAAATAAACTTGCTTTTTCGACTGTCATTTGAATAAAATGTGCTATAAAAGAGTAATACTTTTTCACCTTAAAGAGTATGGACTGGAAAACACTTGGAGGAATGCACCACAAAGCAGCACCAGTAAGAATGAGCAGCAGAAGAACTGATACCTGCTAAGGCTAGAAATAATTGTTGGCACTACTTGTGGCTCACCACTATTCCCCGAAAAGTTCCAGAATGTTTTAGGTTATAACAGCACTTCACAAGCATATTCCTTGCACTAGGTAGTATGTGCATTTGCTGTATAAACTAAAGCACAACATTTGTGAAAGTCAAAGAAAATGTTATGAAGTAGTATGCTGGGACAACTGATGTAATCGGAGACTATCCAAAGCCACAGCATATGATCTCTCAAATATCAAGGAAAGAAGTTATTATTCTCCCACAACTTCTTTAAATGGGAATTCAGCAAGTTTTAAAATTTGAACACACCTCAGTTATAAATGGAAATATTCTTGATCTATTTATTTTTTACCTTAATTACTTTAAAAACATGTCATGTATTATTTATTTTAGTCATTATCATTAATCATTTAAATGGTGAGAAAAAGGAAAATTCTAAAAAATGCCAAACAAGAAGCCATACGTCATTGAAGTTTATCTTGTAGAAGCCGGTACAAAGTACTGCTTTGCTTACCATCATTATCACTTAACATCAAATGCTTTTTACTAAACTTTCTTGGTCTTGATATCCAGAGATTGACTGAATGAGTGACTGATTTTCTATTTGTACAAAGGCCCTGCTCTGATTTCTCTGCAGCTGGATGACATTAGTTAACATACTGGTTGAGAATTAACTAAAGGTGCTTATCAGAAGGTTACATTACAACACCTGCTTCGGACTGTTTATTTAAATATTATAGCCTGACTACTTCCCCCTAAAATAGTTCTTGTTGGGGGGCCTGGGTGGCTCAGTGGGTTAAAGCCTCTGCCTTCAGCTCAGGTTATGATCCCAGGGTCCTGGGATCGAGTCCCGCATCGGGCTCTCTGCTCAGCGGGGAACCTGCTCCCTCCTCTCTCTATCTCTGCCTGCCTCTCTGCCTACTTGTCGGTCAAATAAATAAATAATATCTTTTAAAAAATAAATAAAATAAAATAGCTCTTGTTGTGAGGTTATACTCTGAGTATTCTTCAAAATTGCTCTAAGTATTTCCTAGGCCTGGCTTTCCCAGAGAAGATCAATGAAACTACGCTGGCAGAGGAAAACTGGTACAAAGCCTGCGTATAGTCCTGGCTTTACTCTCGGTTCTAGCTGTGCTGGCCTCCCCTTTTGGCCTCAAGGATAATGTGAATGCAACTGGTGCACGCGTGGAAAATGCAGAAGCTGTGTTTGAGCAGATTTTGAAAACTCCTCAATTCAGTATCAATTCTCATTGAATATTAAAAAAAAAAAAACTTAAACTTTTATAAAACAAAACCAAAACAAACAAACAGACAAAAGAAAAAACCTGTGTTCAAGCAAGGGAGCCCAAGAGAAGTCAAATGAAATAGGCCACTTTTATCTCTTGCGTCCACCTTGCGTTCCTTTAGCACAGACCCCGGAGATAGGGTGAGTAAAGACAGCCCCCAAGATCTCTGCTCACATCTCCTGTCCCCAAACAATTATTCAAACACGCAAGATCATTTCAGGTTGGGGCTTAAGAAATAAACAGCAGGAAATAAATAGTAACTTTAAGTGAGAGACAGTTAAATAAGAGCCACTGATGTTCACCTTTTTAGTTTCTAGATTCTTCTCGTTATCTTTCAATGACACTGCCGTGTACTGTTAGCTCCAAGGGTTTCTCATCTTTAAGGTCAGCATCACCCAAGAAGGTGTCAAGTTACTTCTTCAGTTACTGATAGCCAATAACACCAATCCATATGCACAATTCCAATTTCAATACTTTGGTAAAGGGGCAGGTTTTTTCATCAAATATACCTTCATATGTATTTGTTTATACGGTGTAGTCCTAAGTGCTGGTCAGCAAAGAAAAAGGAATTTGAAACTGATGGCCAGGGTAAGAGAAGGCAAGAAGATAAGAAATTCTGATTTTTTAAAAACATTTTACTTATTTGAGAGAGACAGAGCATGAGAGAGAGAGAAAGAAGAAAGAGATCACAAGCAGCGGGGAGTGGGAGAGTGAGAAGCAGACTCCCCACTGCCCAGGGAGCCTGATGCGGACCTCCATCCCAGGACCATGGGATCACAACCTGAGCTGGAGGCAGACTCCAAACCAACTGAGCCACCCAGGCACCCCAGAAATTCTTATTTTAGCACTTTGTGCCATGACACAAGGAAAGTACTAGTAAAAAAGGCTTTAGACAGCCAGTGTAGGTGGCTTAATTAAAGGCACCATATTGACAAAATTGGCCAAAAGAAGAGTATCCAGGACTAGAGCAGACAAGAGTACAGGAAGAACGATGGGATACAATAAAAGACAAATGTCAGCTGGCCATGCCAGTGACGGCGTTATGGAACGGTGTGGTGTGGCTTCTCTCCCCTTATACACAGAAAAAAGTACCAGAGTTACAATGGTTAAAGAGGAAAGCACATATGGGGATGTTCTTTACATATGCACTTTGTGTGTGTGTATGTGTGTATGTGTGTGTGAACACACACGCATACTTTTAATCTTCACATAAACCCTATGAAGTAAGTACCAGTATAAGTTGTTTCATGGATGAGGAAACTGAGGCACAGAGAGAAAAAAAAATTTCCCCAATGTCAGAGTCACACAACCAGCAAGTAGATGAGCTGGGGTATGAACTCATGCAGTCTGGCCTTGGTGTCCGGGCTCTTGACCACTACGGGATCTACAGGGTATGAGTACTACTGGGTTAGCGGTAGGACCCGTGGGAAAGGTACAAATACATGCAGCCTCTTAGCATTTATTTCTAAAAGGCAATTCTCAAACTTGTACTTTATAAACTATAACTCTGAATGCTCCCTGGTTGAATTTAATAAAATTTGTAATTACATTGAGTGTTTCACTTCATTTAAGCATGCAATTTTTAAAATAAAAACACGCAGTGCAAACCAACCAATTTTTTGTTTTATTTTCACTAGCAAACTTTTGGCATGGATTTAAATACCAGAATGTGTTAGGGATGCTAATTTGGCCTTCATTTTGTGCTTTCCATCTTGCTGTTATAGTAGTTCTGGAGAGCTAAATATTTGTCATTTGCATGTCAATTAGAAAAATCCGTTCCTCACTCTTATTGGTCAACGCGTTTGATGCTACGTGTTAAGGATGCACAGCAGCTCATTCCTGGTACCAGTTTTTCAGTCTTCCAAGATACATTGATTAAAAACATTATGAGATACACTGGGTTTTTAGAAAATTATGCCTATAAATATATATTTTATCTGATGTCCTCAGACAATACTATATATCTAAAAATTATAAGGATTACAAAATATTTAAAATTCCATGTTTTTCAATAATGTAATAACAAATGTAGATAACAAGTACCAAAGGGCAAGGAATCCTAAAACATTTTAATGATACTAATCACTCCATGGCAGAAAAAAATATGAACAATTTTTTTCTTGAATTCTGTAGAGAGTTTAGTAGTAAATTATCAAATAATAAAATTAAAAACAGCCAATAGTTTTGAGGGGTTGCTGAGTGCTAGGTACTGCTTTAAGTATAAAAATTCACTAAATCTTTAGAAGCGCCCCGCGGGTAGTTATTATTTTACCTTTGTTTCAGATGAGAATACAGATGCAGTGAGAAGTGGAGCAGCTTACACACGGCCCTACAGCTGGTACATGCAATTTAAACCCAGACAGTATGACTTCTTGGGCTTCACAGCCGGCTCCCTCCCTATGCTGCCTCACTACTAAGTGGCTCTAGTTATCTTATTAGGCAGTTCTACACATGAGATAACTTCTTCCTTAAAAGCCTTGAGGACTGCATCCTCATCTGGATCCAAAATATGGCATTATACTGAGTACTACCACTTAGAACCATTTATTAATGTGGTTCCTAAACACGTTGCTCATAAGCTGCTCTCTAAAAGTGGGGCTTATTTTCTTTTATAGGACACAACCCTTTTCTTTTTTAAAGATTTTATTCATTTACTGGTCTGAAACAGAGAGAGGGAACAAGCAGGGGGAGCAGCAGGCACAGCAAGAAGCAGACTCCCCACTGAGCAGGGAGCCCAATGCGGGACTCGATCCCAGGATCCTGGGATCATGACCTGGAGTTAAAGGCAGGCGCCTAACCAACTGAGCCACCCAGGGATCCCGGACACAACCCTTCTTAGCCAAACATGTTGTGCCACCTACATATACACACATATACATATATAGGACATACATAATGTACATTATGTACATGGTATTATATATTATATATATTACACACACTAGTATATTATTATAGGCAATATAAAATGGGGGCCTGCTGTCACTATCACTGACCTTTTTATTATTTTCCTCCTCTATGGTTGTACTTACCTTCATGTATATCTGACCTCCCATATACAGAAGTGTGGGGAATTGAAGCTGAATACTTTGACTTATCCCATTTTCTGATAACACAAGGGGTACGAGGGGGACTCTCTTTAAAAAAACAAAAAGCCTATTACAAAAGTTGATCAACAATTTCCTAAGTTTAATAATTTTAAAAGACTTAATTTCTATGCCTCTATGAAACTCTCAAGATTTCATAGGAAATCTTACCCTGAGTAGAGCACTGTCTACAATGATTCCCAAGAGAAATTAGCATTAAGGTAATTCCTGAGTTAAAACAACTTTAAAGAGAAGAGGACCTATTACTTTATGCTTGATTCGACTCTAGTGATTGAACAAATCATCAAGATACATGAAGATTCTCTTTAGTCAACCTTTGTGTCACATTATGGGCTTGAGGGTCACAGGGTTTGTTTGAAGATTCTGGTGTTAAATAACATCCATGGGAAAGAAGCACACCTTAAGTGCTGTACAATAAACAATTTCATCATCCATCCACAACCACTTCCTTCATTGTTAGTAACTACTGACTTACAAAAAATGGACATTAAAGTATCAGTTTTATTCACTTTAGTGGAAAATAGGAACAAGTACTTTTTTTTAAGATTTTAAAAAATTTTTTAAATCTTAAAAAAAAAATAGTTGCTCCTATTTATCAAAGAGAGAAAGCACAAGTGGGGGGGCAGAAGCAGAGGGAGAAGCAGGCTCCCAGCTGAGCAGGGAGCCCGATCCGGGACTCTATCTGAGGACCCTGGGATCATGACCCGAGTTGAAGGCAGACCCTTATCCAACTGAGCAACCCAGGCACCCCATTAACAAGTACTTTTGAGTACTTCACTATATTACATTTACATTAAACCATGATTTCATTCCCTCAAAGAAAAGATTAGCCAAATTAATATATATAATCATTTTATACATTCAGGAAATTTCATGTATACAATAGCACTGATTACAGCTGTAATGCATTCAGACATAAATCACTAGATGCTATGGGCACCTCCTATTTTTCCCAACAACAGTAAAAATCACAACATCAATATAATGCTTCCTCTGTGCCCCCAGTTCTAACCTTTTCATCTACACTAAGTTCATCCATGATATAGATACTTTACTGTAAGAAAAGACACACGGAGATTGAAGAGATGGCCCCAGGTGATAGATACATGAGGTGGGACTTGAACTCGGTCCAGTTCAAGCAACCCTAATCATCAACCACCACATTACAGTGCTTTTCCAACAAATAGATTTATTATAGACTAGGCCAAATATTAATATAGATGGGAAACACTAAACATTCCTATTAAATCTGACTAAGATCCTCTCAAAGAAGTATCAAATTCATTTCCACTAACTGGCTAAGAAGGAGCCAGAAGTTTGGAAAGTTGTCCTTCATCCATGAGAAGACAGTACTGAACGCCTCTTTTCCTAAGGCAGTGCTGAACAGGACAGGAGCCTGACAGCCAATGGTTAATCTTGGGTGTAGTTTGAATTAGACATTATACGTACTACAAAGAACAAGTAGTTGGAGTGTTACACATTTTGCAAGTATTAATGCAGCTTTTGTTTCCACAGATATATTATGAAATCATACACTATCTTGAATAATCTTTCTACTTAGAATATACTGATGTTATTTTAGATTGCAAGTTTTTTTTTTTTCTTTTTTGTTATGGTGCTATATATCTGGGAGAAAAAAAGGCAAAAAAAAAAAAAAAGCAAAACTTCTTGATAACAGCATTAAGTTAAAAAAAAAAACTGAAAACACACACAGAAAGATATTTGGTCTTTGTCTCTCGTTCCTGACAAGGAGCATCTAAAACCTCATAACTTCCTGAGTAACAGGGTTGAGAGGAGCATCTTTTTTAATACCTACCAGCCACTTTCAAGCACATCTGAGTTTATATTAGTGATCTGACTTATGGGGGGCCCCTAGGTAGCTTCAGGTAGGGGCTGTTTGCCAGAGGAACCAAGCCTATTTACATGGTTGGAACTTTCTCACCCAGACCACCAGGGAGGGACGAGGAGCTGGAGGTTGTTTTATCACCGATGGCCAATGATTTAAAAAAATCATTCCTACAGAGACCCTCCCTAAAAACCCCTAACTGGCATAGTTGAACCAGCTTCTAAGTGGGTGACCACCAAGTTGCTGAAAGGAGAGTGTGCTCCAACAAGGCACGGTAGCTCTGCACTCACCCTACTCTCTCCACATACCATGCCCTGTATATCCCTTCCATGAGATTCCTTCTGAGCTGTATCCTTTATAATAAACAGGCAGTAGTTAAGTAAAGGACTTTGCTGAGTTCTGTGAATTATCTAGTGGTTAACTGAACCTGACACAAGTCATGGGAACCCTTGAATTTCTACTCAACCGGGCAAAAACCTGGGTAGCCTGGGTACCTCATCTGCAACTCTTGTCTGAAGTACAAGTCTTATGGCACTGAGTCCTTAAACTTGAACAGTCTGACTCAAATTCCAGTTAGTGCAAGAATTAAATTAAATTGTAGGACATTCAGTGTCAGGATTGATCAGGAGGGGAAACACAGCTGCACGCACACACACACACACACACACAAAGTTATAATGGTTCCATTTCATCAAGGAATTTTATGATTATAAAATGTCCAATATGTTTCATATCTCACAAGTGGATGTTCATCAAGAAATATATAGTGAAGTGTCAACGTCCAGTTCCTAAGTAAAAAAATAAATTCATAGGTAATATTACTATTACCTATATTACTGCCCTATATATCAAATAACACTTTAAACAAAAAATATTTAAATTTACAATTAAAGCATTACTCTGAATTTCTTCTGGCATATTACCAAGATAATTTTTTTATCGATTTTGAGAAAACTGTAGATTCACATACAGTTAAGAGAAATAATACAGAAAAAATCCCATGTGCATTTCATCCAGCTCCCCCCAAAGGTAGTATTGTGGACAACTACAGTATAATATCACAACCAAATATTAACATTGATACAACATACCAATATCATTCAGCTCTCCCCAGCTTTACTCGTACTTGTGTGTATCTGTGTATCTGCACATATGTATGTGTGTGTGTTTAGTTCTATACAGTTTCATCACAGGTAGCTTCCTGTATGCATCACCTACTCAAGATACTGAATAGTTCCATCATCATAAGAATCCCTTCTCTAGTCTTTCTATAACCACACGGTCGCCCTCCTGCCCCCAACTGTTCCCGTGTCCCTAACTTCCGATATTCACGAATCCAGTCTCCATTTCTAAAATTTTGTCATTTCTTTTTTTTTTTAAGATTTTATTTATTTATTTGACAGACACAGATCACAAGTAGGCAGAGAGGCAGGCAGAGAGAGACGGGGAAGCAGGCTCCCTGCGGAGCAAAGGGCCCAATGCGGGGCTCGATCCCAGGACCCTGGGATCGTGACCGGAGCCGAAGGCAGAGGCTTTAACCCACTGAGCCACCCAGGCACCCAAATTTTGTCATTTCAAAAATGCTCTACAAATGGAATCAAAGAATGTAACATTTGGCGATTGGCTGTTTTTCTCTCAGCTGTTTTCACTCCATTTTTCCCCTGGAGATCCACACAACTTGTATGAATCAATAGGTCTTTTCTGTTCTGTTGCAGAATAGTATTATGTGGTTTATAAACACAGTCTGTTTAACCATTTATCAGTTGAAAGACATCTGGACTAATTTCAGTTTGGGACTATTACAAAGAAAGCTGCTGTGAACATTAGTGCTTAGGAATTAATGTGACTGTAGGCTTTCATTCCTCTGGGATGAATATCTCAGAGTGCAATTACCAGACTATATCACAACTACATGCTCAGTTTTATAAGAAACTACCACTTTTCCAGAGTGGCTATACAATATTCTTTTTTTTTTTAAATTTATTATTTTTTTAAGATTTTATTTGTTTATTTGACAGAGAGAAATCACAAGTACACTGAGAGGCAGGCAGAGAGAGAGAGAGAAGGAAGCAGGCTCCCTGCTGAGCAGAGAGCCCGATGCGGGACTCGATCCCAGGACCCTGAGATCATGACCTGAGCCGAAGGCAGCGGCTTAACCCACTGAGCCACCCAGGCGCCCGGCTATACAATATTCTATATCCACCAGCAGTGTATGAGAGGTGGTTTCCTCACCACGTCCTCACCAGCATTTGGTGTTGTCAGTTTGTTTTTGTTTTTTGTTACTGTGATAGATAATGTGCTAATAGCTCATGGAGATTTTAATGTGCATTTCTGCGATTGCTAATTATGCTGAACATCTTTCCATGGGCTTACTTGCCATATGTATACTCTCTTCATTGAAATGTCTCTCCATATTGTTTGTCCATTTTCTGTTTAGACTATTTTTTTTTACTATTGAGCTTTGAGAGTTCTTAGTATATTATGCGTACTGGTGTTCTCCCAGATGAGCAGCTTATGAACATTTTGCACCCTGCCAATAGATTTTTACATGGGTTTTTACATACCAAAAGCTTTTGTGATAAAGTCCAATTTATCCAATTTCCTTTTCATGGACCATGCTTTTTGTGTCACATTTAGAACTTCTGAATAGCCTTAGATCTTAAATATTTTCTCCATGTTTTCCCTAAAAGTTTTATACTTTTATTTTGCATTCTATATGATGATCAATTTTGAGTTAATTTTTTACAAGATGTGAGGTCTAGATTGAGATTTTCTTTTTCCTTTATTTGTTTATTTAGCCCGTGAGTATAATCCAATTCTCCTAGCCTTCCTTCATTGACTTTTTGTTCATCTTCATCAGAAATCCTATTGAGCATATTTGTGTAACTGTTTCTGGGTCCCCTATTCCATCCTGATCAGTGTGCCCCTCTACCGACAGCAAGCTATCTTGGTTACCATATCTCTACAGTAAACTTTAATACTGGGTAGAGTGATTCCTCCCACTTTATTCTTCATCGGGATTGCTTTAGCTATGCCAGCTCTGCGTCTTGTATATAGACTTTAGAATAAGCTTGTCTTCACCTGCAACAAACCTCAATGGAATTTTGACATCTTCATTACACTGAGCCTCCCAACCTATGAACCCAGCTGTGTCTCCATTTACTTGGATCTTCTTTCTTTTATCAGAACTTTTTAAAAATTTTTGAGCATACAGAATTATAATGTGCTTTACTAAGTGTATAGCATTTCTTATTAAGAATATTGTTTGGATTTTTTTAAGATTTTATTTATTTGAGAGAGGGCAAGAGAAAGAGAAAGAGGGAGCATGAGGAGGGGAGGTGCAGAAGAGAGGGAGAAGCAGGCTCCCCACTGAGCAGAGAGCCGGATGGGAAACTTGATCCTAGGACCCGAGGATCATGACCTGAGCTGAAGGCAGATATTTAACTGACTGAGCCACCCAGATGCCCCTTGCTAAGAGTTTTTAATCATAAAAAGTTTAGATTGTTTTATTTGAGTTTTTAGTACTCCATCTTGATTTATTTATAGTGGTTTTCAGTATAACTCTTTGTATAGTTTTTGTAGTGTTATTCCGAGTATTACTGTGTGTGTGAGAGAGAGAGAGAGAGAGAGAGAGAGAGAGAAAGAGACAGATTATAATAATCTGCTGATACCAACATTTTACCACTCCTAGTTAAGTGGACACCTCACTTCAATTTAAGTCCCTGACCCTCCTCACTTTTAAATATCATGGTCTTATGGACCAGATGGTGCTATGACTTTGTTACAATCATCAAACATGATTTATAAAACTTAATAGTGAAGGGATAATCCATTATATGATATGTAACCAACTTCTGATCCTTCCGTTGTTTCTTTTCCTCTTGCTGCCCAAGCCTTTGATATTTTTTCTTTTATCAGTTCTTTCCTGAATATTCTCTCATTCTAATGTTCTACAAATTCACAACTTTCCAAAGAAACAATGAGATAAAAGGCACTCAGGGAAATAAATATTTTTTTAGAAATTTGAGAGGGAAACCAAGATAGTCTGAAATAGAGTCTGAAATAGGAAGCTAGAGGAAACTGAGGATCTGTGAAGGAGGAGAAATGAAGCAAAACTTATACCCTCCACGATTATGTCTTAAACGAATCTACATTGGAAGAGCCTTACCATTCAGATGGACAATCTTAGAAAGTCTTTTATTCAAGCATTATAGGACACCCACAACATGCCAAGAACTGTGCTGGGTGGTAGAAATACAGAAACCAGAAACACACGGTCCCTGTCTTAATTCATGATTGGCTTAGACAGGAGTACCTAGAAGCAGAGCCTGGCACAGGGATTCAGGTAAATGTGCACTGTTAAGAGAATGTTCAAAGGAGAAAAATAGTGAGGAGACGGAGGACAGGTCAGAAGATAAAGCAAGGCAAGGATGTGGGCTCAGTGATAGCCTCCATTAGTCTGACTGAGGGAGACTACAAGGAGCTCTGCAGTACAACTGACATCACAGAGAGAGCCCTCCTTACGGCAAAGATCAACCTTTTGTACCTCTATAAATGCACGCTCCTCTGGAGAAGGCCAGTGGTGGGCCATTAGCAGTCAGCACTCATAGCAATTAGGAGATTGGCCAATGGCTGGTAAAAAGATCTGAGTGGGGACCAACAGCATCCACTGCAACTGTCTGGGAAAGCAAGTAGAGGATAATCAAATTCTACTGTAATTTGGTCTCATAGTCTGGACAGGTACCCAAAAGAGTCTAAGAACAAAGAGGAGGAAAGAATAAATTCTGCCTGGGACAGGTGAAGAAGGCTTCCAGCATAATCTGTGGGGCCCGATGCAAAATGAAAATGTAGGGCACTTTGTTCAAAATTATTAATCATTTCAAAATGATGACATGGCGTAAACCCAGAATGGGGCCCCCGTAAATGTGAGACGGAGCGACTGTGATCCACTCACCCATGAAGCCGGCCATGATGGTGAGGAATCTGTGAACAGTGAGGAATCAGCAGAGTTGGGGAAGAGATGAATTATAAGCTCCAATCTGTGTGTTTAAAAGCCATTTCCAGAAACAGGGCAGGGGAGGATTAGGAAATCAGTTTTGCGATAAATTCACGATATTTCTAGGCAATTTAAATGCCCCATCACTCATCTCAATGGAACAAAATGTTCAGTCTTCAAAATGTATGGTGAATTTCTGTTGCTGATTTGTTAATACTAACATCTGTAACAGTCAATTCTATGTGAAGAAATAATAATTATATATCCCTAATGAATAATGTTCTAATGAATGTTCTTCAAATTATTTATGACCTGATAAACTCTGTTCCTAGTGACGATTTTTCAGATATAGGCAACTTTATAAGAGCACAGAATACAGTTCCAATATTCACACTCAAAGGTCAAGATTACAGACATAACAAAGGAAAGTTGTGAGTGTATATAACAATCTTTTTTTGACTACAAGCCACATTCACATGTGAAGATAACCAAAAAAATTGGTATTTTTTCAGCTTTCATTTCCTTTTAAGTAAAATTCCATTTCATATAAAAGCAAATTCATCTTAGGACTTTATTTCTTCTGCATGCAGAGTGCTGTTGTCAATAAATATATTTTTAAAAAATATATTTAATTCTATCTTCTCTACTCGAGTCTGTTCTAAAATGCTTTCATATAAATTCAAGATTTAACAATGTATTTTAGCATGCTATAAGCTAATAAAATATAGAATGCCATGCTTTTACTCTGATAAGGTATTTAAAACTAAAATATAATTTCACATATTTAGAGTATATGGGCAAATGTGTTGAATATTTAATTTACATCACTCCAACCACACTATGTACTTTGGTTTAAACATCTTCTTCCCTCATTCCCTTTATTAGTCACCAGGATCAGCATGGAAACATCTGGGGTCAGGTAGTTATCATCAGGATTTACATTCAAGAAAGGCTGAGCTTCTAGAGTTGACCTCTAGCTCTAGAAATTTACGGCTCTCTATCTAAAAATTACTCCCAACTGTGTCCCCTATTTCATTGTTGGCAACCTGTCACTTGGCCTGTTCTAGTGTCTGGAGAGCTGTTTTCCAGAGTAAATCTATAAACATTGAGGGAAGGAGACAACTTACCATGAACTTGAGAATTACTCAGTGTTGGATCTAAAAGCCTGAAAATCTGAGTGTGGCTTTTATCTTTACTTTTAGGCACAAGAGATGGGAATTTATTTATTCATGGTGCTTTTCTATATACGATGAATGGTATCTAGATTCTCTTCTTACATAGATCTCAAATCACCCAAGGTCAAGGAAATCCCAATTCTAGAGTCCCTATAGAAATTATTTTTGTCAATCAGGGCCTTACAAAGTGCTCCCATATGCCATCCAAGTGGCCCCTGGAATGTACCTAAGTAAGAGATTATCAACTGTTATCATGTGATTATGGTTGTCTACTGAGTCAAGGATAAATACTGGTTAAATTTTTCAATATGTTTGGAAAAAGAAATGTATGAGACAGTATGAAGTTCCATCCACAAATTCAATTGTAGCGAAAAAAAAATTATTTTTTATAACAATTTCTAAACTTACTCAAACTCCAGCTATTTTGGTTTAGGACTGAGTCTAAGTGCCCAGAGTCTCACGCAGTGTCAAAAAAAATAGGGATAGGAATACTCCTTGGTGTTATTTATCCATGCTCACATCCTCTGAATCTTACCTCTTCTATGTTTTGGTCCTTGGAAGACAATCTATTGAGGTTACAGTTCTGTCAAACCTAATAATTCTCATCTATGATGCCCTGTCCAGCAATTCTCTCTGCTATTTTTATGACCCCAGTGGGTGCCTGAGAATTTTACATCACTGCAGAGCAACATGGTGCATGGGAAAGTTATAAGACAGCCTCAGGTCAATCTGGTCAGAGTTGTTAGGTAGCCCTATTGACTCTGGGGACTAGTCCCTCCTCCCCAGGTCCTGGGTGCTTCCACAGGGGTAAGCTCTAGGTCTCCTCTGCTCTAGGATCTCAAAATCCTTTCTGAGGTCTCTGTTTCTCTTTACCTGGAGCTCAATTAGTAGGAGGAGGTAGGCAGGGGATATGGCTCCTTTCTGAGAGATCTCCCAGACTAGATCAAATCTCTTGTAACTTCTCCTTCAACTTTTTTGCCCTCTCCATCAGTCACCCTCCTGAAGTAAAACATTCTCTTGCTTTTCACTTTATTCAGAACGTTTTTCTGAGTAATTCCTTCTCTGGAGAGCATATTGATTAGTGGATGAACCAAGAGCTACCAAAAAAATCTTGGGGAAAAAGTAGATTATACTTTAAAACACTACCAACTAAAAGCAAAAGAAATCTGGCAGTTGGAAAGATGCCAGAATAAGAGGGTCCTAAACTCACCTCACTGCATGGGTACAAGTAGATACGTAACACTCACATTGGTGTAAATAACTCCTAAAATGAACATTGGCAGAACAAACTCTACAACTAAAGACAGAGAAGAGGCCACACTGAAGGAGGAAGGAGGCGCAAAAATGTGGTTTGGGAGTGAAATGGCCCATGGCCATCCGTGGTGGGGAAGGAGCCAATGGCAGAGAGAAGGGTGAAAACAGACTTTCACACCGGGGAGCCCAAGAACGGGGAGGATAAATCCCCATAACTTTTGTCTTTGCCTTTGAAAGTAATGGGGGCTGGGGCACCTGGGTGGCTCAGTAGGTTAAAGCCGCTGCCTTCGGCTCAGGTCATGATCTCAGGGTCCTGGGATCGAGCCCCGCATCGGGCTCTCTGCTCAGCGGGGAGCCTGCTTCCTCCTCCCTCTCTCTGCCTGCCTCTCTGCCCACTTGTGATCTCTGTCTGTCAAATAAATAAAATCTTTTTAAAAATAAAGAAACAAAGAAAGGAATGAGGGCTGAATTTCATGTGTTCTTACAACCAGCAGCACTTAAAGCCTGGAATTTTAAAAATCAGGGAGCTCAGTTCTGGGAGAGCCTAGAAAGCACTAGGAAGCAGATTCCCTGCCCTTAAATAGGCAGCCCAACAAATAGCCCATGCAGATACAGCACAGAACTAGAAGTCTGAAAAGTGCCAGAGGACAGATGGGAGGAAGAGTGATGTGCTCACCTAAAGTTAGTCTGGAGAGAAAGGATCCTAGGGAGACCCCTCTAGGAACAAAGGAGCTAGCAGGCACCATTTCCCTTCCCTGCCTCCCAGCATAAACAAAAGCCACCTGTGGGAACCAGCAAGGTGCCAACACTCCTTATGTAACCTACTTGCACCAAGCTCCCCCACGTCATGTGTTTTTGGGGATCTACCCTTCCGAGTCATGACGGCCTTAGTCCCAGAACTATGGGACCCTTCCCAAAAGACCTGATCAAACCTTGCCAACACCACATCTCTAGGCCTGTGCACCTTGCAGAACCTCAGCTGCAGTTCCTCCCTCTAATTCCAGATAGCAGGTGTCATTTTGGAAGCAGATCAACACACACCTTGTTAGAATGTGTCTCACCCCTGCTAAAGACCAAATACTGCCCCCAACACGCAAAGAGAGCCTCTGCAAACAACTGGACTGAAGGAAAAGAGGTCAGGACTCAACAACAGAGCACACACAACACAGACAGGAGACATTCCCTGAAGGGCCAAGACCTGGGGAATAGCAGACGCTGCCCTGCAAGGCACTATAGGACCTCTTCCTCATTAGGCTATTATCGTTAAGAGCAAAAGAAGTAACTGACTTTCTTAACACACATAAATAGAAAGCTAAAGAAAAATGAGAAGATAGAGAAATATGTCCCAAATGAAAGAGCAGGACCAAACCATAGCAAAAGACCTAAGTGAAACATAAAAGTAATATGCCTGATAGAGAATTTAAAGTAATGATCACAAAGATACTCATTAGACTTGAGAAAAGAGTGAACAGCACAAGGGAGACCTTTAACACCGAGATAATAAAAAAAAATCAGAGATCAAGAACAAAATAAATGAAATTAAAAGTACATTGAAAAAAAACAGCAAGCTAGATGAAGCAGAGGAATGAATTAGTGACCCAGAAGACAGAGTAATGGAAAACAACCAAGATGAAAAAGGAGAGGAAAGAAAATTATGTAAATTGAGAATAGTCTTAGGGAACTCAGTGACTCCACCAGGCATAATAATATTAGCATTATAGGGATCTCAGAAAATGAAGAGAGAGGGAAGGGATCACAATATTTATTTGAAGAAATAATAGTTGAAACTTTCCCTTATCTGGGGAAGGAAACAGATATCCAGATCCAGGAGGCACAGAGATCCCTCCAAAAATTCAAACCCAAGTAAGTCTATTCCAAGACACATAGTAATTAAAATAGCAAAAAGTAGAGATAATTTTTTTAATACAACAAGAGAAAAGAGGACAGTTACCTATATTGGAAACCTCATAAGACTATTAGTGGATGTTTCAGCAGAAACTTTCTTTAGTAACAGTGTTTTTAAGATGATAGAAAATAAGGCTTTTAATATATTAAACTAAAACATTAGATAAAACTCACTCATTCCACAAATCATAATAAACAGAACTTGCATACTATGTTTGCTGATCAATGCATTTGAATATAATTTTTTCTAAAGTAAGAAATAACAAAATGACTTAGATGCAGAAACCATAACTACCTCAGGTAATTTAAGGGGAACAGTGAAATGAGATGACATCGAAAATGAGGCGCACGTGGGTGGCTCAGTCAGTGGTGTCCAGCTCTTGATTCCAGCTCAGGTCATAATCTCAGGGTGGGATTGAACCCCATGTTGGGCTCTACCCTCAGTGCGGAGTCTGCTTCTCTCCTTTCCCTCTTCCTCTGACCCTCCCCTTGCTCTCACTCTCTCTCAAATAAATGAATAAGTCTTTAAACATCTTTAAAAAATGAAATATGGACTCAAAATAGGGATTTATGAGAAAAATTACATCATATTTTTCCACTGATGTGAACGACCTAATAGTGAGAGAGAAGTTTATGCTGAAAGCATAGAGGGAGCCTGGAGCAACGTCCACGAGCTGCCAACAGAGGATCGGATCAAGTGTATCAGTGGAAAGATGAGTTTTTAGTTGAATCACAGTGAGTTCACTGGTAAAAACAGGAGAAAAGTCTAAATATATGGGTATGAATATAGGTACATTGTTGCACTGAATGTAGCTTTTATGATTTCTGCTTTAGGTTGTTTCTATTTTCCTCAGTAAATGGGAAGAAGGGTCATCGGCTGAGGAGGAGGATGGAGCTGTTGAACAGACGGAAGAAGGTATGAAAAAAGTCATGGAGGCGAGTGGGAGAGCAAATGGCTTAGGTACATACAATAGGACTGCCAGGAAACCCTAACAAAGACATCAGCTTGCTGCTCATTGATTGGCGTGAATTTCGACATAGCATGCCTTTTCCAGGTATGCTCAGCTCCAGAGGGGCAGGTACATAGGAAGCAGGAATGTGCTGCATCAAGTCTGGGATTTTACCAGATGAATATCAAAGTGAGAAAGGAGCAAGGAATTGATAAACTGAAGGAACAGAAGATACTGAAATCACCTAGAAATATTTTATAGGAACTGATGGAAACCACAAACCGGTATGCAAGACCTGCTTATCACAGTGTAGATGATGTCAGCCACTATCCATCAAATTAACAGCTAAAATGAAATTTTATTATAGAAGAAAGCTTGGAACCGAATGGTAATCCACATCAACCTTTGTTTTATCTCCCTAGACTTTCTTTCTTTCATTTTTTCTTTCTGTCTTTGTCTCCCCCCCCCCCCCCCCCCCCGCCATCGCACCAACATTTCCTCCCTCTTTCTTTCTCTCTTCATATGTGTGTGTGTCAGGAAGAATGAGAAAGAGAGAGTTATTCTTCCAGTATGTCTACCTGAGATAGTCAGCTGAGTTGATCAGTGTTAAAAAGATGAAGAGAGTGTGAAGAAAAGATCCAGTTGATACAGTAGGATAGAGGTATCACAAGGTTTATAAAACTAAGTTCTTATTGCAATATTCCCTTCCCTTTTTTATTATGCTTGATGGAAAACAAATCAAAACAGAAAAATTCCTTATTTTAGACCATCCATTCCACAGAATTCATTGTCACCAGAAAAAAAAATTATCTCTTTCACCCGCACTACAGAAAAATAGCTGTTACATATATCACAGAAGAGTATCATATTATAGCCCTTCTCTGTGAAGCAATTTATTGCATGGATGGTCAGTTTATTTGAGTATTAATATTAGAAAGGCAGAAGTGTGGCAAATTTCAGAATGTAAGTAAATGAGAGTAGGGAAAAAAATCAAATTCATACGAACTGCTTTCCTCTAGAGAAATAACACCTTTCTCTGTACAATCTAAATATAATTTTTTATTTTGTTTTTTCCTAGGGTGTAGTAGACATGACATAATTTTTAAGGTCTCAATTATGGATTATTCTTGTATACCAGCTGAGAGCTATTTTAAAAATGTATCTAGCTAGTATAACTAAAGTTATTTTTGGTCTAATTATAGTGTGTAGAATGAAGACAAAACTTTTAAAGTATCATCTGTCTTCACATAGAATTCAGATGTAATTTATTATTTTTTAATCAAAGATATACAGTATAAATCTCCAAAAGAAGATGATTCTGGAACCTAAGAGTCCAAAAAAAAAAAAAGAGAGAGAGAGAGAGAGAGACCATGACAAAGGTTTTGAGGTTTGGCCTCTGGCGCCCATAGTGTGTTTCTTCTATAAAAGTATTGCACAGTGGGCGTGTGGAGAAAAGCAGAAGTGGAAGCAACCAGTCCCAACAGGCCAGGGTGAAGGTTGCCTCTGGAGGAAGCGATGTGAATGAGCCACAGCACTGGCAGTGAAAATGGCCAGAAATCAAGGAATTTAAGATCTCTTTCTCGAAGGAAATCAACATGATTTTGTGATAGATTAGATTTCAATTTCAGCTGAATCCTCCAAAAGAAGACTTTTAAAAAATCCAAGGAAGCAATGCTTCTAAAGTTCTTAGGATAAAATTAATGCAACACTCTGAATGTACTACTTGGAGAAATTGCTTCAATTCTTTTTATAGGATACAGTTCCAACATTTTCAAATGAGTATTTTTTTTTAAATATTTAGACTTTAGGAGCAGTTGGGGTAGGAAGGCAGGATGACGCCACAAAGAATGCCGCTCCCACTGCACTGCTCAGCGCTGATTTCTCTGCGTTTTCACCGTGAACAATACCGTCAGACATTTGTGGTGACGTGATAACCTGAACTGACGGCCAGCTCCTTTCCCCAAGTACCCACACGTAAACACATAGTTGAAAAATATGAAGAGACAAACGTCCATAAAAGAATATATGCAGATATAAGATGGAGAAGTCATAGCTCTAGAATCAGAAATAAGAGAACAATCTGAAATTGGATTTAAAATTATTCTATTTAACTTGGGGGTAAATTCAGTTCTCAGTGAAAATGCAAATAACTCTGGAAAGTATAATATCTTTATCACCTAAAAACAGGAAATATTGTTAGAGAGACCAGTTCATAGAATTGAATTAATCACCATTGCCCGTGCATGGCCAGCTTTTCTTTTCCTTTTTTTTTTCTTTGTTAATTTTATACAGAACCTCCAAGAACTAAACAGTTAACCCTAGTACAGAAATACTGATAATAATCTACACTTGCCAATGTGTTATTTTCTTATCCCACTGCCTTTATCTTTATCTTTATTTTATCAGGTAATTGAGAATTGAGGTTTATGAGACTGAGATAAAGAAGAGCTGAGTTTAGGAATGGAAGAGCTTTGGGGAAATAATTAAGGAGAAGAAGGAGACAAAAGTCAAGTTTTATCTACTTCACAATTCAGCCAAGGACTTCCTGGATAGGGTATATAAACACAGGAGTCGATACATTGACAACTAATTCAAATGACAGGGAAATTAAAGTTTATTCTCCAAATTTTCTTTTCCTGCAAAATCATGAACAAAAATTAAGACAGGGATAGCAGTAAAAACTTCATTCAGTGCATGTCTTAGACATAGTAAACCACAGACTTCCATTTAACCAGTCTAGCCTCAATGAGATTTCCCCTCAGACAAGTACACTATCTCAACCACAGTTTTATCTTTGTGCTTATGCAACCCCCATGGACTCCAATAACAATCACCTGACTATAAAAAAAAATAATAATAAGATTTCCCACATCCAAGAAACTCTTTATATAGAAATATGTTTTAAATAGCCTCACCTAGATTTACTGTGGGGCCAATGATTCTCTCTCTTTTTTTTTTAAGATTTTATTTATTTATTTGACAGACAGAGAGAGAGAGAGAGAGAGAGAGAGAGGGAAAGGGATCACAAGCAGGGGGAGTGGGAGAGGGAGAAGCAGACTCCCTGCTGAGCAGGGAGCCCAATGTGGCACTCAATCCCAGGACCCTGGGATCACGACCTGAGCCAAAGACAGAGGCTTTACCCAATGAGCCACCCAAGCACCCCGGGGCCAATAATTCTTAATAAGAACTGATGTTGGGTGCCTGGGTGGCTCAGTTGTTAAGCATCTGCCTTCAGCTCAGGTCATGATCCCGGGGTCCTGGGATTGAGTCCCACATCGGGTTCCCTGCTCGGCAGGGAGCCTGCTTCTCCCTCTTCCACTCCCCCAGCTTGTGTTCACTCTCTCACTGTCTCTCTCTCTCTGTGTCAAATAAATAAATAAAATCTTTAAAAAAAATAAGAACTGATGTTAAAATATATCTACCTATCACTCAGTCTGGAGATTAATGAATGGCAGGATTTTATATTTAAAGTCATAAACAATTAAATGACATTTTTATCATGTAATATCTTAATGTCTTCTACACTGAGTTGAGTAAAAGGCATTAAATAAGTACATTCAAATTTATCCATCAGCAGAAATTACCAAGCAGACATTTTTTTAAGAACACAAAGCTATGTATAGCCCATAGGATTTCCCTCTGAGGTAATAGGAAAATATTTTTTCTCCACATAGTATTAACTTCAACCCTTGCAATAAAGTATCTTCTAAGATTTCACATTAAAAGAGGGGTATTCTCAATTGACATATATAACCACACATGTTTATACTTTAATAGGCACCTTCTTGTACTGCTTAGTATCCAAGTGTCTTGGCTGGAAAAATGAAATGGTGGTTGAACCCATTTTTGTCATGACTTGTAATAATATTCACACTTTCTGAAATGACTTCCACCTTTAAATTTTTTACAGTAATAGTCAATTTTGCAACATTGGTTTTAACAGTTTTATTCTATCATTCCTACCCTCTGTCAAAATACGATCAATTGCACAGGACAGAAGGTGATGAAAGTTCATGTCACTCCCCTGTAATAACAGGATACCATTTCACACCTCAATTAGCACCTACATGAGTAAATTAATGGAGAAAAGAACATGACTTTAAAATGTAGCAAATTAGTTCCTCCGCTCAGGAAACAACTAGATTAAATTTTGGTCACTACGTATGTAATATAGCAGTATAAATCAGTATTTTTCAAGGAGTATGAAAGAAAGAGAAGTTGAAAATTCTAACTACCTAAGCTATTACAGTTCTAGAAAAAATTAAGAAAAAAGTAAGATGTATTTCCATCACTTTTTAAGGTATATAATCCTTTCTTCATTATAGTTATATCTATACATATAAACACATACACACACATACCCTAACATCATATACATCCTTTATATATATACACACATATATAACCTTTCATCTATATTATAGATAGCCCTTCATCTTCCTCTTCACTCCTGTTCCTCTTAGATGGCAGACGAACATTTTCTACGCCTACCTGCCTTGACCTTTTCAAAAAATGCTCCATAACCCTCACTTCTACATTACTTTCTTATACCCCATTTGCCACAAGCTCCCCAAAATCTTAGAAATGGAGTTCTTAAACTAAAACTACAGTAGTTTCATGTTCTTGCCTCTCCAGTGATGCATATGTCTTAAAAACAGAAGCTTCAGTTCATTCACCCAATAGAATTTTAAGAAGAGAGGATTCATTTCAATCTTCTAAAAAAAAACCATAATGGTGGAATCTTAAATAAAGTTTAAGTAAATATTTAAGTAAAAATTAAAAGTAAATTAGGAAGCAAAAGACATATCAGCAATGGAGTACAGTGGGAATGCAGCTGGTGCAGCCACTCTGGAAAACAGCACGGAGTTTCCTCAGGAAGTGAAAAATAGGGCTACCCTATAACCCAGCAATTGTACTACTGGGTAATTCTCCAAAGGATATAAACATAGTGATTCAAAGGATGCACCTGCACCCCAATGTTCATAGCAGCAATGTCCACAACAGCCAGACTATGGAAAGAGCCCAGATGTCCATCCACAGATGAATGGATAAAGACAATGTGATATATATACAATGGAATACTATGCAGCCATCAAAAAAATGAAATCTTGCCATTTGCAAAGACATGGATGGAACTAGAGGGTATTACGCTGAGTGAAATAAGTCAGTCAGAGAAAGACAAATACTGTAAGATTTGACTCATGTGAAATTTAAGAAACAAAATTAATGAACATAGAAGGGAAGGAAAAATTAAATAAGATAAAAACAGAGAGGGTGACAAAACGTAAGAGACTCTTAACTATAGGCAACAAACCGAGGGCCGCTGGAAGGGCGCTGGGTGGGAGAATGCGATATTAGCTGACAGGCACCAAGGACAGCACGTGACATAAAGATCACTCCGCATTATACGCCACTGATGAATCACTAAGTTCCATCCTGAAATTAAGAGTATATTATATGTTAAACAGGGGCACCTGGGTGGCTCAGTGGGTTGAGCCTCTGCCTTCGGCTCAGGTCATGATCTCAGGGTCCTGGGATGGAGCCCCGCATCGGGCTCTCTGCTCAGCGGGGAGCCTGCTTCCTCCTCTCTCTCTCTCTCTCTCTGCTTACTTGTGATCTCTCTCTGTGTCAAATGAATAAATAAAATTTTTTAAAAAAGAGTATATTATATGTTAAATAACTTGAATTTAAATTTGAAAAAAACAGTAAAGTACAAAATTTAAGTAAAAATGCTGGGAAGCTGTCTACTTTGTATGTTTTTAACGCTTTCCCTGGATATATGTTCTAGGAAAGAACTTGCATGTGTCCAATGTGATACTTGTTTTTTTTTTTTTTTTCTCAATCTATCCAAGTCTGGTCATCCTTCTAATCTTATCTAACCATCATCAAACTACTAGAAAGATCTCTTCATCTTCCTAAGACATCAATTTATATCCGTTCCAGGGCCATCCATCTGCTCTCTACACTGCACACAGAGAATTATTTTTTGCTAAGTGAAAAACTGACAACATACAGTACCTAAAATGATTTCCCATTATTCTTACAATATAAAATGTACTCTTACTCTACAGTGATCTACTTCTACTGCCCGTCTCCTGTCATGTTCTCCCCTGCTCCCTCTTACAACTTTCCTCATAGTCACCAGGTTCTCCCTACCACCTGCTTAATATTTACTCATCTAGCTCACCACAAAACATCACTTTCTCAAGGATGCCATTCATAACATAACCTCTCAAACCAAATCAGCTCATCCCCATGATAAGTGCGTGTGTGCACACACACACACGCACACACACACACAATGCCACATGCCGCCCCTTCACAGCAGTACACATAGTTTGAATTATACATCTATTCGCATGGCCATCTGGTTGATATCTTTCTTAATCACCACTCCATGTGTAAAGTTTACAACGGCATGAGCCTTGTCTCTCTGCTCAGCAGTTCATCCCTAGTCCCATCCCTGGCATTGTGCCTGGGACAGAGCAGGTACTCCACCAACACCTGTAAAATGAATTAACAGCTCTGATGCTTAATAAGAAATACCACCCCATCAATTTCCTAAAGTCTGAACTGTAATGCTTTAGCATCTCTTTCACCTCAACTTAACAATATCTTTTTTTTCTCATTTATTTTGCAGTCAGCGCAAAGATGAGTAACATAGCTTTTGCCTGCAAGGGGCCCATGGCCTGCAAGTGCTGGATGAGGGATAATAGAAAATTGACAACTACGAAACTGAACACTTCACACAAGTCAGCTACTGTTGTAAGAAACAAATATGTGTGACTCTTAGGACAACACTATGACAGAGGTGGTCTCATTAACTTGTACGAGATTGGGGCGCCTGGGTGGCTCAGTGGGTTAAGCCTCTGCCTTCAGCTCAGGTCATGATCTCAGGGTCCTGGGATTGAGCCCCGCTTCGGGCTCTCCGCTCAGCGGGAAGCCTGCTTCCCCCTCCCTCTCTACCTACTAGTGGTTTCTCTCTCTGTCAGATAAATAAATAAAAATCTTTAAAAAAAAAAAAATTGTATGAGATCACACAGGTAATAAACAGGAGAATCAGGATCCTGACTCCAGGCGGGTCTGTGTCAGAGCCATCGCTTTTTAGCATCTACACAACATGGCCTTTTGTGAGAATGATAGGATAAGAACATAACAAAGTCATGTCAAAAGGTGTATGAAGGGGCGCCTGGGTGGCTCAGTGGTTTGGGCTGCTGCCTTCGGCTCGGGTCATGATCTCAGGGTCCTGGGATCGAGCCCCGCATCGGGTTCCCTGCTCCACAGGAAGCCTGCTTCCCCCTCTCTCTCTCTCTGCCTGCCTCTCTGCCTACTTGTGATCTCTATCTGTCAAATAAATAAATAAAATCTTTAAAAAATATATAAAAAAGGTGTATGAAAACCCACTGGGTAGAAAATTTAATTTACAGAGGTACAATAATATTTCACGGGGTGTAAGAGATGCTGATCAGAAAAAAGACAATGTGGAAGAAAGACGACAATCCAAGCAAAGAGAATAGTAGGAAACAAATGACAGAATCTTAAGTGTACACTTACACTTGGGGACCAACCAGGAACATCACAGGGAAGACAAGAAATCAAATGAAAATTAAAGAAAACAAAGAAAATTAACTTGAGGCCAGGATATGAAGGACTTTGAGTCCTACACTAGAGGGTTTTAGCTTTATTTTGTAAATGATGAGCAGGCACTGAAGGATTTTAATCAGGTATTGCTATTATGAGAATGATGCTTGGCAAATTCAGTTTTAGACAGGTGCAAGAATTTTCCTGGTCTGCCTCTTCAGGAGACTATTTCTTTCAGTGCCTTCAAATTCTACCTCAGCTATCAGTTCTTCCAGAAAGCCTTCCCTAACCACCTTTTCCAAACTAGGTCAGATCCTCCCTTTTAGTGTTTTAGAAGTATTCATGTATTCTCATAGCTCCTCTGATACCTATCACAGCGATCTTTCATGGGCCATCCAGGGTCACGAGTCCAGAAAGAGTTGTTCACACGCAAAACTGAGAGTCATTAGTAGCTGAAGTCACAGGAATAGATGAGATAGACAAAACCATGCCAGATGGAGGACGAAGAAGCGGGTATGCGATCGCAGCAGAACACCATCACAGTAAGGTCAGGCAGAAGTAGATCCAGGGGAAAGAGCCTCCAAAAGGATCCAAGAAGGCAAAAGGAAAGCCAGGAGAGAAGTACAGCGTGGGAGGCAGGAGTGGAACCAGCATGCGGGGGTGTCAGTCTCAAGTGAGAAACGCAATTCGGGGACCGGGTGAGAGAGAGAAGGCGGCGGCCGACAGCCTTGGCTTTCAGGGTGAGAGAAAAGTCAGATCGTATCACCAATGAAAATATAAAGCATAAAACTTCATTTTCCTCTTATTTTAGTTAACAAATTACCCGCTGAATGGATATCTGCAAAACCTCAAAATAATACAAGTTCCAAATGTTGATAAAATTAGATTCTGACCCACAATGGTCTTGAATTAAGTTGTGGTTTGCCAACACCACACAAATGTGACTCATTCATCTAAGCATTTCATAATATAAAAATAATGGGAGAAGGATTATATCGTGGCCTTTTATAAAATCAGTCACCCTTGATCGAGAATAACTAAAATGGACCACCCAAAACAAGGAAGTATTTCAAATTATCTGCCATGTGGTAAAATATTGGGCAGTTGAGCAGAACCAAGACAATGAATTATAACCTTAGGAAAATGATCAGAATAATTAAAACCCATCCAGAAAAAAATTTAAAAACTGAAATAAGTGAAATAGGTGAAGGAGATTAAAAGGTACAAACTTCCAGGTATAAAAGAAATAAGTCACAGAAATGAAAAGTCCAGCATTGGGAATATACTCAATAATACTGTGTAATGTTATACGGTGTATAGATTTGTCAGATCACTGGGTTGTGCACCTGAAACTATTATAATGCTGTATGTCAACTATATTTCAAAAATAAAAATACCAAATAAATATAATCAAAAATAGTGCCATCTTTGAACACTGTAAAAATTTTTTTTCCATGTTTAAAAATGCTGAGACAAGTTCAAACTCTTGGAACCCTACCCAAAGTCATATGAATAAATATTTCTTTAATTCTTAATTAATTTTAATAAATTTACATGTACTTATATTGATTTATTTATATATATATATTGAAATCAATTAAGAACACATTACTTTAATTATGAAAGTAGGTACCTACTGAGAGAAACTGAGCCCACCATTAATTCCATTTTTAGTACCATCCTTACCATTTAAAATTATCTGAAATTCAATAAGCAATAACTCATGTTGTAAATACAAACATCCAAGGGCAGTGATAAGATAGGCTGGAGTTATGAGGGCTCAAGCTGTGTTATAAATGATCAGAAAGGCAGATGGTCAATGCACTGATCTGCACTTGCTGTGGCCACACATTTTATTAGTTTCAATGGGCTTTATTAAAAACTCCATTTTCAAAATGATCAGGCTTAGATCACTGTCATTGTACTTACTTGTCCACATTTTACTTAAGTAAATAAGACCACATGCCATTTGTTTATTCCAGTAAGATACAGGAAATTTAAAATGCCACAGTGAACATGTAGGCAGCCTGATGGAGGGGGAAAAAGATTTTTAAAAAAGAACTAAAATCACTTCCTATGGTTAACATTTTATAACCTAGTCCAGAACAGTCTGTACCAATATTGTGGGTTTGTTAGTATCTTATTATGAGCATCGGAAATAGACCTGCACTGGTGCCATGCTTTGAGTAGGACACACGTGTGAGACAGATGAAATACATATAGAAATACATCTGTATTTCTATCAGATGTAATTGAATTGACTATACTGCCAAATACTACAAACGTTAAGCCATTTTGGAATAAATTTACTATTGCTTTGACAGCAGTTACAAAAAAAAATAGCTGGTTAATCCAACAAATGAGAAGATTGAGTAGACTGAACTGGTAGAATTATTGGAATTTAAAATATGGTGGTTTGGTATAGTCTAATTTTATTAATACCACAGTACAACCTATACAGATTCAGACTTGAGGATTTTATTGTAATAAAATACATCAGGCTCTTGTACATGAAAATCAGGAAATAGCTTTTAAATGAGCTCTCGCTAGGAGAAATTAGTGTGTCAGAAGAGAGTGGAGTCAAAGACTGAACACTGAGACCACCGCGTATTCCCTGCAGTGGAAGAAGGCCACCCAAAAAGAGAGGGTTGTGAGGACACATTCGCTCATGGTTTCCCACCATGTTCTCCTGAGGATCCATTCTCAGTAATGCCGAAGGCTTCAGAGAGGTTAGCTGGAAGAACAGTATTAACTGGCCAATGGGCTGATTAACCAGAAGTCTTCGGTGATGCTGGCAGGGGCAGTTGTAGATGAGGTAACTGTTCAATCCAGACTGCCATAGTCTGAGCACTAAACACGACTGTAAACACAAGTTCCTCCAGAAAAACAAAATTTGAACTTATTTTAAAACACGAATGCATAAGCCAGTCATTCATACACCAACAAAGATATGAGGCCAATAGCATAAATTCTGTAGAGCGAGGTGGGTTATTAATAGCTATTTTACATACATAAAATATAAGGCATAAAGTGGTATAGTTTAGTGAGAAGTTATGACCGATGTGTTGCCACCATACTCTAGAACGGGGGTTTTAATCATAAACAGTCTGTGCTTATTATTTACCTTTTAAAAAAAGAACTATCAAGAAGGGATAGCGAAAACAGCCTATGTACCCATCAGCGCGGGAAAGAAAGTGTGATACATATATAGATGTAGATCTATACATATAGTATCTTTTTCAGCCTTAAAAAAGAATGAAATCTTGCCATCTGTTAGAATATGGAAGGACCCCATGGGCGTTACGCAAAGCGAAAGACAAATACCATGTGGTCTTACTCACACGTGGAATCTGAAACAACAGACACCAGCTCACAGACACAGACAACAGGACTGGTGGTTGCCAAAGTGAGAGTTGGGGAGTGGCTGAAATGCATGAAGGCAATCAAAAGATAAATTCTCAGTTATAAAATAAAAGTGATGATAATATAATGTACAGTATGGCAAGTACAGTTAATTCTGTTGTAATACATATTTGCAAGTTGCTAAGAGTAAATCTTAGAAGTTCTCATCAAAAGGAAAAATTCTGAAACTATATATAGTGACAGATAATAATTAGACTTATTACAGTGATCATTTTGCAATATATGCAAATATTGAATCATTATATTGTACACATGAAACCAATTCATTCACATGAAACTAAATTCATTCATGAGAGACACCAACTAAAATTAATACTAATTAAACAAAAATATTGAAAATGGGCTAAATTCTCTTCTCAAACTATGAGAGACTTTCCAAGTAGATGGATATGCAAAAAAAAAAATACATATACTATTTTTTTAAGACTTTATTTATTTATTTGACACAGAGAGACAGCAAGAGTGGGAACACAAGAAGAGGAAGCAGGAAAGGGAGAAGCAGGCTTCCCCCAGAGCAGGGAGCCCAATGCAGGGCTCGATCCCAGAACCCTAAGATCATGACCTGAGCCAAAGGCAGATGCTTAATGACTGAGCCCCCACCCCAGGTGCCCCAAATACATATACTATTAATAGGAGACACACATAAATCAAAATACAAAAAGGAAAAATTAAAGGCATAAAAATACACAGAATAAATGCTAGTGATATGTTCAGTAATATAGGAATGTAAATGTTAAAAACATGAGATTCAATATTTAATCATTACATGGTAAAAATAATACCTATCAGTGGTCTAGAAGGCAAACTCAAATCTGAAGCATATCATCATTATTATACTATATCAGAAGAAGAAAATAATGTCCCTAATGAAATATAAACTGCAATAAAAATCCCAGGGGTGCCTGGGTGGCTCAGTTAGTTGAGCATCCAAAACTTGATTTTGGCTCAGGTCATGATCTCATCGTCATGAGATCAAGCCCCATATCAAGCTCCACACTCAAGAGGAAGTCTGCTTGAGAGTCCCCCTCTCTCTCTGAGCCTCTCACCACTCATGCTCTCTCTCTAATAAATAAATATTTTTTAAAAAACTATGTTCCATGAAATCACTATCTTAAAGAGTTATCTGTACTCCTATGTTCACTGATGCATTATTCACAATAGCCAAGGTATGCGAACAACCTAAGTGTCCTTTGATAGATAAATGGATAAAAGAATATGTGGTTCATATATACAATAAAATACTATCCAGTATTAAAAAAAAAAAAAAAAAAAGAGGGAAATCCCAACACTGGCAACAACATGAATGAACCTGGAAGCCATCATACTAAGTGAAATAAGTCAGAAAGATAAAACATATACTATACAGAGTTACTCATATGTGGTATCTCAAAAAGAAAGAAAAAAAAAGTCAGTCAAACTCATAGAAACAAAGAGAAGAATTGGTGGTTGCCAGGGCCTGGCACGTGGGAAAAACACAAAGAGTATGGTAAAAGGGTAAAAACTTTTTGTTAAAACATAAATAGGGGCGCCTGGGTGGCTCAGTGGGTTAAGCTGCTGCCTTCAGCTCAGGTCATGATCTCAGGGTCCTGGGATCGAGACCCGCATCGGGCTCTCTGCTCTGTAGGGAGCCTGCTTCCCCCCCGCTCTCTCTCTGCCTGCCTCTCCGACTACTTGTGATCTCTGTCTATCAAATAAATAAATAAAATCTTTAAAAGAAAAAAAACAAATGTATAACATAGTGACATAGTAGATATTGTATTGTATAATGGAAATTTACTAATAGAGTAAAATTTAAGTATTCTTACAAAAAAAAGGTATATATGTGAGATGATGGACATGTTAATTAACTCAACAGTGGGAGTATTTTTACACATACATGTACATAAAATCATCATGTTGCTCACCTTAAATATATATAATTTTTATTTAAAATGTTTTATAACACTGGAAAAATAAAATACATTTAAAAAAATAAAATTAAATTAAAAATTTAAAAATGTTTTATAAACAAGTCATAGAAAAGTATTCAATGACTTTGAACACTATATAACTTTCATTAGGTTAAAAAGCAAGTTTCAAAATTAAATGAATGATATGATATTAAATGACCCAAATTTTAAATAGTATGTAAAATACAGATTCACATATATGGAAAAAAATGAAGAGAAAGAAGTATATCAAAATACCAAAACTAGTTGGTAGAACGATAAGCTATCTTTATTTTTTTCACTTATTTTTTACTTTCCATAATGAATTTATATTACTTTTATAAAAGTAATATAATGAGCACTGACTTTGTCCTATTTGACACTCTATTTCTTTAAAACTAGCATACTTCTAAAAAAATAAATAAAATAAAATAAAATCACCATCCTTCTGTTTTATTTCAAATCCAGTAAGGAAATCGACATCAAAAGAAATAACAAAAGGTGCTTCTTATTCAGGACCCTGGATGGTGCAGTCTGTTAAGCGTTCAACTTAAGAGTCTGCTTAAGATTCTCTTCTCCCAGACACCTGGATGGCTCAGTTGATAAGGCATCCGACTCTTGATTCCAGCTCAGGTCCTAATCTCAGGGTCCTGAGATCAAGCCCCACACTGGGTTCTACACTCCGAAGGGAGTCTGCTTGGGATTTTCTCTCTTCTTCTACCTCTCCCCATCCTACTGCGTGCTCTCTTACAAATAAATATTTTTTAAAAAGTCACTTGTACACTGAAAAAATAAAATAATAAGTTTAAAAAGTCACTTGTTATTAACAAAAATTACATTACTACTTTAAGAAAATTTAACAAAAGGAAAAATTGATATGAACTGTATAATTACTTGAATAGAAAATAAAGAAATTTTCTTCTAACTGAAAAGAAACTGGCTATAATTTGGGGCTTTTTTAACCCACATTAAAAATTTCACAATGACCAAGAATTGGCAGCGAAATGTGTCTGCAATGTTTCTTTATATTGTTTTCTAAAATGTTACTTTAAATAGGTAAAATTTGTTCTTGCTGCAGATCCTTTTTTGCTAGAAAAGCAAGCTATATAACTATACATTTCAGGAAGAAAATCAGAGTTTCAGCCAAATTAAATAGTTGTTTCTTCTCCTTCCTTTCCTCCTTCATTGTAAAACTATATTAACACTGAATTTTACCACAATGGAGAAACACCAAATCCATAAAATCCAGTCTACCTTTATATGCCTTAACAAAATGTAATAAAATGTAGCGTATAAACTGTGATCGTTTTCTTTTAAAACTTATGAGGTGGGGGCGCATGGGTGGCTCAGTGGGTTAAGCCTCTACCTTCAGCTCGGATCGTGATCCCAGCGTCCTGGGATCAAGCCCTGCATCGGGTTCTCTGCTCGACAGGGAGCCTGCTTCCCTTCCTCTCTCTGCCTGCCTCTCTGCCTACCTGTGATCTCTGTCAAATAAATAAATAAAACTCTTAAAAAAAATAAGAATAAAAACTTATGAGGTGAAGCAGATACTCATCTCTCTTTAGATCATATCAGAGAAAGTGCTAGACTTAGAATCAGATATACTGGATTAAAGATTCTTCGTTGCAAAAGATGATCACTTTGATTCTTCTGAGTCTACCACACACATTGATATATTTATTTATTCCATAAATATCAACCGTGTATATATTCTAGTCATGAGAACACAGGGGTGGGATCAGAACAATAGGAAACCAAGAGAGGCTATGTCCCAATCCTCTTGTGGATTTCATTTCAACGTAATGAAATTCGGTGACAAATACATGAATAATTAAACATAATTATAAATTGTGGTTAAAAAAAAGCTCTGAAGTAAGTAAAATTGACGGATGGTCAAGGAGCAGTGGGTGGCTTAGTTAACTCAAGTGGTCAGGGAACACTGCTCAACACAAGTGACATCTGAACTGAGACCAGAAGGATGAGGAGTCACATATGCAGAAAGTGTAGTAGCACAATCCAAGCAAAGAGAAAGGAAAGTAAGCAATAAGAAAACTGTCTTGGGGTGTGAGGAGTGGAAAGGGGGCTAGGATGGCCAGAGGGTCGTGAGCTCTGCAGCATAGGTAGACAGCTGCGAGACACAGATGGAAACCTAAACAACTGTTAGATTATGAGAGACTGATAAACTACAGTAAAAAGTTTAGGTTTTGCTCTACGTATAAGGGAAAGTCAAGCAGGGTATTTTTGTTGTTGTTGTTGTTGTTTTTCATTTCTTTTCAGTGTTCCAGAATTCATTGTTTATGCACCACACCCAGTGCTCCATGCAATACGTGCCCACCACCAGGCTCACCACCCCCCCCCCAAAAGCCTCAGTTTGTTTCTCAGAGTTCACAGTTTCTCATGGTTCGTCTCCCCCTCTGATTTCCCCCAAATCACCTCTCCTCTCCATCTCCCAATGTCCTCCGTGTTATTCCTTATGCTCCACAAGTGAGTGAAACCATATGATAATTGACTGTCTCTGCTTGACATATTTCACTCAGCATCATCTCCTCCAGTCCCGTCCATGTTGCTACAAAAGTTGGGGATTCATCCTTTCTGATGGAGGCATCATACTCCATAGTGTATATGGACCACATCTTCCTTATCCATTCGTCCGTTGAAGGGCATCTGGGTTCTTTCCATAGTTTGGTGACTGTGGCCATTGCTGCTATGAACATTGGGGTGCAGATGGCCCTTCTTTTCACTACATCCCAAGCAGGGGTTTTAAACAGGGAAATCCACCGGGTCATGTGTGTGTGTGTGTATATATATATATATATATATATTAAATGCACTGCCAATTAAGTGAAATACTAGAGGAAAATAAAAAGTGTGAATAGTTGATGGTGACTTGGTCTAGAACAGTGGAGCTGGGGAAAGTGGAAGGAGCGGCAGATATGGATAAAGAATGGGGCTAGAATCAAGCAAACTGTTAACTCCAAGAATAAGCTGCTCTTATGCTTACCATGAGGAGCATTATAATGCATAGAATTGCTGAACCATTATTTTGCATACCTGAACTAATAGAACTCTGTATGTTAATTGTATTTAAATTTTTAAAGAAGCAAAACAACAACAACAACAAACAAACAAAAACAAAGAAAAAGACTGCAGTGCTCTTGATCCCAGACATGAGATGCAGAAGAGCCAACAGATGCACAACCGGACTCAAGCTGAGAGAGGAGCTGGAGTTGGATATAAATTTATCATCAGCATACAAGTAGTTTTAAAGCCATGGGTGTATATGATGTGTGCATTTAGAGAAGACAATTAGAATACTATACCCACCTTAAGGGTTGCTGAGAGTATATTAAGCATGTCTTTATCCTGACCCTGGGAGGCTACCCCTCCTCAGGCTAGCCAGTTCCTAGGGATGATAAATCACTGCCCTAAGAGTACACACACTTTCATGTGCAAATCAGTAGATTCAAAGCTCTTACTCTCCACCATCTCTTTTATCAGACTCTCACAAGGCTCAGACCCTCTGGCTACTATCCTCTCGCCCCATCAATCCAGCATGGGTACCAAACAATTGCAGACAGACCTTTACACCAGTTGCCCAGTGACAACTGTTAATACTACGCCAAGCTGCAATGCTCCCTGTCTCCTTACTCGTACTTCCAAGTCCCTCCACTTTCTCCTACATAAAACTCTCTACCTTTGACTTCCTATTGGTTGTAATTATTTCCCTGGATATCCCAAAGAATTAGTTTATCATGAGGCACTATATGCTTGTGCACTTTTCACAAACATCCCTATCACTAATTCTTCTTGACCATGGATTGTCAAAGATATTAACCCATGAAATTTGGTGAGAATAAACAGAAAAATAAAAGTTCCTCAAAGTAATTATACAAATGCATAGGCTGTATAATATTCTGTTTATCTGAATATAATAAGACATTTCCTTACATACAGAAAGAAGAAGGGTTTATTAACTGTATGTCCTATTTATGGATGTAACTATTATACTTGTATGCATATTATAAGTTGTCCTAGAACATACATTCCAAATGAGTTCTTTCTTAAAAACTGGCAAGGATTTTTATCCTTTAAATGTTTTATCAAATAGTAATGAGGATCTAAGTCCAACTTACTATCTTTATTTTTATGAACATATTAAATGTACAGGAAACCTGGTATCCAACCTATATTAATTCTATTTTTAAACCATGAAATTGGGTGCCTGAGTGGCTCAGTGAATTAAGCCTCTGCCTTTGGCTCAGGTCATGATCTCCGGGTCCTGGAATGGAGCTACACATCAGGCTCTCTGCTCAGAAAGGGAGCCTGCTTCCTCCTCTCTCTCTCTGCCTGCCTCTCTGACTAATTGTGTGACCTCTCTCCCTGTCAAGTAAATAAATAAAATCTTTATAGAAAAAAAAAAAAAAACATGAAATTATCCTCAGAATTTTTTTTTAATTCTTGTCTTTTTTTTTTTAATTTTAGAGATTTTATTTATTTATTTAAGAGAGAGAGAGAGCATGAGAGGAAAGAGGTCAGAGGGAGAAACAGACTCCCTGCCAAGCAGGGAGCCCGATGTGGGACTTGTTCCCAGGACTCCAGGATCGTGACCTGAGCCGAACGCAGTCACTTAACCAACTGAGCCACCCAGGCACGCAAATTCTTGCTTTTTTAATCACTACATAAAATGTGTGGTCCTTCCTGAAAAGCATATTGCAATTATTTTTATTATAGTTAAATAATTTTGATCCACAGCTTAATGACTTCCATATTAGACAAAATTAAACATATTAAACAAAGCATTTCATGTCTGAATATTTTTACTCTTGGCAAACATTGTAAATTGCTAAATTGACATTTTTGCTAGGAGAATCACAAGCTACTCAGGCACTACTGAAACTCAAAACTTATCTTTCCTAAAATGGAGGCATAAGCAAGATTGATTAAAGAAAAACATCCCCTTTCTAGAAATACTAAAGAAAATAAAATTTACATAATAAAAAAAAATTGTAAATGAAAGGACATCATTATGAAGGCAGTTATCTCTTGTATAGAACATTTTACTGAGTCACTGGATAGTTATAAATTAAATATCATGTATAATGACTATTTAACATATTGGATTTATTTAAGCTATGGGGCTACAAAGGAAATGTATTTTAAGTACTAATTTAAATCCTCCCCCAAAAAAGCCCTGAAATTTTTTGGAAAATGTGAAGAAGAAATTAGGAATTCTCAGGATATATAAATATACTATTTCTAGAAAAAGTAAAGAGTAAGACTCTACTGGGTTCAGACTTTATTCAACATCTAACTTCTGCTATTACCCAGGAACTATTCTGGGTACTAGAGATTCACAGTGAAAAAGAAAAAAAAAAAAAAAAAAAACATGCCCCCATGGATTTCATTCTCTATTGAGATAAAGATTGATAAAACAGAGCAAAAATGGGTGGTGACTTTTACATTCAAAGTCAGGAAACTCTATGAAGGGACAGTATAGACGGACTGAAGCAGAGAAAACCCAACTGCCAAAGAAGCTAAGCTGTATAAGAGCCAAAATTAGGATAAATAGGTTAGGTTTATGAAACCCTCTGAGTGACAGAGCCTGTGATCTACCTGAAACAGAAAGATATCCATACATTCACAGGTAAGAAAGGGCATGAGAAGACCCTTATAAATTTCTCCAGAAACCCCTGAACTGGGAAGACCATATTTAAATTTCACAAAGGGATATAAAGTAGAACATGAAAAGAATGTCACAAAAAATAAAATAGAATTTATAATATTTTTTAAATCTGTTGTCATAATTCACAAAGATCATTGCTGATAAAGTAATTTTTATTGACTGTATCTTCCATTATTGTTAAAATAATATACTAAATAATAACATGAAATCAAAAAATTGATTATCTTTTAATTTCTTTTCAGTGTAGCAGAATTCATTGTTTATGCACCACACCCAGTGCTCCATGCCATACGTGCCCTCCATAATACCCACAACCTGGCTCCCCTACCCTCCCACCCCTCGCCCCTTCAAAACCCTCAGATTGTTTTTCAGAGTCCATAGTCTCTCATGGTTCATCTCCCCCACCAATTTCCCTCAACTCCCTTCTCCTCTCTAACACCCCTTGTCCTCCATGCTATTTGTTATGCTCCACAAATAAGTGAAACCATATGATAATTGACTCTCTCTGCTTGACTTATTTCACTCAGCATAATCTCTTCCAGTCCCATCCATGTTGATGCAAAAGTTGGGTATTCATCCTTTCTGATGGAGGCATAATACTCCATTGTTTATATGGACCTCATCTTCCTTATCCATTCGTCCGTTGAAAGTCATCTTGGTTCTTTCCACAGTTTGGTGACAGTGGCCATTGCTGCTATGAACATTGGGGTACAGATGGACCTTCTTTTCACTACATCTGTATCTTTAGGGTAAATACCCAGTAGTGCAATTGCAGGGTCATAGGAAAGTTCTATTTTTAATTTCTTAAGGAATCTCCACACTGTTCTCCAAAGCGGCTGCACCAACTTGCATTCCCACCAACAGTGGAAGAGGGTTCCCCTTTCTCCACATCCTCTCCAACACATGTTGTTTCCTGTCTTGCTACTTTTGGCCATTCTCACTGGTGTAAGGTGGTATCTCAGTGTGGTTTTAATTTGAATCTCCCTGATGGCTAGTGATGATGAACATTTTTTCATGTGTCTGATAGCCATTTGTATGTCTTCATTGAAGAAGTGTCTGTTCACGTCTTCTGCCCATTTTTTACATGATTATCTGTTTTGTGTGTGTTGAGTTTGAGAAGTTCTTTATAGGTCCTCGATATCAGCCTTTTGTCTGTACTGTCATTTGTATTCTTCGGAGACAGAAATTCTGTAAATTTTTCCAAAATATTTGACATAATTAAAATAATATGCTACAAGAGCACCAAGAAATGGGGAGAAAAGAAGCCAACCCATATAAATGAACTTGGCATATATGGGAGATAATATAGATCTAGATAAATAAAATTTGAAATTAGGACTACTAATATCTGAAGTAGATGGCTGGTCACACAGGAAGGCTGCCACAGGTTATCAGCCTCAAGAGATACTAATTTCTGCTAGAAATAAAGAAACTAATGTATAACCAGATAGCTAATTTGCAATGGGAACTGTAAGTACAGAGGAAACCAGTAAGGTTGCACCAGCAAATAATCACCTTATTTCCTCAGAAGAGAAAATTCTACAAACAAAGCAAGTTTAAAATCAGAAGTTTGCTTTGATGGCCATGAATTCTCACAAAAACAGACAGTTAAATAACTGGAATGGCAAAAAATAAATAAATAAAGTCACAGTTAGTAGCCCAACATATCATAACTTGAGCTTTAAGAATTTGCCAAGTATAAGAGCAAAGTCTGATTGGGATGGAAGTCATCAGAGGAACTTGTTTCAAAACTTCCAGTACAGGGGCACCTGGGTGGCTCAGTGGGTTAAGCCGCTGCCTTCGGCTCAGGTCATGATCTCAGGGTCCTGGGATCAAGTCCCTCGTCGGGCTCTCTGCTCAGCGGGGGGCCTGCTTCCCTTCCTCTCTCTCTGCCTGCCTCTCTGCCTACTTGTGACCTCTCTCTGTCAAATAAATAAATAAAATCTTTTAAAAAAAAACTTCCAGTACAAAAGCAGTACCCTATTACAGGCAGGTCAAGAGGCAGGGAGATGAACTCTGACTCCCAGAACCAGAGCTAACAAGGTGGCCAGATGTCAGCAATAAATATGCAACCCTAGCTGCTCATACGTCTCCAACTAGATGAATACCCCAATGCCTTCTGTGATGTAGCCCAGCTAGATGAGGAGCTCTGTTTGCTTTTTACATTTGCCTTCCTTTTGTTCCATATTATCTGTCTTCTTGTGACACTGACTAAAGTTGAAACTTTATCCTGTAACAGACTCTGAATTTCCATGCTGCCCTCAGGCCAATTAGTAGTACATTCACCCCTAGCTCCCTCTTTGGTCGGCAGTTGAGGAGAACTGCCTATTTCAGGACTTACTTAGATCAGCCAAAGAGTGAGCAGCAGCCATATGAACAGCAGCTCCCCGTTCAGTGGAAATTGAACATGAAATTGTTTTTAAAATAATAGTAAAAATATCTTTAAATGTATCTTGTTGGAGAATCAGGTCTATGTTGTCCAACTAACAGGGACCAAACCCCTGGACTCATCTCCAAGAAAAACACAGAAAAAGTAAAGGAGAAACATTCAAGGAGGCACAACATACTCAGCTCCACTGACTCGTTCTATTAAATCTAAATAAATGCCATTGCTCTTTAAGGACAATGAAAATGAAGTAATGAATGTTTGTCTCAGGCAACCATAAAAGTGAATCCTGTCAGTACTAAGAGATACATTAACATTATCTTGCAATCTGACTCAGAGGCCATGCTGATCATCTCCTTTGCTTTCAACAGTTTTTCCTTTGGAAAAGATATGATATATTCAGTCAGTTTGAGAGCAATTATCATGCTATTTCCTTTGTTGCTGTACCTCCCACCTAGTATAGAGTGTCCAGCACATGGAAAGGCACACTCAATGAACATCAGAATAAATTGTGTTTAAAATTTCTCAATTCCAATCAGTCTAGCTCCATCTTTCTGAGCAATGTTCCAGTACCCTTGACGAGGATTTCTGAGTGGTTCCTGAACTCTTCAGGATTCATTTACACCCACTCTCCTTCTGCAGGAAGTTGTTAAGGGAAGCATTCATTTTACTGCTTAAACTTACAAATGCTTAACCTTATTTTCACAGGCTGAGATCACCATACAGATTCATCTATATACCAATTGGTAATAGCATTTTGTCTACAACTATTATTTTATATTTTATAATGCTGATACATTATATTAGTACTTTGTCCAAAATTATTAACAACTTATTGGCATAAAGCTTATTTGAAGTCATTATATTTAAAAATATTAAGATGGTTAAGATTTTAGAGGTGCTATATGCTATATCACTTCCAACACAGAGACAGAAAACAGAAAAGGTACTGAACCATCATCACTTTACCCACTATCACACTTTCCCATGGTGAATTATTGGGCAAGACAATGGGAGAGGGGAACTGAATCATGACCCTATAGATCTATGCTGGGCACCCCACTTCTGTCAATATAAAATTTTTAAGGTCTTGACTGTTTAAACATAGGAAAAATACATATGAGTATCAATTATAAATGAAATAGTAAATCTGCATTCGATACCCTGAGCTTCCACCCTAGTTTCCCTTTTATCATCTCTGCTATGCACACAGCTTTATCTCCCTAAACCTCTAATCCTCTACTATACTTGAAAATCTTTTCTGATATTAATTAATAACCAAGATGTTTAGCTAAAAAGGACTTAAATGGGGACCCTGCTTAACCTTCTAGATTCAAAGGAAGAAAACTAAGGACACTTGGGTCGGCAGCCACCCCTTTCCTCCTCAACCATCTTCTTTGAAGAGTCAAAAAAAAAAAAAAATGGCACAAGATACTAGAAAGAGATTAATGTTCCTCAATCTTGTTTAATTGTCAGAACTGGTAGTCCCATATTTAAGCAAGATCTCACACATGGGAAGTTAGAGAGAAGGGGGTTGGGGTAAATTGGAAGGGAGGTGAATCATGAGAGACTGTGGACTCTGAAAAACAATCTGAGGGGTTTGAAGTGGTGGGGGGTGGGTGGGAGGTTGGGGGAACCAGGTGGTGGGTATTATAGAGGGTGAGGATTGCATGGAGCACTGGGTGTGGTGAAAAAATGATGATACTGTTATGCTGAAAATAAATAAATGAAAAAAAATAATTAAAAAAAATCAATGATAGATTTAATGCTCTTATTGAAAATGTAGCATGTTTAATGTAATTCTATTTTAATACATGTTAACTTATCTGCTTATATAGTTAGCATTTATCTAATGTACATGCCTATGTGTATAGATGTAGAAATATCTAGGATGATTCTCATATTTGGAATTACGGTCACTTAATGAAAAAAGTGGTTATTTTTGGATGGCAAAAAAAAATCTCACAAATAACATAATTTTTAAAATAATTAAAAAATACCTCTTGAATAGTAAGATAAGCTTCTATACTTGAGGAATAAAGCCCCATTCTGCATTTTTTATTCTCCAGAAAATTAAGTAAGGTAATTTCAATGACCTGAGGATTGTTCTCATTAGAATCAAGGTATTTAAAACTTCCAGATGGGAATTCTTATTATAAGGACCTAAATTAATTAATTTCAAGTTTTTGAAAAGGTTAAAAAAGGAGTTGAATCCATTTTTAAAAATACTTAATTGTAAAGTATTTTAAATATATAACTTTGATTGCAGCTACTATCTCAGTGGCCTCCAAGGGAGAAGTGGCTGTAAACTCGGGCACTACTATCAGAGAGACTAACACAAAAGCCTCCTTCTACTCAGGGTCCAATCTCTGTGCAAGCCTGACATCTTATCTCATGACCACTTAAGAGACTGGAGAAAAAAAAAGAAACAATAACAACAAACCCAACAACTAATAAATGCCCCAACCAATGATTGCCAATGAACAAAATGCAGGTGGGTTTTTTTTAATGGCCCAATAGATCAAAGTTGCCCCCTACAGAGGCTACATAACCTGGGGCTTAAAATCTATTAGGGTAAGGCACTGGGTGGCTCAGTCGGGTAAGTGTCTTTTCCATAGGTATCATAGAAAAAGATATTTTCTTGCATAATTATAATGACCACATCTAACAAAATAAATGAAAAAAAAATAAATGAAATTTGATTAATTGCTTAATATTAAGTCCATTTCAAATTTATCCCAATTATCTTCAAAAATGTCTTCTAATAGTTGATTTATTAAAGTAGGGATACAAACAAAATCCACACATTTAGTTTTCAAATTCTATTTATTTGTAAGATTTATTTTTTGAGAGAGAGAGAGTGCATGTGCACTCGCCAGCAGGGGGAGGGGCAAAGGGAGAAGGAGAGACAAAGTCTCTGACAGACTCTGTGCTGAGCATGGGGCCTAACACAGGGCTCAATCTCATGACCCTAAGATTATGACCTAATCTGAAACAAAGAGTTGGATGTTTAATTGACTGAACCACCCAGGTACCCCTCAAAGTCTATTTTTTAATCAAGAACCACTCAATTCTCATCCACCCATCCATGCCACTGACTTGGAGAAACTGGTTGGTTGTCCTGAGAATATTTCACATTCTAAAGTTTTCTGATTGGTTGCTATTTCTTATAGTTCAAATGGTGCCTTGATCCCATACATATCATAAAAACTAGAGTTAAAGGCTCTGTCAGAGTCAGATGTCACTTCTTTAGTGAGACTACTTCATAGGTGGTGCTAGGAAATACACAGAGTATCCTAGAGGAGATACATCATGCCTAGTTATCTTTATCTAGTGATGCTAAGATTAGATGATTATAGCCTGGTCTTTCCATTATAAAGCTACCTGTCATTCATTCTTCATTGCTACTATTAGTTCATTAAGATTTTCCAATATGTGGAAATATTGAAAAAAAATTGAAAAAAATTTCCAATATTTTTACAAATGTGACTTGCTAATGTTTTCATTCCTTCTGTATTTCTTAGCTGGGATTTTTGTATAAAGCATGTTCTCCCATAAATTGAAAACATTTCTACTCTGAAGACTAATTTTCATAGGCTAAAGAAGCTAAATATTCCTTTTCCTTTATGTCACCTAACAAAAATACATGCCCTTAAAAAAAAGGAGGAATACTTAACAGTGACTAAATCAGCAGATGCTGAAATTAATAATTTTTCTTTTTATTTAAATTTTTCTATAATAAAATTGCATTCATAATGGAAAGCTAAAAATAAAATTTGTTACACAAATTTTTCTGACAGAGGAAAGAAAATCTTATAAGGAAAAATATTCAGTTTATAGCACTGAGTTTAAACAATTTCTGCCATCAGTGTTCATTTCATTTATATTCCAATAAAAGTATTAAATTTATAAAATGCATTAACACAACTGCATCTTATTACGTACCTAGGTGATTTAGATGTTTTTAGCAGAAATCAATTTTATATATGATCTCTTTAATTACTCATGTTATTGGGGCATTACCATTTCAAAGAAACCAAAATTAATAAACTTAGCAATTACAATTTGTAAAAGAAGCTCCATTTCACCAACTCTTTAGAAAAAAAAAGATAAATAAACACAGCAAGTTGAAACCAAGTCATTTATTATTTTAAAAATCACTATGCTATTTTAGAGAGATACCATATGACCCAGTAATTCCATTATTGGGTATTCATCCAAAGCAAATGAAAACATTAATTTAAAAAAATACACGCATCCCTATCTTTATTGCAATGCTATTTATTATAGCCAAGATATAGAAGCAACCCAAATGCCCATCAACAGATGAACTGATAGAGAAGATGTGGTTGGTGTGTGTGTGTGTGCATGCACACCCGTGTGTGCGTGTGTAATATTACTCAGCCATAAAAAAGGATGAGCTCTTACTACTTGTTGACAACATGGGTGGAGCTAGAGAGTAATATGCTCAGAGAGAGAAAGACAACTACCATGTGATCTCACTTATATGTAGAATCAAAAAATAAAACAAGTGAATAACACACAAACAAAAAGCAGAAACAGACTTGTAAATGCAGAGAACTGCTGGTTGTGAAAGGGAAGGGGATGTGTGGATGAGCAAAATGGGTGAAGGGGAGTGGGAGACAGAGGTTTCAAATTACAGAATGAATAAGTCACAGGAATAAAAGGCACAGCACAGGGAATATCGTCAATGATACTGTGTAACACTGTATAGCGACAGATGGCAGTAACACTTGTAGCAAATAGCATAACACATAGCCTTGTCAAATCACTGTTGTATACTCAAAACTAAAGCAACTTTATGTTTCAACAATACTTCAATAAAAAAAATCACTACACTATTTTAATACCTCCTCCAAACTTGAATAAAATGATCCCTTCTCACTACGTTTAGCATGAAGAATTTGTTCCTTTAAACTTTTAAGAATGTTACAAAATCTAAAGCTTTCAGTGCTATGGCCAAAAAAACAGATATTACAAATATTACTGAACAAAACATCAATTTGAACATTCAAGTGTCCTAATTAAGTATAAAAGAAAATGGTTTCACAAGAGATTCAAAGTTTATTTAAACAATTAACCACAAAACAAGGGTCTTTGATCACAAAAGTCTATGTTTGGGACAAAAGGAACAAAGAAGGGGAAACTTTTAATAATAATATTTTAAAAATATTGTCAGCATTCAACGTATATTCTTTAGAACTGATTACTACAAGTGACTCCTGAAGTTCTGTTAATATTTTCATTCATATTTTTAAAAACTGACCCCATGGAGTGCCTGGGTGGCTCAGTGGGTTAAGCCTCTGCCTTTGTCTGGGGCCATGATCTCAGGGTCCTGGGATCCATTCCCACTTCAGGCTCTCTGCTCAGTGGGGAGCCTGCTTCCTCCCTCTGTCTGCCTGCCTCTGCCTACTTGTGATCTCTCTCCCTCTCTGTGTCAAATAAATAAATAAAATCTTAAAAAAAAAAAAAACTGACCCCATACTTCATCTAGTTATAACCTACACTTTCATCTTGCTTAAAGACACATCATAAAAGATCATGGAGAAACTCAGTATATAATAAAGATAAAATTAAGAAAGACAAAAAGATTTTAATATTTTTACCCATAATCCAGTAATGAGAACGAAAAGTAAAAAATCATCAATGCAACTCACCTAATACATAATTAGAAAGAGAGAGTATGCTAAAATCACACCTGCTGTATTAGTTTGCTATTGTTGCTATAACAAATTACCACAAACTTTGTGATGTAAAATAACATAAATTTATCATCTCACGTTCTATAAATTAGAGTTTTAGGAGAGATCCAAGACTTTACCACATTCTAGATGACTGTCATTCCTAGGCTCCAATATTCAAAGCTGGAAGGGCAGATAGATCCTTCACAAATAATAGCACAGCACATACAGCATCACCAGGACCTCAGTCTTCTGCCTCTCTTCCAGTTTCCCAAACCCCTGTGAAAACACTGGCCCCAAAGGGATAATGCAGGATAACCTCCCTATTTTAATGCCAGAGATTAGCAATCTTACTTCCATCTACAGTTTTATTTCCTCTTCGCCATTTGGGAACATATTTGCAAGGTTCCAGGGTCTGGGACACGGACATCTTTGAAGCCCCTGCTTTGGACTTTACATACACGCTACTAAATATATTTAAAGGGCAAAAGTTAAAGTGACATTATCATTCACTGAGAACTAGCGTTTGGAGAGAAACCTTGGTACACATTTCAGCTTCAGCATTTAAAGGCTATTTGATTTATCTTATTTTTTATATTATCTGAACAATGCTTTCCTCATAAAGGGGAACAAAAATACCTCACAGGACTGTTGTGCAAATAAATGTAAATTAGTTTAAAGAGCAGACACAATGCCTGACTTAGTGTAAGCCCTTCAAAGAAAACACCAGTTAATATAATTAGATTATTTTAAAAGTGTGTATATATTAGATTATTAAAAACAACACACCATTTGCTACCTCTTTGAATATCTGCCCAGGGTTAAGACTCTTTTCCTTCATTTATTTTCTGCGGCTTTGTTCCTTATTGTTTTACTAACTTGAAGAATGCTAAAACGCATCTGTCACTGTAGCGGCAACCAAGGTATTTTATTAACTGTATGTGCTACAGCGTTCTCGTTTCTTGGCTGACTTGGTAAGAGATTTCTTAGGAGTACTGTAATCTTGTATGGTATTTAATCTTTCCCAAAAGAACACTTCATGGGTAATATAATCATTACACAGATGACAGAAATATCGTCTAGACAAAAGTGACAGTCCATGGGATTTTACTCTGAAATAGCTCTCATCCTCTGATTTCTGTTCATGGTCAGAAAAAAGAGAAAAGGCAGTTAGAACCAGTATGGGTATTACTGAGTTTAATATGTACTTATTTGTTGATTTAGTACACATTTCTGGTAAAAGAATTTCAAGCACCATAAAATCTTTCTTTAAAATCTGTATTCCCAGATAGTTGCCACCTGTGCAGTTACAGACCCTTTTACAAGATGCTCTGACTCTTCCACTTCTTTTATGACTGTCCAGTTTTAGACAGTAATCCTTTCTCACATAATCACTCAGAACATGTGTGTTCCCATATTTTCAAATAATGCCACATATAACATAACATAAATATCCTGTCTGTTCTCTTCCTGGTGTGAGAACCCTCAATTAAATGTTTGGTATTGAGTATTAGCCATGTACTGGGTCCTACTGGAAAATTCTTAGATGAACAGAAAAAGGGGGGAAAACACATGGTAGCAGCATTATCACTGTATATGAACTGGCAACAATAAATATATATTCCTTCAAATATATTTTCTATTTTCAGGTTTCGAAGTAGGAACACCTGCACTCTGCCACTAATTAGCATGTAGCTTTTAAACAAGTCACTGTTAAGCTCTCCTGCCTGGTTTCCTGGTTTCCTCAATCTGTAAAACAAGGAAAGAAAGACTAGGTCTCCAAGTGTCCCTCCAGTTTTAAATTTTTACCCACACTGAATAGCTGCAGTCAGTAATCAAAACTCTTAAGAAAAAGGATTCATATTAACATAATATTAACAAGATTATTTCCTGTGTATTCTGAAAAGCCAGCAAAACAGATGAATTTGCTCTTTCAACAGTTTTTTAAAAAATCCCCTGGACGGCTCTGGGTGACTCAGTCGGTTAAGTGTTTTCCATCAGCTCCGGTCATGATCCCAGAGTCCTGGGATCAAGCCTCCCTCTCCCAGCACCACCCCCCCCACCCCCCAGATCTAGCTCCCTGCTCAGCAGAGAGTCTGCTTCTCCCTCTCCCTCTCTGCTCCTCTTGCTTGTGCTATCTCGGTCAAATAAATAAAATTTTTTAAATCTTTAAAAAAAAATGCCTTAAACAGAGTATAATACCTGCAGTGAGTTTAAACTGTATTAGTTAAAAATTCAACAGTCCACTAACCTATATATGTATTGATAGGTATGTAGACCAGTCTTAAAATATTATGTCATTGCTATGAGTTTGGGGGATTCATCTGACAGTAATCCACAAATTTAGGACATTACTTTGTTTTTGTAGCATACAGAGATTTTCCAGAAACAATGAGCCATGAACATCACGAGAGCATCCTCATTTCAGTGAGGTACTGACACCCGGGTCTGAACTATTTGCCTTAACAAGTCAAACTTAAAATCCCCAGAACATCTACTGCCTCCGCTGACAAACTTTTTCAACAAAGTGTTGCCTCTTCTAGTGGCACCTGTGTGGCTCAGCTGTTAAGCATCTGCCTTCGGCTCAGGTCCTACTCCCAGGGTCCAGAGATTGAGCCCCACATCAGGGCTTCCTGCTCAGCGGGAAGCCTGCTTCTCCCTCTCACACCCCCCGCCCTGCTTGTGTTCCCTCTCTTTCTATTTCTCTGTCAATTAAATAAATAAAATCTTTAAAAAAAAAAAAAAAAAGTGTTGCCTCTTCTTAGAAGTATCAATGACTGTGCTTTCCTAGCTGCCATGCATGACCAAACCATTATCTTAGGAATGCCGTTTCTGCTTACATGGCTTAGAAAGACCAATAGTCTAATGTGTCTCTTGGGGCATGTTGAGACTTTTCCAGGGATGATGAACACATTTCTGGCCACCAGTTAGTTGATCTTTAACAACAGCACTTCCTTGTTTAGGAGAATTATGAAGTAAGTTGATATAGAAAAACTTTTTTTTTTTAAAGATTATATTTATTTATTTGACAGACAGAGGTCACAAGTAGGCAGAGAGGCAGGCAGTGTGGGTGGGGGGGAAGCAGGCTCCCTGCTGGGCAGAGAGCCCGTCGCGGGGCTCGATCCCAGGACCCTGGGATCATGACCTGAGCCTAAGGCAGAGGCTTTAACCCACTGAGCCACCCAGGCACCCCAATATAGAAAAACTTTTTAAAAACACTGCATGAACAAATGATTTTGATATTGCAGTCTTTGTAGGTTGAGCTGAGCTATAATTAATAAGAATAAACCCAACACCAGAATTACACAAGTCTTTCTACATACACTGTAATTAGAAATTCATTTTAGTTGGAATATAGCCTCTTGGAATGTAATTTTTTGAAACAATCAGTTCAATAAACTACAACCAGCAACATCTTTACTCATCTACTTAAACATCCTTTATCCTTGGAGTACTATCCATAAGAAAGCACGGGGATAATTTTGTAGAAGGAAAGCTATTAAAAGCTTTGAAATTTTTTTTTATTTTTTAAGGAAAATACCCTAGTACATAAAGAAAAGAAAAGATCAACTGGTATTGCCCAGGTCCACATTAAGTTGCTACAGCTGGGTATAAATATATATATATAGCCAGCTATTAGCAGATTCTTGGCCAGCATAAATCTGAACATATGTTTTAGCTTTATAGCAATGGGCTGCTAGCTTTTTGTCACTTGGCTCTCTTAAGGATTCCCAAAATGTGTTAATGTTCCAGGTGTCCACTTAATTCAGTTAGTACCAATATAAAGATTTTTCAAGATGCAGTCTAACTTTATTGAGCTAAACAAGTTTATTGGCCTAAAATGATGTAGCCTGCTATCATGTTACAAGTTCTCTATGATTAATTACCATTAAAATATCTAGTTTGAATTTATTTACCTAATGGATTAGTTTACAGTGTTCTCTATTATTCAAAAGAGAACAATTTTCAAAACAAATAACTCATTACTTTACCAACCTGTGGCAAACGTTTGGACTTTTGACGAGAAATGTGTCTTAACCTTACCTAAAAGTTGAAAAGACCAATTAATGAGAGAAATATTTACTTAAAATCTAATTTTGTATTTTCCTACAGTATGTTCCACAGAATATAAAGTATTTGATCTGCTTTTCTTAGTCACGTTAGCATACTAAATCATCTGGGAAATCTTGCAATAAAGAAATTTGTTTTTCTTTAATTCAGCTTTTCCCAAATTTACTTGACTACGGAATCCTTATACCCCAGAAAAGATATTAACCTCGTGCAGAAAGTACTTCCCTTGGGATGACAAAGACCTCTAAGTCTTCCTTGCGTGCTTCATCTCTAATTCTTAGATAATTTGTTTTCAGATTTTTCAGATCTGTATTTTTTCACTTTAAGTTTTCCTGTGTCTCATTCTTTTTTTTCTTTTTTTTCCCTATAACGAGGCTGTTCATAAACAGGTAACTTTAAGTTCAACTTTTATAGACTCCAACTCAACACAATATTCACCAAGTTACTGTGCTTGGCATTACAAAACTGTTATATCCAACCCTTAGTTTTCACTTTGGTAGACTAAATCGACCAAAGCCCCACAATTTATTTTCCTTTATAAGTCACATTTATACTCATCTAATTATCTTTCTGGAATCCAACCTTTTCAAAAGTATCTATAATCATTTTGAATTCTCATAATCAGCAGTGGGCATATTATTCCAATCATCGTAGCTTACTCCATGAATCAGGAGCCATTTTAATCATCAGGACTTGTCTGATATTATTGCTGTACACTCTCTTGCTAGAGTAGAATTCCTTGAAAATTTTACGTAAAGTCACTGTATCAACACTTTCCACACTTTCCCAAAAAACTACGTTATTTTTAGTCAGGGCACTCGACCAGAGCCGTGTCTTTCGAAGCCAAGTACTTTTAAACTTCATAAATAAATAAATAACAATAAATTTAATGATAATAAATAAAGACAAAGAATTAAACTTGCATCTGAGGAACGAACATACAAGGAAACAGAATCAACTCATATGCCACTATTGCATTTAAAAACAAAGTGGGTTCTTTTAGTATACATATTTATTAGAATTTTAAAAATTAGGTCAGTCTCTTCGGCAGTGAATTTCTCGTAATTTTTTTTTTTTTAGGTTTAATGTTGTTTTTCAAAATATGTAACAGGTGTCTGGGTGGCTCAGTCGGCCATCAGGAAGAGACTAACAGATCCAGGAGCCTAAACCGAAGTCTGCAGATAGTATCGAGAAGCAGCTATAGCCTGAAGACATGACCTTCGATCTTCAACACAGGGAGACTGAGGGAGACAGAGGAAAAGTGTTGAGGAACAGCAGTCCCAAGGGTATGAAGGTGGGAAGCTCACCAACACAGGAGAGGACGAGGTCGTGTCCTTGATAAAGAGCCAGCTGGCAGTGAAGACAGAGGTCAGAAAAGTGTTCCAGAGGGACGCCTGGGTGGCTCAGTTGGTTAAGCAGCTGCCTTCGGCTCAGGTTATGATCCCAGCGTCCTGGGATCGAGTCCCACATCTGGCTTCCTGCTCAACAGGGAGCCTGCTTCTCCCTCTGTCTCTGCCTGCCGCTCTGTCTGCCTGTGCTCACTCTCTCTGACAAATAAATAAAATTTAAAAAAAGAAAAAGAAAAGCGTTCCAGAGAGCACAGTGGATGAGACCCAGAACTTGGAAAGAGATGGGAAATAGAGTCAGAAAGGGGATGCACAAAAGGAAGGAAATCCCAGGGAATAAGGAATCCTGAAAATCCTGAGTTTCTGTACAACTGACGCCAACAGTGAAACAGAATATAAGGAGATTAATCCTGGTATTATTATGGGATATACTTGGACCCCCGGGGTTGATATAAAGATTATTTTAAAGCAAAAACATTTGAACTAAGGAAGACACTGAAAGAAATCTTACCTGAAATTAGTTTATATGATTAAAGCACAACCCTCCTCAGGGCACCTGGGTGGCTCAGTCGTTAAGTATCTGCCTTTGGCTGGGTCATGATCCCAGGGTGCTGGGTTTGAGTCCTGCACTGGACTTCCTGTTCTCCCTCTGCCTCGGCCGCCCTCCCTCTCTGTCATGAATAAAGAAAATTTTTAAAAAATAATAATAATAAGTAGTAGTATGTGTCATTATTTGTCATGTCACTAACCTCACTTTCAGCATTTTAAAAAGATTCATAAGTTAACAAGTTAAAAGACATAAAATCATACCTATCAGAAAAAAAATACGTAACAAAACATTACTGTTCAAATAAACACACCATTTTTCTTTTTTTTTTTTTTTAAGATTTTATTTATTTACTTGAGAGAGACAGTGAGAGAGAGCATGAATGAGGAGAAGGTCAGAGGGAGAAGCAGACGCCCCGTGGGGCTGGGAGTCCGATGCGGGACTCGATCCTGGGACTCCGGGATCATGACCTGAGCCGAAGGCAGTCGTCCAACCAACTGAGCCACCCAGGCGTCCCAACACATCATTTTTCTTATTCTTATTGTTCAGCATGTCCCTTTGCTAAGATGTGGGACAGTCCCCCTCCCTAAAAGAATTACATGCTGAATTACATTTTTAAGCATGGATCATTTATGTATATATCAAAAACTATAAAATTTGAAGCTAAACTTCAAAACCAGTCTGGAAGGATCAGTGATACTTGTCCTCAGTTTCATCTTACTCAGTTTGGTTTACAGAGATGTTTCTGGTTTGGGGGATACACATGGGCTTTACCTTCTGTCTAAAACATTCTTTACCCTGACCCTTACCTGGCTGGCCACTGCTCACCTGTCAGGTCTCAGCTTGGCTGACTCTGCCCCTCTGTGCAAGCTTTCCTGGCCCCACAGCACCTGGGTTAGGGGTCCCTCCTGTGGTTTTTCCAGGGTCTTCCCCTTCATGTTTATTTCATATTACAAGGATCTATTTGCTTGTCTCTGACTTCTAATCAATTTTAAGCTCCTTTTGGGGTGGGAGCTGATTTTCTTCTTTGACAACATAGGTGTTGCAAAGCATAGTAGTTTTTTCATGAATCAGGGAATTGAATACCGATTAATCACTTGAGTCACCCTCACTGTACTTGAAAATATCCACAGGACCCATTATTTCCCAAGAAATCAAGAGGTGAATGCAATCCACTAGTCATTCATCAGGCCCTGACATAAACTTCATTGAACAGAGTAATTTTGCATCAAATTTTTCATTTAAAAGGTACCATCCAAAAACTCTATCACTGCAACAGTACATTATTATAGATCTCTCCTGCTTCAGTTTATTGCACAGGAAACCCAAGAAGCCTCAGGAAAACCATCCTTCCCCCTCCTCGCTTGCTATCTGCTTTACTAAATAACTAACTCCTTCTCAGTCCATGCCTCCTATTTTCCAAGAGACACAAATGGGGGGAAATCTCTTAAGCCCGTAGAAAAGCACAAAGTTACATGAAAACAGCTCCCCCCTCTGCTATGTTTTTAAAGTTCAACGGTATTTACAAGCCATAATCGATTCCAGTTTAGGATTTAAGAAAATGTCTGTGTGACATTCTAAAATGAGTGAGATTCAACAAACTGATTTATAGTAAATTCCAAGCTTGGGACTCCTGAGTCAACATTCTAACCGTGCGAGCGAGTGAAAGTGCAGGGACAGCGCGGCTTGCCACGGCTGAGAGCAACCCGAAAGCTGTGAGTGAAGGATGGCTGCGGGGTCATGTGCTGCCAAGGCCTCAGTGTAAACACAGGTGTGTGGGCAGCAGCGCAGGGTTCTCCCGTCTAGCAGCTAAAGAAACACGGGCAGTCACGCTGCGCAGTCTGAATGCTACACTTTGAAAACAGATCATTTCTGTAAAATGGATACTTCTTATTTCACTTACATCCTCAACTTAAATGGTTCGTGAAACACACCTGAGCCTTGTATCACTGCTTCCTATTGAAAAATTAAGAGATTGGAAAGCAGATCTTTTTTTTCCCCTGCTGGGCATCTCCCTGCTGAGCGAAGTAGTTGGAAGTTATTACCACCTCATTTGCTGGCATTTTGCAAGGATTCTTTTTATGGTTGCATGGAATTAATGCCTCGAGAGGATTTTTCCTGCCAAAGTCTGTTAAATGGCATACAGTGTTTTTTAAAGAAATTTTATGAATATGCCACTCATTATCAGTAAGTTTACCAATAATAATAATACGTGTTAATACGTTTGGGTTTGGGGGCACTCGTTTTCGTTTTTAGGTTTTTTTTTTTTTTTTTTTGTAGTTTTTGTTTTGGGACTTGTTTTTGTTTTTTTTCTGGAGGGGGAAGAGTTTGGTTTTGTTTCTGATATAACTGTTACCAAAACTAGTGTTAAAACAGTGTACAGTAACCTGTAGGGGAGTCATTCATTGCCGGCATATATTACGAAGGCAGCCACTCTTGAAGGCAGACATATTTTAGCAGAACAACCCACCACCATAAGGCTTGAACAGGTGATGTAAATTCTCAATTTTCAAGTATTCCTTTGTAAAATGGAGATAATTGTGAGATTCCCCGTAGGAGGTTATTTTGTGGATTAAGTGAGTCACCGTACAGAAAGCACTTAGCACAGTGCTTGTTAACAGTGTAAAATAACTACTACCATCATTATTACCATTTTGTTATTAGTATCAACTTATTTCATTTAGAATTCCACTTCATTTGATTAGATTTCCAAACTGATTGGATGAGATGACTAACTACAAAATGCAAATAAATATACTTGTAATTAGTTTATCCACCAATTCTGTAATTCTCATTAACAAAAATGAATAAGAGCATTTATTTCTTGAGGAAGAATAAGAGATTTCTGGCATTAATTTTTTAAAGGCAATGTCTCACCTATGAATCTTTTTGGTTGGAGACTCACGGATAGTACATTAAATGATTCCCTTTCCTAACATCCCAACCTTGTGTCCTTCTGCATATCATCAATAACATTGATGTTATTGCAATTATGTACAACAGTGCATAATTTTTGTGTGTTTTCACATGGACTATCTTTTAAATTAGATACTTTTTTTAAAAAGATTTTATTTATTTATTTATTTGACACAGAGAGAGATCACAAGTAGGCAGAGAGGCAGGCAGAGAGAGAGAGGAGGAAGCAGGCCCCCTGATGAGCAGAGAGCCCGATGCGGGGCTCTATCCCAGGACCCTGAGATCATGACCTGAGCGGAAGGCAGTGGCTTTAACCCACTGAGCCACCCAGGCCCCCCTAAATTAGATACTCTTATATTCCCTACTTAACAGGTGAGAAAACGTTTGTACAAATGAGAAAATAATAGCTTGCCCTTGGACACATAAATAGCAAACACCCATGCATTGTACTCATAAATACTCATGCACATCTTATTATCCAAATCCCACATTCTTTTTTCAGATAAAAAGATGGCACTGCCCTGGCAGTCAACTCCTTGGCCAAGGCCCAGAAGAGCGGTTCTCAAAATGTGAGCAGGCATCAGGGTCATCTGGAGGGCTTGTGAAAACAAAGATCACAAGGCACCTCTCCCTCAATCAGAGTTTCTGATTTAGTAGACCTGAGTGTAGCCCCAGAATTTGCATTTCTAACAAGTTCCTATGTGAGAAGGGTGCTGCTGGTCAGGGACCACATGTTGAGAACCACCAGTCTAGAATTTTAAAGCTTTTAAATACATACCACACTGAATTTGTGAGTGGTTTTTCTCACAAATGTGGCACTGTAGCTGCAGTCCCTGAGACAAAGAATAACAGAAGTGGAGCTCCAGGTGATCCCCAGAAATCCCGGCCCTTCCTAAAGCACAATTACCAATGAGTTTCCTAAAGCTGACAAAGAAGCCAATGCTCCCTTTGGTTCTCAGTGCCTTCTCTTATTAAAGACATCGCCCGTGTTCCCAGATTTCCTTTCTTCAGTCTTACAAGTGAAAAATCTGGGTTACATACAAGGGGGGAAGGAGAAGCAAGGGAAGGAAAGGGGAGGGCAGGGCGCGGCGGGGCAGGGCAGGGCGCAGCGGGACTCAACAGGTAACATCAGCCCTCTGGGGTCCCAACGTTTTCTTTCTGGAAGTTGGTTCTCATTCACACCTGTATTATACCACTTGGCACTAAGATATGCATTATTTTGTCTGCATTAGATATTTCAGAGTTGGAGGCACAGGAGAAAAACACCTTTTCCTATGTGCTGAATGCAGGTGCAAGAGAGGTCATGGACTTAGAAGCCCGCTAGCTTGACAATAAGCAGGGAATTGGAGAAAGCCTTCTGAAAAGAGATTCAAGAGGCAGATGAGTTTACAATGAAAGTGGAGTGGGAAAAGTTGGAGATGGGGTAGGCAGGTTAGTCTGAAAAGGAAATCTAGAGCAAAATGAAGTTGAGCAAAAAGGAGGAAAAAAAAGGCAAGATTTGCATTTTAGGAAGTGGTTGAGAGAGATCACCAAAGTATTGGCTTAGAATGGCTTTAGCTGCCCCGTTCCAGTTACCATCCATATGCCTAACCCTGGCTGGAGGGGAGAGGCAGAGAGGGGAGAGGCGCTGGAGGGGAGGGGCAGAGAGGGGAGAGGCGCCTTCACTGTCGTCATTGCCAGATCCAAGGCGGGAGCGCGTTAATACTCCCACCTTGGCCGGTGTCAAGCAATCAACAAATGACCCATCTGGGCACAGAGCTGTCCCCTAGACTTGCTAGCTTGTGAAAGCTGGTTCCAACACACCTAAACCCACCTCAACTGAAAACACAAGGTACGAGAGAAACAGTGGACCTGCTGTTCAGACACAAGCTTCAGGACAACTCTCCAGCCCTCTGCCCAGCTCTCAGCTGGCGTTGAGGTTCTCCTGGGTAGAGCGGAGAGCCAGCTCTCCTCTCTAATTGACAGAAAAGCATGGGGTCACAGCCTTTCAAGCTTCTTTGTTTAGAAAGCCCTCGCATGGTCCCGACGGCATGGTCTCTGGTCTTGGCAGACTTCTCCAGCTGGTGTCCGTTCACATACCCTGCGGTGCCGGGGCTGACGCGCAATGAAACTGCAGCGGCCCAGAATAAGAGCACCCGATGGGGTAGGAAAGACGACTTGCTGTCGGCCACGGGGGCCACATCGTGAAAACAGAAGGCAGGCGCTGAGGGATGAAAAATGTTGCCTTCAGCTGATTCCCCAGGCTTTGCGGTGGGCGCGGAGAAAGGTGAGCCTCTCTAGCCCAGTGGGCTCCTTTCAAGGAACTGGAGGGAAAACAGTGGTGCCAGGCGCAGAAGGCCCTGGGGACCGCGCCAGAGTCCCAGCGCTGGGAAACACCGCAAAACTGAGCCCTCAGCGGAAGCATCCTGAAATACAGCTCTGGATACCTTGCACCTATGTTAGACAGTTATGGATATTTTTGAAACAACACTGAGAGAAACCTTCACAAATTCCCTTTCTTGAAATATTTATAAGCAATTCATGTGGAAGCTTTACAACCCTTAAATACTGAGTTCCTTTTGTTTAAAAGAACATAACAACGAATATTTATGGTGGCATTTTCACGACTTATGCTAGTTATTCCTTCCCACAAAGAAGTTCTCAAAAGATGCTGGCTCAAAAAAAGCTTCTGATTTGTACTCTGTGCCACTGTTTTTACATTTCTCTAGATGCCATTCAAGGCTGGCAAAAACTAGATATTTTGTGAACAATTATTAGGTCCTATGCATTTTAACTGAGGACTTCAAAATCTGGAAGTTGCGGCACTCCTCTGGAACTCTGAGAGGATCTGTTTCTTCCCAGAAATCGTGGCTGCTGAATGAAAGAGTTTACATTCGTCCGTGTGTGAAATACAGCTTGGGCTGCCTGGCCGCAATCCTCGGGGTTGTGAATGTTAATCATCTGAAGTGTTTATTCATGAGGCATTCCTTTTTTGTTTTCTTTGGGACTGCCTGTCTCAGAAGCCCTGCTCAGGTTTGTTCAAGGAAAGAACAGCCTGGGGGGAGGGGGAGGGTGGGCAGGGGGTGTTCCCAAATGTGTGTGGGCAGGCTGTAGTTCCTTCGGTTGGGTACTGGCTTGCTTTGTTGTGGTTGTTACTTATCATTCTGTTTCTCCCCGTGATTTTCCTTCTCTTCCACTGTCCCCCAAGAAGGAGGAAGGACGACAGGGATCTATTTACATGTCCTCACAGTACAGCAACCCTCTTTTCACTGTGGAAGAGATGGAGGGGTGTGCAAGACATGGGAAGTTGAAGCAACGGACTCCCCCCCCCCCCTTCCCCGAGACCTGCAGGGTGTTCTGCAGCCTTCTGCAGCCTCCCCCCTTCCCGCCCGCACCTTCCCGGGACGGCGCCCCCCCACCATCACCCTCCTCCCTGTGCGCTTCCTCGCATCCTCTCCGGAGTTATCAGAATCAGGACTCAGATAAGACAGAAGCCTCATATTCTAGTTTTGTCTTTTCTTGAATTTTGTCTGCTGGAAAATAAGGCCCAGTACACAAGTAGTAGTAGTTTGACAAAATAATCTGGGTCATTTAGGTTCCACACAGAGTCAGGATTTTAACTTTTATCTGCTCCTGACTGTCCATAAAATTTAACTGGAATTATGAGGGGCGCCTGGGTGGCTCAGTGGGTTAAGCCTCTGCCTTCGGCTCAGGTCATGATCTCAGGGTCCTGGGATCGAGTCCTACCTCAGGCTCTCTGCTCAACAGGGAGCCTACTTCTTCCCCCGACCAAACCCCCCACCACCCGCTGCCTGCCTCTCTGTCTACTTGCACTCTCCTTCAAATAAACAAATAAAATCTTAAAAATATATATATTTAATTGGAATTATGAAATAATTTTATTATACTATTTTTAATGAAAGGATTATGCTCATTATAGAAGGGAAAAAAAAAAAAAACTTGTCCCTTTTATCTTGCCTGAGTAAAAAATTAAGTAACTGAAAACCTAAAAGACATACATATTCTATACAGTTCACAGGATCTTTGTTTTTCTATTAATCAATAATATTCCAGGTACCTTTTTAAAATGAAGCTCACTATGGGACGCCTGGGTGGCTCAGTTGGTTAAGCAGCTGCCTTCGGCTCAGGTCATGATCCCAGCGTCCTGGGATCGAGTCCCACATCGGGCTCCTTGCTCAGCAGGGAGCCTGCTTCTCCCTCTGCCTCTGCCTGCCATTCTGTCTGCCTGTGCTTGCTCTCTCCCCCTCTCTCTCTCTGATAAATAAATAAAATTTAAAAAAAATAAAATAAAATAAAATAAAATGAAGCTCACTAAAAGATGTCAAAATATTATGACAAGGTTGAAGAGACTATGAAATTTCTGGAGTTCACAATTTTTATGTTATTTGGTCTAACTCACAGAAAGCTTAACACTTAGAATTTATTAAAAATGAATTATTTTAGTACTACTAACTTTATCTGCAAGTGGCAAATGCAAGAAAAAGTGTGTTTAAAAGGAAAGGTTAGCAAAATAGCAGAAGTAAAAAAAAACAAAAAAGTTTGCTAGTTTGCAGTTTATTTTTTATGTCTTTGAAGTTTGGAATCCTGGACGATATACCTCATCTGAAAAGCTCTGAAATGCTGGGAGCAGAGTTCTAAATATTGGGAAATTGAAAGACACTCACTGTTTTTAAAGTTCTGTATCACACACTGTGAGTGTAGCATTCATAGTATTGCAATGTTTTGAGTGGCTGAAGAATGTCACCTTTTTTTTTTTTTTACTTCTAGGTACAAATCACCCATTTTCTTAGTAAATGCCGAAAAGAGTAAAATGCATAGAAAATACGGCACATGGTTTCATGTGTCTTTAAGTATGCAGCTGCATTCAGTTTCCTTTAGCTTAAGTGCTAGTAACATAAGTAAATATTACAGTAAGCAATTGGCAGCACAGTGACGTTACGGAGCTAGCAATCTCCCACATTTTAAGGAGTTATAATTTTGTCTTAACATTGGCTGCAGGCCTAAACTTGGCATAGAAATTCTTGACTGGAGTGTGCGATTTTATTATTATTATTATTATTATTATTTAGTTTACAAAATAGAGTCAAAACTAGTTTTCTTGTGATTTAGTCAAAAGTGGCCAAAAATAACATGACCATTTAGACATTTTCATGGATGTCTAATTTAAAATCAGTTTTAACTTTAAATATGAAGTATTGCAGACGTCCGTAGAGAACGAAGACCACGTCTGACTGGCAGAGTTTTTAACGGATGGGCGTGTGGCCCACTGCACAGAGTACCACTACTACCTTGTAGGCAAAACATCGCTTCATTGAACCTCTTCTCTGTTTAGTATAAGGTTATTTACCAAACTGTGTCTCAGCAAAATTCCTCTGTCCGAGCCCTAACGCCCAACATGACTGCATTTGGAGACAGGGCCTTTGGGGAGGTAACAAAGATTAAATAAGGTCCTAAGGATGGGGCCCCAATGTGAGAGGACTGGTGTGCCTTTAAACGGAGAAAAGAACACCAGATCCATCTCGCCCCCTCTCTCTGCATGTGCACTGGAAGAGGCCCTGTGAGGACACAGTCAGAAGGCAGCAATCTACAAGCCAGGAAGAGAGGCCTTCCCAGGAACAACCTGAGGGCACTTTAATCCTGGACTTCTAGACTCTAGAACTGGCAGAAAATAAATTTCTGTAGTTTAAGCCACCTAGCCTATGGTATTTTTTTTTAATGGTAGCCTGAGTAGACTAATATATAGAAGACATGAAGAACTAGAAAGAGGTAGAATTATTTCAACTAAATATCTATATTTCATCTCTTTAAGGTCATTTCCTTCTCTTTGTGAAATTCTTCAGAGGGTCTCCTTTCATGGTATCTCATTCCTTTCTTCCAATAATTTTGCAGCATCCATTCCTAAGTGATTCATTCCTCTGACAGTGCTTTTAAAACAGCCATTTGCTATATAGGTGATTTTCAAAGTTTTGTGTTTCTTCTAGGTCTTTCATCTAGTATTTCTTTTCCTCTGTTTTATAAAAGTTATAATAAGTCTTAAGTTAGAAAGATTTTTAAAATGTTTAGTCGTTTTATTCTGACTTAGTGTTGCCAAAACACAGGTTCTGAAGATCGTTCCTGTCCCACTCCCTGTCTGGGGGTGAGGGCAGGTGGTTTCTTTTCTCAGATCTACAACTTGAAAATAACCTGACATGCTTAGGTCCTATTCTGCTTCGGGTTTGGTTCAGATGTTCACCTAGTCCTATTCTGTTGTCCTGAGGAGTCACTTTCTCCTGCCCTCACTACTGTATTCTCCAGTACTCTAGACTTTAGTAGAGTTTGTTATAGAAAATTTAAAAACTAAACGAAAATTTCCAGTATATGCTGTTATAAGGATTTTGTTATGCATTGAAAATGGAAATTTAGGAAGTCTCTTCAGGAGGAAGTCTCCCTGGGTGATCGACTGATGAGTGCACTTTGGACATGTTGGGTTTGAAGCAGCTACGGATCATTCAGAAACACCCCACGGGTAGTTGAATAAACAGATCAGAAACTGGACAAAGGTGGGGGCTGTAGTAAACTGGGAAACCCTGGGTGAGAGGAAATCACTTGGAGTCTATAAAGAGAAGAAAGCAGGTAAGCACCCACCAGCATTTACTAGACAGACTGACGGTGAAAGGGGAATGGCAGAAAGAGAAGAAGAAAACCAAAACCATGGGCCAAAAAAAATGGATGGGGATGGGGATGAGGGAGTGACAATGGTGTGAAATTCAGCAGAGAAATCAAGAAAACAAAGGCCTAAAGAGTGTGGATGTAATTTTAACTTAAGAACTATGAAGTTTTTGCAAACTTAGCCTACACAGCTCAGTAGGAGGATAGAGACAGATATCTAGCTGTAGTGGGTTGAGAAGAGTGCATACAGACAACTTCTCAGAGAGATTACTCATGAAGAGAAGAGAAATGGCGCAGGAGGTCAAGGAGCTTAACGCTTGAGGAGGTTCTATTTAATTGATTTGTTCTTCACCGGAACAGAATCGACTATTTACTGAGGAGAAAAGTGTCAGTGGAGAGGATGATTTTGAAATCACAGCAAAGGAAATGCATTTATCTTTTCATCCAAGAAACTTGTTTTAAATACCAAGTGTATGTCATGTACTGTGCTTCATGCTGGGGATCCAAGGATGGGTTAAATTAGCACAAATGCTGCCCTGTAGAGAATCCCGGATGGACCAAAGGCTCTATGAAGGTCAGTGGGGTAAAGACCCAAATGGCGTTCTCAGCCTCAAGAAGAAAGAGGATCCGTTCTTTCAAAGAAAGGAGGTAAAGTGATCATGATGGATGCAAACATGTTTGTAGATGGAGGGAAGGGGACAGGTGTTTGAAAAAGTTCAGACTTCAAGGTCTCCCTAATTCTATGGCAGAGGATACAAATCGTATACCCAAGTGAGGATGACGTTCATGGTAAAGACATACTTATTGAAGGCAATGAAAAAAAGAAGCGATATGATACACAGCATGATTGCTGAGCACAACTAATAATCCAGCTAAAGATGAAGATGGTATATTTTGGTACGTATCCACAAGACGGTTTAAGTTTCTCCAGTGGCCGTCAGCAGCACACCAAATATGGAAAGAGAGAAGGCAAAGGTGTGGATCATCTTTAGTTATGATAACACTCATGGCTATACCAGACTAACTTAGAAATTGTGATGATTTAACACAAGAGAAATATTTCTCACTGATTTGAAATTTTTCAGAATAGGAGTAGGGGTTTATTCATAAATTTATTTAGGGAGCCAAGCTAGTGAATTATTACCCAACTTCGGCAGGTACCTTCCAAGAACACTCTTGGGTATTGTCATTCAATCAGCATGTGGAAATGGGAGAGATGGCGGAAGGCCACACCAAAGGTTTACACAGCCCAGACCGAGAAGTGGCACACATCATTTCTACTCACAACCCACTGCCCAGACCTCAGATACATGCCAAAACCTAACACATGCCTGTGTGCTAAGAAGAAAGAAAAGAGGTTTTGGTAAACCATGAGCCAGTTTCTGACACAGACGGGTTTCAAGAAGCTGAGATAGAGACAAACAGAAGGAAAGAAGGAGGGAACATACGAATGAAGGAACAGAGGAAAAAGGAAAGAGGGAAAGGCAGAGACAGACCAAGAAGTTGGGAGTACAGGCAAAGGAAGATTTTAGTAGTGAGAGAAAATGAAGTTAAGCCAGAAAGGGAGGGAGAGACGTGATGTAGTTGAGGGACTGAAGATTAAGACTGATGAGTAGGGGGTGAGAAAATGGAAATACTGGAGACTGTAACCAGAGGTTAAGACAGTAGAGTTTTGGAGTCCAAAGACAGAGGAATGCTTGGAATGAGGGTCCAGGATGTAGCCACTAGCAGGTTACTGTAAGAACTGTGAACTTTCAGAGCTGTGTGAACCACAGAGAGTAATGATGAAAAATGACAGTACTTGGAGTGAAAAGTAAAACTGTGACCTAAGTGCCAAAGTTCTCAACAAACACAAGAAATGAATTAATGTGCCACAGAAGGATGAATGTCAGGAAAAATTCTCAAAGTAGAAGGAGGATTTTTACTGGAAGATGCAGGAAGTGGTCCAGAAACAGGGAGTTAGAAGCCCTGTGAACCATGGGATGGGTAAGAAGTCTCTGTTGTAGATGGTTGCCAGAAAAATCATGGCCTCAGCAGGGGGCCTAGCTTCAGTTAGGGCAAAGATGTTGCATGAAGCATTCCATGACAAATGAGTATTATGGTAAAATGTGGGTACAGAAGGCCATGGAAGACATCTAAAAATGACCCATGGGGTGGGGAAGAACTAGTAAAATAGTGTTGGCTTAGGAGAAAAACTATGACTAAAACTAAACTAAAAACTAAAACTAAAAACTATGACTAAAAACTATGACTAAAACCTTGGGTTTGGGGGCAGTAGCCTAGGAATCAAGGGAAAGAATGAGAGGTATGATGGTACCATATAGATCTGTGGCACATAAATTTAATCCAGTACCTCCTGGAAGTCACAAAAGAGTGGCATTTGTTGGCTCCAGCCACAGAGGCCTAGGAAGCTGACAGCAGCCCCTGTGTCACACCTAAAGTACAAAATCTGTAGTATGGGACTCTCTACCCTTAGGCACCAGGCATGCTAGGCCCACTGTGCCTGGTGCTCCTCCAAAGTGGACGGAGAACTCCTCCCTTCCTCCTCAAAAGATCTAACAACCTCTATCCTACTAAATTGGGAATAAGTGCTATTCTGCATTTTCCTTATTTTCAAAACAAGAAGAGCTCTCTCTCCCCTTAAGGACGCCCAAGGAGAAGCCTTTAGGAAAATAAAAGCCTTAGAACCAACAAATAAGAGCTCAACAAGTTAACTTACCACATCTTGATATATTTAGAATAAATGAAGCATTGACAGCACTCTAGGTACTCAAAGAATGTATGAAATGTAAGAATATTCCCTACTACTCTGACAGTTCATCTGAGCCAAAGGAGTCCAGTGAATAAACATCTGTCACCCATTCAATTTTGCATAAGTGTGAAAACTCAAAAGAATATGTTTTTAAACACCACCAAAAAGGCAGTCTCTTTGACTCCCTTTTCCTAACTAGGGAAATCACCAAAACAACTTTCCAACACACCCCAGTAATGATTGCAGGTTTCAGAGATGCTATTAGGACAGAGGCAAATAACAAAGAGTTACTCAATTTCCCATGTGATTTATTGGCAGGGACGGGTTGGCGGGGATGGGGAGGATATGCTGCCTGTGGATCATCAAACTGTGCTCCCCTTGCCTTTCGATTTAGTGGTTAACTCAGTAATTTATTTCTACTCTGCTTACTTCAAAGTTGTATTTGAAGTGGCTACATTTTGGTATAAGGCAAACTACTTGTGCAGTATAACTCTCCCATTTTGACTTACTCCCATAGCTCATTCAACAATAAGAGCACTACCACTACCCATTTGCAGATGAAAACACTTTTATAAAAGCATTTGAATGATTGATCACTGCCTCCCCCTCAAATTACTTTCCTCTTTCGGTATCTAGAACACCACATCCTCTTTGTTCTCTCTCTGGCTAATCCTTCTTGGCCTCTGCGACTGAGATCTTCCTCGACGCCCAGGCAAACCTTTATGGGTCGGAGTGGTGCAGGGTTCCTTCCCTGCACCTCTTCTCGGTCTTACTGATTCATGCGACCTTAACTACCACCATACTAGAAGGACTCACAAATTAATATCTCCAACCCAGGACTCTCCACTGAACTCCAAAATGCTTCTCCAGCCAAGCTCTCCATTGCCACCTGTATTTCCACATGGCATCTCTAACTTGATCTGTCTGAGACACGAACTCTCAATTCCATAAAACCCTCCTCCCTGAATGGCTGCTTCACCCCTCCGGTGCTCAGTAAACTCCTGAAGTCATCCTTGAGTCTTTCTCCTCTTCACGCCTTACACTCAATCATTGGAAAAGCCTATTTTTTCTATCTCCAAAATACATCCAGACCCCAAATATACCTCACCCACCTCCACCGCTACCATCATGGTCTACGCGGCATTATCTCTTGCTTGGCTCATTACAACAGCCTCTCCCTGATACCCTTGCTTCCATTCTTATCCCACTACAATCCGTTCTCATGATAGCCAGAGAGCGATCCTTTACTTAAGGTTTTGTCACCCCTCTGAGCAACCCTCCAATGGTCTCATATCTCAACAGTGGAAGTCTACAATAAGGCGTGTCATGAATCTGCCCCCCTGCTTATTTCCTTTAAATCACTGCACACGCCAGCCTTAACAGCCTCCTCACAAGGTCCTGAGAACATCAAGTTGGCGACTGCCTTCGAGTATTGGGTCGTTTCTCTATCTGCATATGAGTATACTTTCTTATATTCTTATAGCTTCCTACTCTGGTTCCTTTTTGCCCACATGTCCTCTTCTAAATTAGATCTTTATTGATCATCTTTTTTAAAACTACAACCACACACCCAACATCTTCTTATGTCTTTTACACACTTTTTCTCCCAAAGCACTTAAGACTATCTATTCCATATTTTTGGGTTTTTGTTTATTGTGTGTCTTCCCCAACTAAAACATGAGCTCCAAGGATACAGATATTTTTATATGCTTTGATCAGTTTTTATTACTCTTTGGTGCTTAGTGTAATGACAGACATATAGTAGATGCTTAATCAATTCTTATAATGAGTAAATAAAGCATAATTCATTGACATGTGAATCACTGAATATTATATATTGCTGACTGCCAAAATTCATCCGAAAAAATTAACTGAAAAGAATTAAACATTAAAAAATAAGTTATCTGTAAGCCTGATGATTCACAGACCTGTTCCCCTGGGACAAATAATACATTATATGTTAATTAAAAAAAAACTTAAACATATTTCAAGGAAGTGTTTATTCCCTGGGGATGCATGTTACAAAAAGATATAGGTCACTCAATATATTATTTTCTAAAATCTAGAACTTTTTTACAACTTCACTGGTCCACTTTTAAATCTTGTACGACACCTATTTTTTTAACTTTTTGTTTGTTAGTTTTGTTCTCCAAGCATTGCTATTGTATCATTGTTCTTTTTTTAAAGATTTATTTATTTATTTATTTATTTATTATTTATTTATTTTTAGAGTAACAGTATTCATTGTTTTTGCACCACACCCAGTGCTCCATGCAATCCATGCCCTCTCTAATACCCACCACCTGGTACCCCGACCTCCGAAGCCCCCACCCCTTCAAAACCCTCAGATTGTTTATCAGAGTCCATAGTCTCTCATGTATCATTGTTTTTAAGAACACTGAATAAAGTGTAGAAGTGTGTATGAGTAGTGGTGGGAAATACATTCCCACTAAAATCCCCATATAATTTGAATAAGGATCCAAAATCTCCATGTAATTTGAATAACTATGTCGTTCATTTGTGCCCATGTGAGCATTTGTGGGCATTTTTTACACATCTATCTTAGGTGGTTTGGTTTTTTTTTTTTTTCTTATGTTTCAAGCTTCCCCAAATACCTACTGAACCACAGTTGTCTATGCACATTCAAAAATTATATGATAGGGGCGCCTGGGTGGCTCAGTTGGTTAAACCGCTGCCTTCGGCTCAGGTCATGATCTCAGGGTCCTGGGATCGAGTCCCGCATCGGGCTCTCTGCTCGGCAGGGAGCCTGCTTCCTCCTCTCTCTCTCTCTCTCTCTCTGCCTGCCTCTCTGCCTACTTGTGATCTCTCTCTGTCAAATAAATAAATGAAATTTTTTTAAAAAATGATATGATAAAAACTTAAGTACATAGAAATAAGTGGATGGGTGCTGGTGGGATTTTTTTGGTGACGAGCAGGTCCTTATGTTTGAGAATGCCTATGTCCCAGAATGTTGAGATCTTTGATCGGGGCACCAACTCCTACACTAGCTGTCCCTTGCAACTTCTTCACTTATTTCTGAAGGGAAGAACCCTCCAGTATTTTGCCTAAGTGGACTGATAATCATTGTTAGGTATTCTGTGTGCCATGTGAAGTGTAAGTTTATTGTGACCTCTCATGAGTAGGTCTCTAATGTTCTTCTTTGTCAACTCACTCTTCACTCCTACACCTCATCAGACCTGGTGTTCCTGAGTCTTGAATCTCTTGGGGATTCAGCAGTGCAGGTAACTCCTGTGTGGTCTGGCCCCTCTCTTCTGTTTCTTCAGTCTGACTCTCTCCCCAGACTGTTTTCTGTCTGCCAGAGCGTTGTTGAAAATGATCAACTATTAACACTCACCTCCCGTTATCTTCATTACAAGGTGTTTGTGTGTTTTAATCCCTTTAAGTGGAGCATGTGAGATGGTAAAAGACACAGCACAGCGATTAGGATGCTGTTGGGAGCCAAAACCTTCTCTGACCTCCCAAACTGCTATAAAGTGAAAATGCTAGGAAAATAGCTAAGTGGGTAAAAATGAACATCAAGGTTGCGGGATTGTTTTTAAGGGATAATTTGAGGAATAGGTATAGGAGAAAGCCGCTGCCTTCGGCTCAGGTTATGATCTCAGGGTCCTGGGATCGAGTCCCGCATCGGGCTCTCTGCTTGGCGGGGAGCCTGCTTCCCTCTATCTCATTCTCTGCCTGCCTCTCCGTCTACTTGTGATCTCTCTCTGTCAAATAAATAAAATCTTTAAAAAAAAAATCATTCTTTAGAGCATTTGAAAAGCTTGTTAAAAATTTAAATTACTGGACCATGCCACTGACTGAAGATTTATAGGACAGGATCCAGGCAGGAACACTTGAGAGCAACTCAAGAGCGACTTTGCGAGAAGAACTCCCCTCTCGGTCTGAGTCCTCTGGTAGGAGTCTGTCTCCACCTGAATGCTCAGAGCAGTGCTCCTGTGCCTCTTGAAAATCCGACTGTTGTGATATGCAAGGTTCTGGAGACAAAAGCATGATCTATTCTAACAGTCTTTATACTTTTAAAACCTTTCCTTAAATATCAATAAAGAGAAGAGATTGAACTGTCACTGCTTCCTCCTAAGCCCTGTAGAGGAGCAGGTGGGTGTAAGTTACGGCAATCACGTGAAACGCGGTAGGACTGCAGTTTCTATGAGCCCTTTCGGGTGTTACACTGACTCTCTGAGTCGGGCATTTTAATCATCTGTGCCAATTTTAGTTTCTCCTGTTCTCAAGCCCTATGGAAACAGCAGGGGCTGCTTTAATGTAAACTTCTAAGAACCAAATGTATCATCTGTTTTTACTACCCTTTTTCATGGTGTCTCTGACTTCAACTAATAATGCAAACATCATTTTAAAATTAATCATCAACAGAGTAGTGTGAATTGTTTTTAAGTTAAATTAACATCTCTGAAGATGACTAATGGAAAACACCAATGTGAACAGATGTTTTCATTTGGGGAAATGTGTTATATCCCTTCAAACAAATCCCATAATCTAACCCCACAACTTCTACTGCTTAACAAGTAATCAAGTAAAATGTAATAATTTAATTACATTATTTTTCAAACTTATTGTTCTACCACATTGTTCTCATTCAGCTTAGTTTAATGGTCCTTTTAATGTTAACTATATTAACAATAACAGCTTTAGCTCCAAAAGGCATTAAATTTGTCATCTAAAATAACCAACTATGAAGTGTATTTTACAACAGTCTTTACCCAAACAGCAGCATGTTAATGTAACTCAGCTAGTTCCACACAGGCTACTCTTGGCCCTTACAAACCTAAGAGACCAACAAAGTCTCAAAAGAGATTCTAAAATGAATTTTATCCACTTCACTCTCCCAGAAATGGCAGCAGCCAGAAAAAAACTAGTTTGGATTCCCTTGTCCCATAATTTATTCTGTTGAAGAGCAACAAGTGGAGAAGAAAATGATGAGCTAAGGGCCTGTTTGCCCCAACGGTACAATACGATTGACAAGAAGATACCCACAGAGCCATGTGAAGGCTACATACTCCTTTCATCTAAGAACAGGATTCAGGTTTCAACACATGGGTCACTGTCTACCCCATCTGTGAGGCAGCAGCACTCCCAGGCACAGGGCTGGCTTGCCAGCCTCAAAGCCCCACAAACCATCTATCATCAGTGATGTGGGACACAGAGGCAGAAGAATAATTATTAAATTTCCTTACCTACTGACAAGCCCTTAAAACAGGCAGAGCGACCTCCACCTTAAGGCTTTGCTAAGGGCAAAGGACAATCCTAGCCTGACCAACCCTCTACCCCCAACCAGGATCTTATAAGTCGACTTTAACAATTCCTTTAGGAAACTTTATCTCTAAACCTCCAAAATAAACCTCCGAGAATCATTCCCAAGCATATGACCCACTGATAGACATCTAAAGGGTCTCAGGAGAAGGTTCTATTACTGGCAATGAATAACCTTTTCCCCAGACAATAGCTGGCCCCTCGAGGTCCTAGAAACCTTGCTTCCAAAATTCCTTAGAGACTTACGCCATCCCTAATCCCCTCCCCGACTTACAAGTATATAATGGACCACTCCTCACATCCCAGGGAGCAGCTCTTCCTGCCCACAGGTCCTGTCCCCACGCTTTAATAAACCACCATTTTGCACCAAAGATGTCTCAAGAATTCTTTCTTGGTCATTGGCTCCCGACCTCACCCCACCGAACCTCACCTATGTTCTAGAACTTCATCAATCAGGATAATGTCTCTGTGGGGCAAAAATCTCCTAAGACCTTCTCGAAATTGCTTTTATAGTTCTTCTGGTGGGTTTATACTTCCGATCTCCATCAGCTCTTCTTGGGCCCACAAGGCACAAGTGAGCAGGTAACATCCCTATCACATTCCTGGGTGTTTACTGCAGGATGGGGTGGAAAGTTGGTTTCCTAGGAACAAGTTTCCAAATAAGAGGCTCAGGCTTTAGGTCTGACAGGATCTAATCGTTCATGGATTCGATCAGATCGATGCAGTCAGTCCCAAAGGAAGTTCCATCTTCTCAGTAGCACAGTGTTTTTAGAGTACTGTACAAAAGTGAGTAAAAAACTAAATTAAGCTTATATATCCCTGGAACTCTCTATCCTTTAATTGTGTAAAAGAGTCAAACGAGGAAAGGGATCAATTATGTTGTCAAAAGACTGAAAACAAACTCTAAATCAAGCATTTTAAAAAGTTAAACGAAAGTAGACAATTAGATAATAATGTACCAGACAGAACTGTTTTCTCTATCATCACTGAATAACCTGAAAATCGTTCCTACACAGAATATAAACTCACCTAGATATTTGAAAACGAGCTCTTGGCAACAGTCTCAGTTGCACTGCCGGACCTGTCAGGGGGGCTGAACCACATCGCTCTACAATTCCTGTGTTGAGGTCCCAACCTCCAGTATTCCAGAACGTGACTGCTGGAGACAGGGCATTTACAGAGGTGATCGAAGTTAAATAAGGTATATGGGTAGGGATGTCTGGGTGGCTCAGTGGGTTAAAGCCTCTGTCTTCAGCTCAGGTCATGATCTCAGGGTCCTGGGATCAAGCCCCGCATCGGGCTCTCTGCTCAGCAGGGAGCCTGCTTCCTCCTCTCTCTCAGCCTGCCTCTCTGCCCACTTGTGATCTCCCTCTGTGTCAAATAAGTAAATAAAATCTTAAAAAATATATAAAAATAAAAATAAAATAAAAATAAGATATATGGGTGAGCCCTATTCCTAACTAACTGGTGTCCTTAAAACAAAAGAAGATTCAGACACACGAAGAGATGCCAAGAATGCTTGTGATGAGGGAAACAAAGGCAGAAGGAAGCATGAATAAATTAAATGTCCATATAACGAGCAGCCCAGTAACCAATATTTGCAGCAGGCAGTGTCCTGTTCCCGCAGGAAGCTCCCGACTGCATTAATCTGAAGGCCCTGCTAGAGGGAAAAACCTTGGTTTGACAACAGCAAGGACTCCCAGATCCAGTGAGTCTTCTTATATATATGAAAATCCTTTTGGAGTTTCCCTTATCTTTACTTCCCCCAACCCCAAAGTCTGTAATCCGTTGTCCCTCACAATCCCCAAGAAGCAGAGCGGCTTCTCTTTCTAAAGCCCACGGGTCCTGTCCCCCTGCTTTAATAAAACCACCATTTTATACCCAAGTCTCTACAATTCTTTCTTGGTCATCAGCTCCACACCCCTCCAGCCGCACCTACATCAAAAGCAAGCAGCGCATGTGCAGAGCAAGAAGGCAACCCTCTACAAGCCGGGGAGAGAAGTCTCAGAAGAAACCAACCCTGCTGACTAACAACCCTGCAAACTAAATCAACTCCCATTTACTCAACAAATAATTACCTAGGCAAGAAATTGGCTGGGTGGGCGCAAGCTGCTTGGTCGGATGCAGCCCTGGGGGCCTTTTCCCCTTCCAGCACCTCCGCGCATTATAGAAACACTCCATGTGTTTCTCAGCTACTAAGAAGCTGTATAAAAATCTGCAAAGGGGGCACCTGGGTGGCTCAGTGGGTTAAAGCCTCTGCCTTCAGCTCGGGTCATGATCCCAGGGTCCTGGGATCGAGCCCCACATTGGGTTCTCTGCTCCGTGGAGAGCCTGCTTCCTCCTCTCTGTCTGCCTGCCTCTCTGACTACTTGTGATCTCTCTCTGTCAAATAAATAAATAAAATGTTAAAAAAAAAAAAAATCTGCAAAGCATGGGGTGCCTGGGTGGCTCAGTCGGTTAAGCGGCTGCCTTCAGCTCAGGCCATGATCCCAAGGTTCTGGTGGAGCCTGGCATCTGGCGCCCTGCTTCGTCCGAGAGGAGCCTGCTGCTCCCTCCCCCGCCAGCTGCCCTGCCTGCTACATTTTCTATCTCTCTGTCAAATAAATAAATAAAATCTTAAACAAGAAATCAACAAAGCTTTTTCAACTTCCCACCAAGAAGTTATCATCCTTAATCTACTTTAGATTTACCTCATTTGTTTTTATTCTGATGAAAATTATCCAACCTTTAGTCTAACTTTCTAATTGCTACCTTCATCACTGCCTATTTTGAAAAATGCTTTGTTCAGTCCTTATAATCCCACTAATTATTGATTTAATATTCTACCCCCCCCCGCTGAATTATACAGAGGTGGCCCACAACCTTTTTTTTAATGACACACATAAAAAGATATTTTCTCAGTAGTGAATTTGACAGCATCTAGATGTGCTTGGTAGAAAAGTCCTGCATTTTCATTGTACTTTACAATTATAATATAAATAAAATGCAAAATATTAGGGAGGATTTTAAATATTGAATATAAATAAACTTTCCAAATTTTTTAAACTTTTAATATAAAACATGAAATTTCTTTTGTGAACATAATGCTTTAGTCTATGGTTATATGTTTGAAATGACTATAACCAAATCCTCACCAAGAATTTCTAGAGATGGTCTCCTGAATTTTTTTAATTCTTAAAAATTTTTTAATCTTTTTTTTTAAAGATTTTTATTTATTCATCAGACACAGAGAGAGAGAGAGAGAGAGGGAGAGAGAGAGAGCACAAGCAGGGGGAGCAGCAGGCAGAGCAACAGGGAGAAGCAGGCTTCCCACTGAGCAGGGTGCCCAATGCAGGGCTCAATCCCAGACCCATGAGATCATGACTTGAGCCTAACACAGGCACTAACAACTGAGCCACCCAGGCACCCCTCCTGAATTTTTTTTAAAGATTTTATTTTTAAATAATCTCTACACCCAACATAGCACTCTCACAACCCCAAGATCAAAAGTTCCATGTTCTACCAACTGAGCCAGCCAGGTGCCCATCTCCTTAATTTTTTATAACACCAACAGTAAATTTTGTTCACACAAGTAAATGGTAGCAAATGAATACATACTACGGTATTTTAATTGTTGGAAATGGCTCTTTTACAGAATTAACGGAATTCAGATAGTTCTATTTGTTTAGATTCTATTTCAAGGGTGCAATCAGTCTTTGAAAATGTCTTTCTTCTATTTCTGTGACAAATATAAGTGAACATTCTTGTGGTAATGCTGATTCTGAACCTTCTAGTGTTTTAAAATATTAAATATTTTCCTTGAGCCAACACAGTTGCTTTGCTCGTCTTAGTTCTTTCAGATTCCAACTTCTTTACTAACTCTATTAGTCTCCATTAAAATATTTTCATTAGGCTTCTCAGAAGCTGAAAAAAATGTCTTTCAATCCACTATTTTGTTTTTGTTTTTTAAGATTTTATTTATTTATTTGACAGACAGAGATCACAAGTAGGCAGAGAGGCAGGCAGAGAAAGAGGAGGAAGCAGGCCCCCTGCTGAGCAGAGCACCCAATGCGGGACTCGATCCCAGGACCCTAAGATCATGCCCTGAGCTGAAGGCAGAGGCTTAACCCACTGAGCCCCCCAGGTGCCCCAATCCACTACTTTGAATGCCAACAACAATCCCCTTAAAAAACGTGTAAAGAAACCAGCCCTACCACTTCCTTCCACTTCTCTTTCACTCTCTCCTTCTCAAACACACACACACACAGTCAATTATTTTATCAACTCTTGCCTAACTCTCCTTGGGAAACCAATGCACGTTGGTATGAAGTAGTGTTCTGATCAGAGTTCTATGAATAAAAGGTAAAAATGGTATTTTAACAGCATGGACTTTATTATACTTACCACTTTAAGAATGTCTTTTAATGTGGACTGTGCATCTACAGAAAAACATGAACATTATGTGAGCATCTCTAATGTTAGTTAAACAATGTATTCCTGAATTCTAGGGTTTAAAACTAACTCTTAATAGAAATCACATATACTTTCTTACAACCAAACATAACCTTCAGGGCCCAAAGATATCTAATGTTTCCCTAGTATTTGTTTCAAATATTCCTTTACCACATTGAACATTTTATTCTTGGTAGTTTGCTACAGAGTTTCTGTGAAACAAAGATTCTTCCAAGCATTCATCTTCAGAGACACAGTGTGACATTAGGTAAGTCCAGTTACCATTTCTACAGCATGATACACTTGCCATGAAATTTTGATCTACTAATCAATGTGAGAAACAAAGGCAACAAATGATCAAATTCTCTCACTACTTACAGCCCATGGACAGGTCCCTGAAACTGGCAGAGTGACCTTTCTCAGGGAGCTCAGCTGCCTCCCTGACACTTCTCTAAGGGCAGAAATCAATGTTAGCCGGACTCTCCAGGATCCTGTGAGTCTACCTGATGTAAGCGCCTATTTAGCCAGACCGATGCCATCCAGTTACACAGTCATTTTGTCGTTTACGCAGGAAGACTTAAACTGTCCCTGCTCCCACTCCCACCCAGGAGACTTACTTAAAAACAAGTTCCGGAAACCAGTCCCAGGTAACAAAGCCCAAATACAAGGGTGGGTCAGATACCAGGTGGAGGGATCCAATCAGTGGAGGCGCATACTGTCTCCCTAGCTAAGGAGGAGGATGGGCCCCGCCCTTTGGGTGCCTTTTGGGCGCCAATTCTGACCAAGGTGATAGGCTAGTTTGAATGTCTACTATAGGGTAAACTGGAACTCAATTGGTCACTTACATGTGACCTAGCAGGACTGTGCAGCTTTCTCTGTGTGACAATCTCATTGGCCACCTGTACGTGGCCAGGCCCAACCACATGGTTTTTGCCCTTAAAAGCTAGTCTGTAAGGCAGAGAGAGGTCACCTCTTTGCAAGAGACGGCCCTGGCCGGTCAGTTTGATTCTCGATGCTTGGCACGAAATAAAGCTTTGCTTGATCTTCACTTTGTATCAGTCTCGCTCCTTTGACCATGGACCCAACATTGGGGGCTCATCCACGATCAAATGACGAGTGCTGAGCCAGCATCAGAATTTCTGGAAAAAGCCTCCGGAGGTAAAATTTCCAGATGTTATTCTGTGAGATCCAGTCCGTCTGGTTGTGGAGCTCCAGGGTATGGCCCACTGGGGAGAAGCTGGACTCAGCCATGCTCCCTAGGGCTGGAGTGGATGCAGGGACACCCCATCCCTCTTCTGGCAGATCGTCTAGGGGGTTCGAGTTCCCCTAGGCGGTCAGGGGACCGAGAAAATCTCCACCGGCCGCTGGGTCTGGTTGTCTTTGTCTTGTCTTTTTGTTGCCTGTTGTGTTGCTCATTCCTAGGGGACCGAGAAAATCCCCACCAGTGGCAGGTTCTGGGTAAGGGATGCTGGGTCTGTGGTTGTCTTTGTCTTGTCTTTTTGTTGTCGGTTGCATTGTTTGTTGTGTTTGAAGAAATGGGGCAAGCAGAGAGTAAGGGGAGACTGATCACCTCCCATTAGCCAGGGATACCCGAGGCAGGGGTATCCCTGGCTAATCTGTTTAAATCTGGCTAACCTTTTTAAATCTGAAGAGTGCCTGGCTGTGTGAATTTGTCTGTCTGGCTCCACCGCTTCGGCTACGGAGTCCGAGCGGGCTGCACCCGGAGTCTCGCAGGGCGTCATATGGCATAACACACTCCACGGAGGAGCCTGGTCTGAGGCTTATACAGACAGACCTTGGCTAAGACGCTCCTAAGTTCCTGTGAGGGAAGCAAGCAGGACAGCGTCGGAAAGATTCCCCCCAACCTTTTGTCTGCAACATCATTCACAATGGGAGGGAAGCCCAGTAAACCCACTAGCTTAAGACTGCAGGCTTAAGAATAAAAAGGACGGACACTGGTATAAAAAAGCTGGTTTTCTTTCTGTTTAAAAGGGCAAAGTTTTCTTAGGTTAATTGATCTGTTAAAAAAAAATGTAAATGGTTTTCTCTTTGCCTGCCCAGAAAATTCAGTTTCTATGTTTTGTTAGAAACATAGGTGTAAGCACCCCTAATTATATGCAGGCGTGTGCTCTAACACTTTCTAAGGCTCTAGCAATCGCCAACAGGATTCGCATTGTAAGTGAGAGCTCTCGGATCGCTTGGTGTACTAAGTTGCGCAGGAGTGCTGCGAACCCAGTGATAAAGCTTGGGTTACATTCGGGTAAATGCTGTCACTACTCCAGAGGTTCCATCCTGCGCGGACGCCTCGCCGGGACGTCCCGCCGGTACCGGATGGCGCTCGGCTCCCGCCCGCACAGGCCGCGCGGTGAAGCCCGCGGTCCGCGGAAGCCCGCCGGCAGGACGACGCAGGCATTGGCTGCTCCGAATTCGGTCCGCATAGCAACAGGGCTCTGATTGGCTCCCCCGCGCTCGGCCCGTACTGCTCGCCCTGCCGCGCACGCGCTGAGGAAGGGGACGGAATGAACGGGCGAGGGCGACCCTATACATTTCATGTTTTCTATCCTATTATGTTTAATAACACACCTTCATGGGTGCTATGTTCTAGATTTTGGTCGTCTTTAAATGTCTGCTTACCTAAGCTAGACAACCTGAGGTCGACTTCAGAGGAAGATCTAAAACATCCACAAAACTGGGTCAAACTAGAAGGGGAAGAGGGACGAGAAGGTAAGGAACCCGGAATTTATTGGGAAATAGATTTTACAGAGATTTAACCCGGAAAATATGGACACAAGTATATGCTAGTTTTTGTGGATGACCTTTCGGGCCGGGTAGAGGCTTTCTCTGCAGGAGGGGCGGCCAACAAGCCGCCGGAGGCCTGGGTCGCCTCTCGCGATCGGGCCGACGCGGCCGGCATTCGTGGGTCAGTGTCGCGGGCGCGGGCCAGGGCCACGGGCACCCACTGAACCCGCGCCGGCCTACCGTGCCAGAGTTCGGGCCGGTAGAGACGACGAACTGGCCGAGCGGACTCCGGAGACCGGCGATGCATGGGTGGCTCGCCTTCCTTTCCCCTCCTCGGGGCACAGCGTACACCCTGCTGAAACAAGGTGACCCCCATTTGAAATAATGTTCGGGAGCCCCCCCTGCCCTGGACGACAAGAGGTTGCTCTAGCAGAAGCGACGGATCGGTCTGTACTCCAGTCACTTGCAAGCATGACAGTCTGTCGTGGAAGGAGCCTTCGCAGGCATCTGAACTGCCCACACTAGGACAGAGACGGAGGTGGAGCCACAGCCTTGCCAACCCGGGAATTTGGTGCGGACACACCGCCACCAAGTGGGAAACTGGGAGCCTCGCTGGAAGGCACCGTTTACTGTCAGCCCGACCACCCACACAGCGGTGGAAGTTGAGGGCATTGGGGCCTGGATTTGTGCAGGTCACGTCAAATGAGCCAAGGACAAGGACGCCCCGCAGAGATGAAGCCGCTGCTGGTGGACCCCGCTGATCGTGGACTAAAGCTAAGACTCAAAAACAATGAGTTCATTGAGTTCATTGTTGCTCCTATTGTTAAGATATAGGTGGGAAATATAGACAATAAGAGCTTGACACAATATTTCTAGAAAAAGAGGGGACTCTGCGTAGCCCTAGGAGAGAAATGCTGTTTTTGGGTAAATCACACTGGAGTCATTAAAAACAGTCTGGCATCCATTAAAAAAGGGATATAGAAATGGCTGAAAAGTCAAAGATTTAACTAACCTTAAAAGAAAAGGGGGGAATGTAAGGGCTTTTTAGCCAGACCGAAGCCATCCAGTTAAACAGTCATTTTGTTGTTTATGCAGTAAAACTTAAACTGTCCCTGCCCCCTGTTCAGGGAACTTACTTAAAAACAAATCCCAGAAACCAGTCCCAAGTAACAAAGCCCAAATACAAGGGTGGGTCAGATACCAGGTGGAGGGATCCAATCAGTGGGGGCGCATACTGTCTCCCTAGCTAAGAAGAAGTAAGGGCCCCACCCTTTGGGTGCCTTTTGGGCGCCAATTCTGACCAAGGTGATACGCTAGTTCAAATATCTACTATAGGGTAAACTGGAACTCAACTGGTCACTTACACGTGACCTAGCAGGACTGTGCAGCTTTCTCTGTGTGACAATCTCATTGGCTACATGTGCATGGCCAGGCCCAACCACATGGCTTTTGCCCTTAAAAGCTAGACTGTAAGGCAAAGAGAGGTCACCTCTTTGCAAGAGACGGCCCTGGCCTGTCAGTTTGTTTCTCGAAGCTTGGCACGAAATAAAGCTTTGCTTGATCTTCACTTTGTATCAGTCTCGCTCCTTTGACCATGGACCCAACACGTGAAACATACAGAAATTCCTCTGGAAGGTCCCTTTTCCTCTACCCCGTCCCCGGCCATACATGTTAGCAAACATCCTCCAAGCATATGGCGCGCTGCTGTACATCTGATGGGTCTCATGACCGAGGGCTTACTAAACAACAATAAATGACCTTTCCCAACAACAGCTAGTACCTCAGGGTTCCAGAAACCTTGTTTATGAAACACCTTGGCAGTCTGTTCTGTCTCTAACTCCCTCTTCAACTTCGAAGTATCTAATGCGCCACTCCTCATGACCCCAGCACAGCTCTTTCTGCCCACGGGTCCCTGTGCTTTAATAAAACCACCTTTTTGCACCAACCAAAGATGTCTCAAGATCTCTTTCTTACCCGTCAGGTTTTCCTGCATCACTAATTGTCCAGATTCATCTCTCATATATTCCATATGAATGTCAGTGTATTTACTAACAGCATTATTTGAAAAGGCAACTTTCTATTCTTCTTTGATATCAAATACAGTATTGATAAGTTTTTATTAAACCAAAATTTGTAGAAGAAAAAAATAAATCTATATTGCCAGAGTTGGGATGAACTCTGGAAGCTGGACATAAAACAGATAAGCAGCAGCGTCTTTCTGCTCTTCCTCAGACACAGGGGCCCACCCCAGACTCAAGGCCTTGCATCTCCTATAGGCTTTTCTTAGACCTCTTCCATTCAGGACACCCCAAATAGCCTCAAGATTTACTCGAGTCCTTCACATCCGTGTTGAAATGTTATCCCCTCAGCTTTTGTTCTCAAACTGCCACCCGCCCTAACCTCCCTAATTCCACTTTCTTTCCTCTGCATTAATCTTCTCTTCAGCAATTGCCACTGTCTAAAACACTATATTATTTCATTTATTTATCTTATTTATTATCTAATTCTCCAATTAGACTGAAAGCAAAGGTGCTTTTTCTATACTGTTCACTTCTCAGAGCCTACAAGACCACCTGTAGCTCATCACCTACTCGAAACATTATTTGATAAATGAAGGCAAGAGTGAATGAAAAGTTAAAGGGTAAGAAGAAAGCCTCGAGAAAATGGTGTAACTGGAGCCAGACTGGGGCAAATGATGCAGTGCAGTGAGCTGTAAGAGACCACAGTCAGGGAAGTGATGAAAAAGGCAACAGTGTTTTGGGAGATAATCCTCCACAGCTCTCTCATTTCTACATGTATAGCTAGCAAAGATCCTGACTGACTGTCCTTTATTCCAAAATATCTTTTCAAGTATGTTTGTACAGTGAACAGCCTTGGAAGATACGCCCACCTCCAGTGGGAAGGCAAGTTTACTCCAACTTTGTAAGATACAGTGTGTCTCCCCTCGGGAGCAGAAGGCAGGTACACTTGCTGCCCGTTAGAGAAAAACCGGGGTTCTCTATACTCAAGACTCTTGTGCTGTAATGCAACTCACTGAATGTGTTTATCAACTCACACTCTTTGTATAGTTCTCTGGGAATTGGGACTCGGAGAACAGGTACAAAATATGCTAATACTCTGTTGGCTGCTAATGCTATAAATAATAATAGTCCTTCCTCTCTGACTCAGGAGCCTTGGTCCCAGCCAGCAGGCTGACTTCGAGTGTGCAAGGATGGTGAGATGCCACACCTCCTACAGTTAGAGAGATGGCAAAATGCCACAATTCTGTAGAGGTACTGGCATTAGCAATGGCAGCCTTTATTTGTATTCAATACAATACTAAAATGCCCTTAGAAACATCATTCAACGTTTCTTTCACCTAGATTACATTCATAAATGCACAACATCTACGAGGGAGAGCTCACTATAGTCATTTATATGGTCATCGTAATTCCTGCCCCCACACACACTTCAGGTATTCATCTGGTTCCAGGAGAAGAATGAGAGATATAAGAAGCACAATTCACCAGACAACCCAAAGTATGAAAGAAATTTGTTCCAAACAATCCTTAAAATCAAGAGCAAGAAAGAAACGCTGATTTTTTTATAGTCCACAGAGATTTTTATATTGTTTGTTACATGGCAATAGCTGCATGGTAGCTCTGCTGCACACAAAGGACAAAAGCTCCTGCCTTGCTGTTCTACCCTCCTCCCCAAATCAACCTTGTTTCTTGTTCCAAGATAACACACTACCTTAACCATGTTCCAAAAAATGGGCTAGAGGGAGGGTGACAGAAATACAACACAGTTTCCTTTTAAAACCATCTCAGATTTTGCACCCACCAGGTCCCCTTACATCCCATTGGCCAGATATTAATCATGTAGTCACACCAAATGGCAAAGAAGGTAGGGAAGCACACATCATTTTTGGAAGTAGCTAAAAATCAAATATCTCTGTTAAAGGAGAGAATGAGAATTTGAGTACAACTAGCATTATTTGTCCCAGTCTCGTCACGTGGCAACCCAAGTAGTCATTACAACATCTCTGCTCCACACGGAATACACTGACGACAAGGGAGAAGATTCTGGAGTCTCACTGGTTAAGGCACCCTGCGGAAAGTCTCTCCTCACTGGATAATGCATTGGCCACTCCATTAAATAGGCACGTTGAGCCTCATGGTTTGGCAACCTGTAAACTAAAACATTAGGTTTACTGGCAACAACACAGTCAGTACTCGAGGTTTGTGAAACTAGTGGATATGGCAAACTAACCTGCTCCTCCCGAGCAAAAGGGGACGGAGAGACACACAGCAGTTACTGGGCTGTGGCGGTAAGCAAATCGTACTGTGCAGGAGCTGCAGATATTCTCTGAGCCGACACTGGAGTAAGTACCTTGGTCAGTCTCATCTGGAAGTCCCAGATTGCGCTTTGTGGGAGGAAACGTCCATTTTCCTCCAAAACCCCTCGTTCTACCCTCTGAAAGGTGCTTTCCTCTCTTTTTTGTCCTTCCTTGCCATAAATCAAGTAGGTGTTACAAAAATTGCTCTTCTTAGAGACAGCAATGCTTTTGTAACTTGATCCTTGTTGGTCCAGATTGTGCAGCCCAGGGACTTCCTAAGGAGTGGAACACTACAGGTTTTTGCAGGCCGTGATGTTGTTCTTCAGCCATACAATTCCCTCAAAACCTTAGCAAGCTTCCAGGCAATTTGTTTTGGATTGGTTCCACATGTAAGTAACTATAGCCAGAGATCTGATCTAGATGTAGTCTTTAAGCCTAAAGAGTCTTGTCTTTTTCTTATTACTTTGTGTGCTCTGCTTACCCCCTCTCTGGATGGAAGCTACGTCCAGGCTATCTGAACAATTCTGTTTGGGTGGAAAAGCAATACCCTTAATTTGAGTTCACCTCTGGACTGGCTCCCAAATCTAGCAGGGCACTGAGCTTTTATCTTCTACTAGGGCACTGGCTTTGAAGCTACCAATTTTAACTTTGGTTTGGAGTACAGATGGAGTTGACTTTTTCAACCCTTAAAAGACCTCAAATTATAGGACTCTCGGTGAAACAATTTTTGTTAACCTGGCACAAAGAATCTTTCTTAACAGAACTGTATTCCTTTTCACCTCTGCTTGCAGACTGGCTAACTCCTGAGTTCATCTCTGTCCTAAGATTTTGCTGGGACAGCACGAAGCAGCCAACACACATCAAGATTCGGCAGCTTTCCTATGGTTTCCCCTAATGTTATTTATGGCCTCTGTTACCCCATAGCCTGCCTTCTAAAACATGAGCAAGCAACAGTTGTATCAATGCTCTGCCTCGGCATATCAGGGATTAATCCACTTTCCAATATCTGAGTCTCTGCCTCCTGCCTCCCATGTATCCAGGTTATATCACTTCATGCGCCTACTTCTGGAATCAAATCCTGTCTTAGGATGTAGGTTTGGAATGTGTTAGCAGAGGAAACCTAGTCACTCTGTAGACTCACGTCCCGCTACAGAACAGGAGTCCTTTCATTATAGAAGGGGAGCATGGATTTCAGGGAACAAAAAATAGTACTTGCAATAACCTTAAGACGAATGACATGGTCTGGATCTAACATGTTGGCATATTGTGAACCAGCATTTATGACAATGAGAACTAAACGGACTGGAACATTGTCTTTTTTTTTGTTTGCTTTTTGTTTTTCTAAGATTTTATTTATTTATGACAGAGAAAGATCACAAGCAGGCAGAGAGGCAGGCAGAGCCCGATGTGGGGCTCGATCCCAGGACCCCGAGATCATGACCAGAGCCAAAAGCGGAGGCTTAACCCAATGAGCCACTCAGGAGCCCCTGGAACATTATTTTAAGAGTAGCTGCTGGTTTAATGATGTTGATGGTATATTTTACAAGGTGTATCATCCTAAATTTAAATTTTGGTACAAAGAGGTGTAAATTTACAGCTTATCTTTTGCATTAAATGTCTAGGATATAATAGGCATTAGATAAATAATTGTTAAATGAAAGAATGAATGCACTGACCAATTAACAATATTAATTGAGCACTTGCTCTAAGGGCTATAATTTTGTTAAGACATCAAAGAGATTAAAAAAAAAAAGTGCAACATTTGGTCCTATAATAGAAGAAGCTGGCAGGACTTTAGTTGATGATACTGAAAATGCAAAGCACTGGATACATCTAATAAAAGAGTAAAGTAATAATACACAAATAAGAAGTATAACAATATATAGATGATAAATATAATAATCAAAACAAAATTGAAAAAAATTCCCAAGCGTTGTGCATAAAATAAGGCTTTTCCAAATTAAAAAATATTTCTTAATATAGTTTTATAATTTCAAATAAAATATAAAAATTGATTATCTTCTTTTTAGAAAGTCTAAGGGCAAACGAATTAATTAGTATATATTCATGTAATTTTTCTATTATACCAAATTGGTGATCAAATAGTCCATATGTAAGATTTTAGTAAAAAGTTATTACACATTTTTTAAAGTAATTACACATTTAGCATGAAATTGTGACATGTAATTATTGGCTTAAAATTGGAATGTTTTTCAAGTAAATTAAATCAGTGGCAACTAAGTGAACTATTTGTTTATAACCATCAAAACCATTTGTGCTTTTATATGAATAAAATAATTTGAAAAACTATGAAAAGCACAAATTGGAGCAATAGTTTACAATGGAAGACCTTGTTCTCATTTTCCACAAACATTTCTCTTTTCTACCTTTCCATTTCTAGAATGGAAATCTAATGATCACCACAGGTCATTTTTAGGAATACAAAGCCATCAACAGTGGGCAATATTACTTAGAAGGCTGTCCACGCATCAAGGGAAATGATTTATCTGCCCACACATAAGTACCCTCAGGTACATCTGTATTGATTCCATGAAATAATACCTGAGGAGAAATTACACATCTTTCACCCTTTGTAACTCTTTTTTTCTCTATAGTTTTGCAGAGAACGAACACATGAACAGAATAAATTCAGGACAATAGCTGTAGGAAAAACTGCTCAGTCTCTGCCATGCCACACCAAGAGCAGATACTTTTTAAAGTTTCCTCACCACTGGGGGCTTAGTTGTTACGCGTCTGCCTTGGCTCAGGTCATGATCTCAAAGTCCTGGGATCAAGCCCCACATCTGGCTCCCCGCCCAGCGGGAAGCCTGTTTCTCCCTCTCCCACTCCCCCAGCTTGTGTTCTCTCTCTCTCTCTCTCTCTCTCTTTCTCTCTCACTGTGTGTCTCTCTCTGCCAAATAAATATATATATTTTAAAATAAATAAATAAAATTTCCTTGATAAGAGTAGTTTTTTTTTCTTTGAGAGTGGACTGACATTTAGTGCTTTATCAGGCATATAAGATGAGGAAAAAGCTGAGAAATATCTTAATTATAAACAAACATTAATAAAAAGGTTCTGGGAAAGATGGCAAGCAAGACATACTTTATTCCCCTCTGTACCACTTGTTGAGGTCCGTTATCAAAGGAACAAGACTGAGACAAAGTGAAAGTTATGCAAAGCCTTATTCTAGGCCAAGCATTAGAAGTCAGACTGACCGGCCAGGGCCACCTCCAAAAAGAACAACCCCCTCCCGATCTCACAGCCTGGTTTTATAGGGCATAACCGCAGACCCAAGGTACGTGGCTTCTATTGTTAAGGCATTCACTCCCGACATCGATACCCGGAACCATACCAGGGACTACGAGGGCATTTATTCCCGGAATGAAGCCTGTGGATGTAAACAGCAGTATGGCTACCTAGGCAATATGGAGTTGCTCTGGCTAAGCAGGCCCTAATAGTTAAACAGGTTTTAACATTAAATTGGCCCTAACACCACTCTAGATTCCCATTAACATGAACAAAAGTCCATTTTTAAAAATGGAATATACACTATATAAGAACCAGAAATTTTGTGCCAAAAACTATAAACTCATTTAGAAATAGCACAGGTGTGACAAATGAAGAGAAGAACTCAGTGCTAATTCCCAATATTTTGTTATCACAAAATAGTTTCCATGTTTATTTGCTTTTAGATTTTTCTATCTATATTTATAAGTGAGATTCAGACATTCCTTTCTTTAGTCAACAAATACTTATTGTGTCCTTTTTCCGGACAGCGGCTATTCGAGCCTTGACATTTAGGGAATGTCCTTATCCTCACAAAGCTTACAATGTACTGCTGCAGCGAACAATAAGAACAATAAATGACCCTGTGAATGCAGCACAGTATCCCAGAAAGGAAGGGAGGGCTATCCTAGCCTCGCAGGTAGGCAGCAGCTGGGACACTCACTGGAGGAAAAGAGTCACTCCCAAAACCAGAAATTTTGCAACCACAAATCAATGGCATTGATGGGTACTGTGCTGTCGGCAGCAAAAATCAAACTGTAGGGTTAATGGGCAGTTACCCTAAAGGTAAAGAGGCTTCTCAATGATGACCAGGTAGTCAACACCTCAGGAAGACTAGACACAGATTTTCCACATAATCGAGGTGGCTACCAATCCAGAGAGGTAAAAAACTGGCCCTAACTCGGTGACTTCTCCAAGCCTTTGTCTTCCTTTAAGATCTTATTTATTTATTTGACAGAAGAAGGCACAATGAGAGAGGGAACACCAGCAGGGGCAGTGGGACAGGGAGAGCAGGCTTCCCGCTGAGCAGGGAGCCCGGTGCGGGCGCCATCCCAGGAGCCTGGGATCCTGACCTGAGCTGAAGGCAGAGGCTTAACAACCGGCCGGCCCAGGCCTGCCTCCTCTCAGCTTGGGAAGAAGGATGGAGAGGGAGAGAGCGGGAGAAGGAAGAAAGGAAGGAAGGAGAAGGGGAGGGAGCAGTGAGGACGCAGGCAGGGAGAAGAGCCTGCAGGACGTGGTTCTGGTCCGAGGGCCCCGCATCCCAGTCAGGAGAGGCTGCAGGGGGGAGACGGCAGGTACCGGACAGAACAGGTAAGAAACCCTGCCCCTGGGTTCCCGTTCCAGCGGGAAGGAGCGTGCAGTGAGCGCAGAGGAAGTAAAATACACAGTATGTCAGGGATGACGGCAGCGATGAAAAACGTAGCCAGAAACGCAGATAAGGACGAGACAACAGCTGTAGGGAAGGGGGTGTCCGTTTTCAATGAAATGGGGGGGAAAGGTCTCTGCTGAGGTGAGTTTGGGAACAAATACGAAAAACATGAACCAAAGCATGAGAGTATCTGGGAGACAAGATTTCCCGCAAAAGGTGCTATGGGGAGTAGGGGAGGCACCGCAAGGAGACGGGGATGGTGCACTGGGAAACGGGGGGGGGGGGGGGGGGGGGGGAAGCAAGAGAAAACTCTTACAAACAGCTGCGGGATGCCTGAGTGGCTCAGTCCTGGGATTCCTCCTCAGTGGGGGGTCTGCTTCTCCCTCCCCCCTAGCTCCCCACCCCCATTTAATGTTCTCTCTCTCTCTCAAATAAATAAAATAAAATCTTAGAGAAAGAAAAGAAAAGAAAAGAAACTGGGCTACAATTAGCATTTATTGCATGGAAAAGCGTGTGGGAAAAGCTGGTTTGGGCAGGACAATCAGGAGTTTATATGTATCAGATATTCAAGAAGACTCATGGGTAGTCAGTTTGATAATCTGGAGATGGGGGAGAGCTCTGAGTTTGGAGACTAATGAGTAGGCAAGGAGTTGTCAAAGCAGAGAGTGGACTTAAAGCCACACGAATAAATACTTTGCATCACGGATGCAAAGAAGATAAGCAGAAAAAAATCCAAGAACTTCAACAGTAAAAATTGAAAAGATGAGAAGAAACCAGCAAAGGAACTAGAGAATGAACAGCCAGAGAAGAAAACCTGGAAAATTCCAAAGCTGAGTAGAGAAAGTGCTGCAAGGTCGACAAAAAAGGTCCACTGTGCCAAATGCTGGCGCTGGAAGTCAAGTAAGAGGACTGAGATCTGGCAACTGGCTTTGCTTGTTTTCTTTATTGTCTTCTCTGCTGCTGTACTGTAAACACCACTAGGGCAGGAATTTTTCTCTATCTTAAGTTATTAATAATTTCTGAGGGACTAACAGAGTGACTGGTACATAATTCATATTCAATAAATTTGCATTAATAATGAATGAATTTCAGTTATGCATATAAATATAAAACTCCAAGATAAAAAAAAAATAGAAAACTTTTCCTGATGGTAGTGTTTGTAAACACTGTTAGATGAAGAAAAACGTACAACTTTGCTATAAAGCTTCAGACTCTAGATGGCACCAACTTAAATACAAAATTCAGAGAGTGATAGTATATATGAAAAATAACTTGTAAATAAAACAAAATTTTGCATTCCTAATTTCTGCTTTAGCATCGAGATTATTTCTTTTACCTAAACCTCATAAATTTACAAATATGGCCACTCTACATAATGTTACAGTGACACATTACAAATTACAACTCTTAATCCCAAATCAACTTCTTTCAAAAAGCAGTACTTAATTCTATTAAAATTCATGGGAGGGGCGCCTGGGTGGCTGAGTGGGTTAAGCCTCTGCCTTCGGCTCAGGTCATGATCCCAGGGTCTTGGGATGGAGTTCCGCATTGGGCTCTCTGCTCAGCAAGAAGCCTGCTTCCCTTCTTCTCTCTCTCTGCCCACTTGTGATGTCTGTCAAATAAATAAATAAAATCTTTAAAAAAAAAGTCACTGGATAACTCCACGAGAATCACATTAGTCAACATTTCATAGTCTCCTCACACTCCTAAGAGTAAATTTGAGACTCACACTATAATAATCATCTGAGTCAAGCCTATCTGAATGTGGTATAAAATTTCCATAGAGTTTATAGTTTAAAAATGACATAACGTTTCAACACCACAGCCACCAAAATAAAGTAACAACTGAAAAATGTTGATGGCATAGTAAGAATGCCCCAATGACATGTCATTAAAAAACATTAAGGCAGAAATAGATATAGGAAGTTCCTACTTAGATTTTATACTGTCATGGACACGTAAAGCATTTCTATATCTCACCAATAATGTAAATTATAATATAATATTTCATATTCTTATTCTCAGGTACAAATTTAGCATGCATATTTTTGTGCCAATTTTTAGGCAAAACAGTATTTGAGTTGCTCAATTAAGTGTGTTCTATTGTTTCAACAAAGCTAATGAAGAGCCATCTTATTCAGATAAATAAGTTGAGAGCAATTAGTTAGTCCCAGCTGATGACTGATTTTATAGTATTAGCTGAATATTGGGTGGGATACATGGAAACCACCAGAATTTTTCTAGGCAATTTGCCAGAGAGAATTCTTGTCAAAGAAAAACAGTACTGTGATTTCAACTTTGAACTCTGAACTGTACATTGTGTGAACCTGTCAAATACTCATCCTACAAATAACCTCATGCTCCTTCTGAAGATCTTGCCAAATGAGATGAATCTGATTTAGTGGGAAAAAAATGTTTAAAGCCAAGAAAAATATACACATTGTGTATAGAGTGTCAATAATTTTGGAAATATTAGTTCACTTCCATACATGATTTCACTTTAAAAGAATGCAGTATTGTTTCTGTTGAAATATGTTTACCATAATTAGGTCGCTTTCCTTCCAAGGAAACATTTTGTTCATGTGTTACTATAGCAGTACATTATTTTCTTAAATTAATTCATTCCGCCAGTTAAAATACGATGCTACTGAGATCAAGGTTTCAGGTTCTGCCCCACCCGCCATTCCCCACTGGCACATACACTACTTCACTACTTAGTCCCAGTTAACCCTGGGACTAAGTCCCGCCCACATCACTTCAAAGAATACAGATGAGGAGAGTCCCTACCTGTTTTCAGTATATCAAACACTTTTTATGACAAGACGTCCGATGAACAGGAATGGCCACAGAATAAGAGCAAAAACTCTGCACATTTAAAAGCAAACTACAAATTTAAAAAGTCATTAAATGGGAGAAACTAACACAGAGCCGAGGGACAGCATCAGAATCGATGACAGAAGTAACAAGAACAGAGATCACTCGCAACAAACTTCGCAACAAACTTGCCAAAACTTCATCCCTTTAATTTGTTATGTTTTTTGGGCCAGTGGCTTCTGCAGTAGCCCGTTCTCTCACATATTAACTTTACTAAGTATCTTCTGAGAAATGTCAAGTTCAAAGTAAGAGCTATCACTTAAAAATCACCGGATGGACTTTTTTTTTTTTTTTACGGTATTGATGTGGGAAACAGAGGCAGAAGAAAAGTTATTAAATTTCCTTACTACCTAGAGCCCACTGACAAGTCCCTGAAACACGCAGCGTGACCTTCCTCTAGGGACTCAACTGCCTCCACTTAAATACTCTGCTAAGCGCAAAAGGCAATCCTAGCCTGAACGTCCCCATCCCCAACCAGGATCCTGTAAATCTACTTTAACATATAAAAATTCCTTTGGAAACTTCCTTTATCTCTAAACACTCCAAGATATGTGCTGGCAATCATCCCCAAGCTTATGGCCCACCGATACACATCTGAAGGGTCTCATGAATAAGGTTTTATTAGGCGGTAACAAATGACCTTTTCCCAACAACAACTAGCCCCTCAAGGTCCTGGAATCTCGCTTCCAAAATTTCTTAGAGACTCATGCTATCCCTGACCCCTCTCAGCTTGCAAGTATATAACGGGCCACTCCTCACTGCCCCGGGGCAGCAGCCCCGCAGTCCCTGGGCTTTAATAAACCACCATTTTGCACCAAAGCTATCTCAAGCTATCTCAAGAATTCTTTCTTGGTCATCAGCTCTGGACTTCACCCCTACCTCACCTATATTCTAAGACTTAATCAGTATCTAATATATAGCAAATAGTAGCCATTTAATAACTATTTGTGAATACAAACAGATTGAAAAATAAATACATCAGGAAACTGATGTGATAATGAAAAATAAAGTTTAAATCTGCTATTAAATATAAACAAACAAGAAGTAGGACTTCCTCTCTCTTTCTATACAAATTCTAAGCATTACAGGTAGTTGAAATAAAAATAAAATGTGCACATCTTACACAAAATGTCATACCCGATTTTAGACCTAGGAAGGGCCATGGAGCTTAGGTTAAGAAAACTTCCTACAGGGAAGATGAACACGAAAGTTAAAGATTTGTTATTATCTCTAAAACGCCTGGAAGATTGATTACATCAGTGCATACTATCATATCCTACATATTGGAGGCACCAATAATTACTTTTAATTTTTATCTCACAAGCTAAAATTGGTTTCAATAGGTATTAACAGACTATTATTAATTGTTGATATACATAAAATAAAAATACATTAAAGAGGGATTAGGGAGTTAAATAAACTTGGGAGTATTAAATTATGTAGAATTCTGTGACTAAGTGCTAGATTAAACAAAGTTAACCAGAAATTTCTTTACATCACAACTTTTTAGAGTTGTTACTATATAAATATGCAAAAATAGGATAGACTATGCAGCATTTTCTTAATTTCTTTTGAACATGAAGTCTTTTCCTCAAAAATACCTGTTACCTCTTGTTGAAAATTACCTCTTGATGAGCATGGTTAAGACCTACAATTGCTTTTATTAATACTGAATTTTGTTAGAAATGAATCTACATTTTATTCCTCTAGAAAGAAAAATGATATATCTGGACAGATGCTTTAGAAAATTTCTAGAACCAAACAGACAATTTTACACACTTCTATGTAAGGAGCATTATCTCTGAAACACCTGAAAGAATCTGGAGGGGCAAAGCAGGGTCACAGGTAATAGTGAGGCAGTTTGAGCCCACAGAGAGGGATGCTGCTGGGGATTAGGGTAGAAAATTCATCCCACATATGCTGTATTGTAACAGCCCTGAGAAATGGCACCTTTATTTACAATTCTTCCTCCTAATTCTCCTCTAATTTCCTCTACTTTTTGCAGATACTATGTGGTTTAGTAGGAACCCTGAAGCAAGGGTATAAATATTTTAAAAAAACAAATTTTTAGAATGTTATATTTGTTTTTGGAACATATTTTGTACTTTTTTGGTAAAGAATGCTAAATTTCTCACAGTTCATAATCCAAACAAAATGAGAAAGAAATTTTATGAGGAAAAAAATGACAAGAACAAAAATATTGCCCTGATCCCCACTGAACTTGACTCGACTCCTATCCCCCAGGCTCTACCACGGGCGGTAACTATTTTATGGTTCCTGATCTCAGGTGAGTGGCATTGGTATTCTCCATCTATAGCACTCAACCTGCAATTTATGTTTGATGAGCAGAAAGCAGGTTTGCTGAGTGCTAGCTACTTCCGAATGAAGCAAGTTAAGAGGTAAATCAGCTAGTAGGTAACTGATGGTTGAAGCAAAAATCGTAACGTTATCTGATGGATATAAATGTATGTAGAGAAGATATATAAGACAAACATACCATAAACAAAGGATAATCTCCTTTGTTTAAAAAGTAGGTTAAAAAAAAAAAAAAGTAGATAAGTTCTACATTTAATCCAAACTGGAAAAATGATTATCCCAGCTGACTGTGATAAATTGTGTATATTTGGTCAATATTGAGAGCAACCACTAAAAAGCTATGTAAAAAGACATACCCAAAAATAATACAGATAAATCAAAATGAAATTCCAAAAAATGTTCAAGAAATACATAAGAACACAGGAAAAGAATATAAGAAACAAAACCACAAACAAAACAAAAAGTAAAATAGTAGGCTTAACCCTAACATATCAATATATGCATTATATACAAATGTCTTAAATATATCAATTAAAAGAAAAAGATTGGAAGAGTGAATTAAACTCCGTGGACTAATGATATGAAATCTATAAGAAAGCTCTTCGACCATGACAATGTAGGCCAGCTAGAAGTAAAAGAATGGAAAAGGACTGATCACACAACATTAATCAAAAGAAAACAGTAGTGGCTATATTAGTAATAGATAAAACAGACTTCAGAGTAAAGAAATTACCAGAAACAGAGAAACATATTTTCAGTGATAAAGAATAATTTGACCAAGAAGACATAACAATTCTAAATGCACCAAACACCAGAGCTGCTAATTACAGAAACCCCAGACAACTAGAACTGAAAGGAAAGATAAGTAAATGCAAAGGTATACTTGGAGACTCCAACATTACTTTCTCAACAACTTACGAAAAAGAGAGGGGGCGCCTGGGGGGCTCAGTGGGTTAAAGCCTCTGCCTTCGGCTCAGGTCATGATCTCAGGGTCCTGGGATGGAGCCCCGCATCGGGCTCTCTGGTCTGCGGGGAGCCTGCTTCCCCTTCTCTCTCTTTGCCTGCCTCTCTGCATGCTTGTGATCTCTCTCACTCTGTCAAATAAATAAACAAAATCTTTTTTTATATAAATAAAATAAATAAAAGAAAAAATTAAAAGGAATTTATCAAAATTAAAACGCTCTGCCAAAAACAAAACAAAAAAATGTGATAAGGAAGAAAAGACAATAATCCAGGAGAGAACATTTATAAGCTATATAGGACAAAGGATTAGTATGGAGGATATATTTTTTAAAAACTTTGAAAACTCAAGAATAAGAAAAAAAAAGTCGAATGAGAAAATGGGCAGGCACGAAGAGGCATGCTGACGAAGAGGATCCACAGGTGGCGAGTAAGTACGTGAAAAGATGTCAGCGTCATTAGCCAGGAGAAGAGCCTTAAAACCACAATGAGATGTCACTACACACCTACAGAAAATGGCTAAAGTAAATACTAATAACACCACGTCATGCTGTCAAGGACGCAGAGACTCTGGATCACTCATACTTTCTTAGTAGGAATGTAAAATGGTACAGGCACTCTACAAAGTTTGGCACATTCTTAAAAAAAACTGAAATTCAATTACCATCTGACCCAGCAATTGCACTCCTGGGCATTTATCCCAGAGAAATAAAAACTTAGATTCACAAAACAATCTAGACACCAATGTTAATAACAGCTTTATCCATAATTGCCAAAATAACCCAGATATCCTTCAATGGGTAAAAGATTAAATAAACTGTGATACATCCATACCTTGAATAACCACTACACAATAAAGAGAAATGAACTTTCGATGCGTACAAAAACCTCAGTGAGACTTGAGGATTATGCTGAGTGAAAAAAAGCCAATCCCGAAAGTTACATATTTTATTATCCCATTCACATAACACTCTTGAACTGACAAAATTACAGAAATGAGGAACACATTAACAGTTGCCTCCTGTCATTAAGGAGGGAGTTGTGGTGAGGAGAGGGTATGACTATACAAGGGCATTAGGAGGGTTCCCTGTGATGATGGAAATGTTCTATATCTTGACTGTATCGACGTTAATATCACGGCGATTATGCATTACAGTTTCGCTAAATGTCACCATTGAGGGAGGTGAGTAAATGGCATATGAGGTCTTTGTATGATTTTTTTTTACAACTCCAAGCGTAAATATCTCAGAATAGAAGTTTTAGTTCAAGAACATTCACCAAAAGAACACTAAGGGTATTACCAGTCTTTATTAACAACGGAAAATTAAGAGATGCTTTTGGAAATCAATACAGGAATATTGGTTTCTTTTTTCTGTATTTTTTGTGGGGGTGGGACATTGTGAAGCCCAACATGGGGTTTGAAAACTCAGGACTCTGAAATCAAGACCTAAGCTAAGATCAAGAATCAGATGCTCAACAAACTGAGCCACCCACGTCCCCCAGGAGCCCTAGTGTCTATATTCAGCTCCGTCACTCAACTCAGTTATCTGGGTTTTAACTTTGAATTTTGTCTCAACCAACCTCTTCTGCCAAACACCCAGTCCAATTCTGTACTTATACTTATTGTATTCTACATCTTCTTCCAATAATACAATGCAGTCTGGAAAGCAAGCAAGAAACGTAGGTGGTTTTTAAGCGTTTGTTAATCCTTTAACTTCTAGGTACTATTCTAAATACTTTTTAAAATCCAGTGAGCCATGAGGACAGCCCTGTCAGAACGAATACCAGCACTTTCTTACACACAGTGATGTGCTGGTACATATGTAACGAACAGTTTTGGGGGGAATGGTAGAGGATTTTGTAGTTTGCCAACGTGTGGACATTCCTGAAATGTTCTATTTCAAGCTACCAATGAACTTGGGAAAAGCTATGCACAATTGACTCTTATGAGTATATAGTACCAAAGACCAAAAAAATGAAGATTCCTAAGATTTTGACCTTCAAGCCTTAAAACTTGTGGTGAAACTAGCAGATTTTTGTGAATTGAAATAAACATTTCTGGCATTAAATTAATTAAACAAGAAGGCACTAGACAGAGGTGATGCTAATGTCTGCATGGTCTACATAAACAAACCAAAACCTAAGCCTGTAAATGCCTTATGGTTATAAAACAGAACACTGTGGACAACCAGTCCTAAACAGCCAACCAGCCTTTAACTACAGTCAATGCAATAGTTCCCTTGCTTTGCATCTGTACCTTCTCTATGTAAGTATCTCCCTTAACTCCTTGTCTGAGGAGAGTTCTGAATGACTTCTAGTTTGGCACTGCTGGATTCAAACTGATTTTTGCTCAAGTAAACTCATAAAATTTTGCATATGCCTCAGTTTATCTTTTAACAACGGTCACTCAAAATTGGTCACATTTTGTCCTAAGTATCACACACTTAGTAGCCTGGAATGATTAAAGGCAGGTCCATGCTAAGAGTGTCTTTCCCTACAACTGATTAACAAAATATGGAAAATATGAGAAAGAAAATCAGCTTCACAGTGAATTCTACCACATGTGTAAACACCTACACCAAGGAGGCACAAATCCAGTTCTCTAAACTAAATGAAGTCTTCACATGTCCTTGGGCTTTCCAACAAGGGTCTCACATTACTGATGAATTCTGCAATAAAAAAACATAACATTCTGGAGGCAGGATTAGCAGATCTGAGTGTGTAGCTGAACCATGCATTGGCCCTCCTTGAAGTGTAGGATTAAAGGACTGAAAGAAAGTCTACCTATTTGTATGAGAAGACTATGCTGCTGGATGCTAATTTTTCTGTCCCAGCCATGCAAAAGTGGCAATGCCTGTACAGTTTCTATCCAACCCACATATCTTCAGAGCTCCTATTTCATCAATGCAAAATTATATCTAACATCACTTATATTAGTTCATAAACTCTCTCTTGCAGATTCAGATAACTGTCTCCTTCAAATGTTAACTTCCCACAGCCTGTGGGTTGCTTATTAGGTCATTTCAAATGTTAACAGATGTAGATTAAAATAATTTGCATATAGATAATATATTTTCTATGCATAAGCATTTATGCATAGCTGTGTTTTTAAAAAAGAGACAACAGGACCAAAACGGAGTCACTTGTGCTACGACTCATGTCACCAAACTGAGACTGAATACCTAATTTAATTAGTCTCATACTCCCAGTCAATCTGGAATTTCCTGGTCAGCAGTAGTGAGGTAATCTGCTTGATAGATCCCTCCCATCCTCCAAAGAAAGAGGATCTTGGCCCAAACAGCTGTCTGCTATTAGGACCTCTGTGCCACACCTCCTTCCGTCTACGTCTTTCATTTTCTACAGCTCTTCTAGGCTCCTTTCTGTTTGCTAGATGGGCTGCTGCTGGATTTGTAAGTCACCGAATAAAGCCAGTAGGATCTCTAAAATTTACTCAGTTAAATTTTGATTTTTTTTAACAAATATAGACCATATAACAAAAATCACTTTTTAGATCTGTTGCAATATTTTACTACCTACTATTTCTATGGTTAACAAGCATCCCAGGCTTATCTCCCTGAAAATTCTGATCTAGCAGGACTGAGGGACCCAAGAATCTACCTTAACAAGGGGCCCTTGAAGAAGAGTCTTATGAGCAGGCAAGTTTGGAAAATCCCACATTATGCTACGCTGAATCTCTAAAAATTCTGACGTAAATGTAACCAAACTGTAACATATATGTAACCTAAATTCATGCATTCTGGCTTTTAGATTCTCCTTTCTTCCTGAGGATGAAGAACAGCAGATACTCTCATTTTCTTATATTCTCTATCTTTTGGAAAATTGTCGGAGAACTCTGTAGCCCAATATAAAGAAAATATCCACAGCCTTCCAGAAAACACAGCAAAACATAATGTAACTGTAAGGGCCTATTTAGCCAGAGGGATTCCATCTGGATTACACAGTCATTCTGTTGTTTACGAAGGAAAACGTAAACTGTCCCTGCCCCTCCCCCCCAGGGGACTTACTTAAAAACAAGCCCAAAAAACCAGTCCCAGGTAACAAAGCCCAAATACAAGGGTGGGTCAGGCCAGGTGGAGGTATCCAATGGTGGGGGCACATACTGTCTCCCAAGCTACCAAGGAGTATGGGCCCCACCCTTTGGGTGCCTTTTGGGTGCCAATTCTGACCAAGGTGATAGGCTAGTTTGAATGTCTACTATAGGGTAAATTGTAATTCAATCGGTCATATGTGTGACCTACCATAACTGTATAGCTTTCTCTGTGTGTTACAATCTCATTGGTTCCCTGTGCATGGCCAGGCCCAACCGCGTGGCCTTTGCCCCTTTGGGTGCAGCCCCAAACATTCGGGTTGATTCTTGATGCTTGGCACAAAATAAAGCTTTGCTTGACCTTCACTTTGTATCAGTCTCGCTCCTTTAATCACAGACCCATTATTGGGGGACCTTTAGGTAATGACTACATTAAAATATACAGTAACAACAAATGGATAATAGGAATAACATCTGCTTCCCTCCCATAATTCCCTTCAAAAAGATAACTGAAGTGGGCGCCTGGGTGGCTCAGTGGGTTAAGCCTCTGCCTTCAGCTCAGGTCATGATCCCAGGGTCCTGGGATCGAGTCCCGCATCGGGCTCTCTGCTCAGCAGGGAGCCTGCTTCCTTCTCTCTCTCTGCCTGCCTCTCTGCCTGCTTGTCATCTCTGTCTGTCAAATTAAAAAAAAAAAAAAAAAGATAACTGAAGTAATTTCTATTGAAGTAATTTCTATTAAATAAGCAATAGCCTTTCAGGGGAATAAATGCAGAAACAATCAATATGTTAAATGTCAGACTAGTATTTTTAAAAAGTCAAATTAAAAAAAAAAAAAAAACCTAAAAGCTCTAGGAATTCTGTGAAACTGTCTTTAGTAATATAATAGAGAAATAATAATTTTTCCTCTACCCCTCTAGGTTCTCGGTCGAAACCCTACTATAATAAAAGACAGAATAACAGGAGAAAAACAAGCACAAGTTTAGTATCAGGTAAACCTGCTATTTACATGGGAGAGACCCAGGAAAACGAAGTACATTCTCAAAGTGGCCCCGCCACCACCTTAAATACCATCTCCAGCTACAGATAAAAAGGTGCCAGCAAAATACAGTAAACAAGGGTACGGTTGTTGTGCAGATTTAGGTGGGAGCCCTCTCACTGATGAGAGTTTCTAGAGGTTTAGTCAACCCCCTCTTCCTGTTACAAACAGGGAAGACACCTTACAAATGAAAGCCGCCCTCACAAGTGTGAAAGTTGTTCAAGTCCCTTACAAAAGGGTAACTTCTACTTGGCTTTCAGAGCTTTTCATCTGCTGTTTCTTAAAAAACAAGCAGCTCAAGATAATTCTTATGCCAAAAGGGCAAATTCTGTTGTCCTTTAGTGGTCAATTTTATTAAATACACTGACATTATCAAAATGTTAGTATACAAAGTTGTTGACTAAATAACTCCCTTCTGTGTACTTGGACAAAAATAACCCAACTTCATCTAGAAATTTAAATGCACACACACAAGCATTTCTAGTGAGACCAACTTTCATCAAGATTGTTTACCAGATTTTCTCACTTTAACCTGTCTGCCTGCTATTTTTACACAAGACTATAATCATTCCCCAGTGTAAAATCACTCCCCAGGCCATTCAGTGGCTTAATTGGCAACACTGCCCTTTTACTCACAACTGCACAATAAAGTAAATGTTTTTAAACAGTGAATACATAACAAGGCAACATGTGATTAAAATTCAATACATTATCTCTCTCAAATTTTATTACTGCAGGTGCAGAACACAACTGTTCAGAGGCTTGCTGAGGGCAAGGTTTCCTTTCATTGAAAACAATTCTATTTATACACCTGTGTTTACAAAGATTCTAAGTGAAAAGACCCAGGAACAGAAAATGGAACGACAAAGTACCACTAAACATTACCTTCACACAAGCCTGAATCAGTCCTTCCCTAAGAAAAGTGTAAAGCGGATTTCAAAATGCAACAAGCAAGTCTAGCTAAGAGTCTCCATTAAAAAAGGGTGGGGAAGCCATGAAAGGAGAGAAGGAATTTACACACATCCTCACTGAAGGAGCTACGAACTTGGTGAACTTTCAAGCCAGCAACAAAGCCCTCAGCTTGGACTTGGCATTCCCCCTCACAGTGGCAATGGAATCCTCTGCATTCTTCATTTCTAAAGGGGCCAATTCGGTTTAACAAGCCTCAATCCCTCATTTGCATATAAACCCAACCAATCCCCACTAAATTAATTTCAATCCCTGTTTGGCACAGAGGACCTAAATGAGAACTACACTCACAGTGGTTCATCTTAGTAACTCTGGCCCCTCTCTGCCTTCCTCAGACACATCTGGGTTTCCACCTGAGTCTGTCTCCTGAATTGCAAATCTCACTGCCCCCCAAAATGCCTCCTTCCTTAAATTTTCAGTGAGTCCTTTCTTGACTGATAAAAGGAAGGGGTGAGAATAATCTTTGATTTAGCAAAGCTATCCCCAGAATTACACATGTTCTCAGAAATTTATATGGACTACCGAATGTGTTAGATTAGATGAGGAAAATATATTTTATCATTCCCCCTATGGAGAAATAGTACCAGGAGGAAGAGCTAAGAATTTGCTCTGTGTCATTTCTCATATACCTACCCTTTCAATTCAAACAGGTAATGTATTATCTATTATTCATTCAACAAATATCTGTTGAGTGCCTACTAGGTGTGCTGAGTATACAATGTGAAAAATGTGAGAAATTCTGGGCCTGGCCTTCCGAAAGATAAAAAATAAATGACTAATAAAAAGGAATACTAAGTAGAGCTTATGATGCAGTCGTAGCAGAGGGCACACCGTATACAGGCTGTCCAGAGTAACACAAAGCGCTCTAAGAATTCAAAGCTGAGGAGGAGAGATACACAGATGCTGTGAAGACGTGGAGAGTAGCTTCCTTATTCCTGACTCAACGCTGTGTCAGCGACTTGTTTAAATCTTTTTTTTAATTTAGAAATTTAAACACCCAAGGGGAAGAGTAGTATATTAAGTCCCAAGCACCTCACTCAACTTCCACAATATTCAAAGTTCTCTGTCAATCATTTTATCTACCATTTCCCATTCTTCACGCCTCAAGTATTTTGAAGGGAATCCCACACATATTATAATTTCATACTTATGTGGAATAGATACAGGCATAGAACATATGTGGACCAATACACATATAATACTATTATCACCCATAAAAATTTATAAAACTGACATTCTTAAAATAATTTTTTTAAAAGATTTTTTTAATTTATTTGACAGGCTGAGATCACAAGTAGGCAGAGAGGCAGGTAGAGAGAGAGAGAGAGAGAGAGGAAGGGAAGCAGGCTCCCTGCTGAGCAGCGAGCCCGATGTGGGGCTCGATCCCAGGACCCTGAGACCATGACCCGAGCCGAAGGCAGAGGCTTAACCCACTGAGCCACCCAGGCGCCCCAACATTCTTAAAATAATTTAAAATAAAATTCTTTTTACAATCCTATCTTCTTGTAAATTACTTTTGGCTACTTAATGTCATATTCTATATGGACTTCATTATGGAATTTAATTTACTTTCCAGGTTCTCAAAACCTTTTCAATCTTCATGCAACTTTAAGTGTTGACACAAGGGTGTCCCAGATCTGGCAGAGATTTCCAAGTGGTTTAATTTTGATTAGCTCCACACAGGGAAAGAAACGTCATTCCTCTTTAGTTGTCCATGTCGTCCATGTCCATTCCCAGTGTCTCAAGTGGCCTGTAAGTATGTGTTCACCCCACTGAAAGAGGTACTGTCCCCCACGATAGATGGTGCTGGACCATCTCCAGGACCAGATGACATCACCATACCTTCTAGACATTCCCTGGACAAAGTGCTGGTTCTGGCTGGGCTGGCCCTGGAGTACACAGCACCCCGTCACATAAACTATTTCACTAAATAATGTACTAAAAAATTCATGAGCCTATAGGATATCTAGCGATTGATGACAATTTAGTTTAAGGGGCAAAAAAGATATATTTTAAGTTTTTGTTTTGACCAATTAGTGCATGACAATTCCTCCTAAGTCTAGGAATCATCTCTTCTTGAACAGATCTAGGAATTACCTCTTCATGTTCTTTGTTATCACGTATGCTATTCTTGATTAAATTCTTTTCCCCTTCCCCCTCAGCAAGGAAAAGGTGGTAATAGTATTATTACACCTAATACCATGGCTCTTCAGAAGTTGTCTGTATTAGAACAACACGGATCTTGTCTCTGCATTTCTCCAACACCAGTTCTTTCATGCTGATTAGATCATTCCCAAAGAAACTCCTCGTCCTTGGCGCTACCATGAATGCTGCCACCCACTGAACCTCAAAAGCTGTGCTTTACTGATGATAACCACAAGAACAACTCTTACCCAGAGCATGCAGGGAAGTGTGGATGATAATTCCTTTTCTGATGTTATATTGACCGTTGGAATTTTGTAACACAGAAGAAACTCTTTACACTATAATCCGTGCATTGCTAGAATGTGGTCACCAAGGTTAGGACAAGAGCCATTGGAAGAGAGAAGAGAGTCCTACTGGAGCAGGAAATGTCCCTCTCTCTTCCGAAATGCCGTAAGACTGATCAGAAGACCATGCACCCACATAGGTCAGAGGCAAGGGAGGGTATCAATCAGGAGAAACCACTGATCCTGAGAAAAATAATTTCTAAAGTCCACAGAGGGCTTGGGCGTGGCCACTACAGAGAACTGTCTTCAGAGGGGCTGTGGACATCCTGGATGTGAGCAGTAGATAGGGGAGCAGTCACCTGATGCTAGGGTGCTGCCCGGGCGCAGCAACACAGCTGGAACACACTAACAGGAAATGGCCTGCACAAGCTGTTCAAACCCAAGAGTCAGTCAGTCTCCCATAGCCCTAAATTCATTCATTGTCCTACCTGGGTGTTACCCATAATCTATGTGGAAGCACCTATACAGAACCCATCAGAGAAAGAAATACTGCACCATCAGAAGAGGGATCTGCTCACCAGATGGCCTCCTGGAACTCCAGCCCAACCACAAGCTAAGACGGATCCCCAAAGTACAAATCCCAGAGTTCCAGGACATCTGATTGGCTTCATGTGTAAGGCAGAGGGTCAGGGAGCTCCCCAGGGGGAGAAACAGGGACTGTTTCTCAACACAAGAACTCACTAACCACTGTTCCAGAACCTACCACTGGTCTTAGTAGGTCCCAAGAACCAGAGGGGGACTTTGAATATTTAAGGAGAGGGTTTACAGCGACCAACATTTAGCTGGGCATCCTTTACTTTTTATCTGATAACCCCAGCGATCAGGTCTTCCTCATTTCAGGCACCTAATAGTCCCTTTAGTATGCCATGGTTTGTCCATGGCTAATTCTGAATTACTCTTTGGGTCATCTAGAATCCTTTTTTTTTTTTTTTTTTTTTTTTGATGTCTGAATGCTTTTAATAGAATTTGATCCTGGAAGCTCTGAGATCCAGCGAACTGTAATCCTGTTTTTTAAATTTTCAGGGTTCTTTTACTCCTTCTCATTAATTTATTCAGCAAGTATTTGCTGAGAACTTATTCTTGCCTGGCACTGGGATCTCTTCTTTTTCTAATGTTTTCTGGCTTATTTTCTTTTACCCCCCTACCCCTTTTTACTGAAATGTAACTGACACAAAGCACTGTATAAATTTAAGGTATAGCGTATAATGGCTTGACCTTCATATACCATGAAACGATTACCACAGTAAGATTAACGGACACCTATCATCTCATATAGATGCAAAGAAAGAGGGGGACAAGTTTTTTTCCTTGTGATGAGATCTCCTGGGATTTATTCTCCTAACAACTGTCAAGTATACTGTACAGCAAGCAGTGTTACTACAGTGACCGTGCTGTACGCTATACCCTAGTACCTTCTTATCTTATAACTGTACATTTCCACCTTCTGATCATCGTCCTCCAATTCTTCGTCCACTAAGCCCCTGCCTCAGGTAACCACTAATCTGATCTCATTTTCAGTTAGCTTAGGTCTTTTTTCTTTCTTTCCTTTTCTTTTGATTTCACAGATAAGATCATGCAGTATTTGTTTCTGTCTGACTCATTTCACCTAACAAGGTACCCTTGAGATCCATGTACACTGTTGTAAATGGCAGGATTTCCTTCTTTTGGTGGGGATTGCTGAATAGTGTATATAGACCACTTTTCTTCATCTACTTATCTGCTGATGGACACTAAGGTTGTTTCCATGTCTTGCCTCCTGTAAATAATGCTGCTGTAAACATGGGAGTATGGATTTCTCTTCAACATAGTCTTCATTTCCTTGGGATATATTCTTATAGCATTGCTGGATCATATGGTAGTTTTTTGTTTTTTCACTTTTTTGAGGAACTACCACATTGCTGTTGTCGTCCATTTTGGCTGTACCATTTTACATCCCACTAACAACACAGAAGGGCTCCTTTCTTTCCATGTCGTTGTCAGCGTTCATTACCTCTTGTCTTGTTGATGATAGGCATTCTAACAGACTTTCCTTTCCCTTATTAGTGAGGTTGAGCACCTTTTCATGTACCAGCTGGCCATTTGACTACCTTCTCTGGAAAAATGCCTATTCAGGTACTTTGTCCATTTTTCTTAAAGTAAGCTTGACATCCAACCTGGAGCTTGAATTCACAACCCCAATATCAAGACTCGCATGCTTTAACCAACTGAGACAGCCAGACACCCTCCGCCTATTTTTAACTGGATTATTTGTGGGGGTTCTTTTTGCTACTGACTTGTATGAGTTCCTTACACTTCTTGCATATTAACCCCTTATGAGATATATATGATTTGCAAATATTTTTTCCCATCCTGTAGGTTGTCCTTTCTGTTTTGTTGATTATTTCCATTGCTACGTGGAAATGTTTTTGTTTAATGTAGTCTCACTTGTTTTTTATTTTGTTACATGTGTTTTATTTACCATATCATTGCCAAGATCCATATCAAGAAGCTTTTTAAATTCCGAGGTCGTCTTCTAGGAATCTTGTGGTTTCTGGTCTTGCACTTATATCTTTAATCCATTTTAAGTTCATTTTTGTGTGCGGTGTAAGATAGGAGTGGAGTTTTGTCCTTTTACATGTGAATATTCAATTTTCCCAGAATCAATTATGGAAGAGACTGTCTTTTCTCCATTGAGTATTCTTGGCTTCCTGGTCAACTACTAGTGGGACGTTTAGAATGCTTCCTAAAATATTGTTTTCAGGAAAGGTATGTAGGTAAGAATGCTTTCCAAATTTTGGCATATGTGCTTATGTACATTGTTATTTATATATATATGGCAGTTTGGGTTTCACAGAAATGACTCTGAGGCCTATCTTAGATACACCCTAATGGAGAGAACCTGCTTTTCCGCCTGGATACTTCTACTGTTCACGCATGCCAGAAATGTATTGATCATCTACAAATTATTTATTCTATTTAATTATTTACAGGGTCATGGCAGAGTATTTGGGCCCTGGAAACTGTGTCTTACTCATTACTGAACCCATGGGGCACAGTCCTAGCACAGGACACTTACTCAGTAAAAAGTGGTTAAATAAATAAATGAATTAGTCAACTCCACTTAAAGAAAAAATAACACAATGAAGAAAAGCAGAAAGTTGAAGAAGTGCAAGACCCTGCAAGTCTCTTTTTGTAAGGAACTCAGGATCTCTATGCGAATGTCCCAGGAGACATACTTGGAAATGCAACTCCCTGCCATGGTGTGAAGGGCTAAATTGATGTTTTGTTTTGTTTTGAATATGGGTAGCACTGGAAAAGGCAGTACTTTTAGATTCGTAAGGGAAATTATTTATTTCTTAAACTAAAGAGACCTGTTTCCCATCAGGTATATTATGCTAACAACTTTACAGGACCCTGAGTGATGGTGCATAGTTACAAGTACACATTCAGTGGAATGAGTGTCATTCCAGAGTCACTGCATTCTCTGTCTCCTCAAGTCTTGGCCAAGTTTAAGGAAGGCAGCATTCTTTTTTCGTTCTCTTAGTATTTAGGGAACAAACTGCATGCTCTTCCATAATTGCACACCAGCCCCTGGGACTGCTGATTTAACATTTTTGTATTTTTATCTCATTAAGATAAGGGAGAAAATCGGGGAGCCTGAGTGGCTTAGTTGTTAAGTATCTGCCTTCCACTCAGGTCATGATCCCAAGGTCCTGGGATCAAGCCCTGCATTGGGCTCCCTGCTTGGTAGGAAGCCTGCTTCTCCTTCTCCCATTCCCTCTGCTTGTGTTCTCTCTCTCACTGTGTCACTCTCTTGTCAAATAAATAAATAAAATCTTAAAAAAAAAAAAAAAAAGATGGGAAAAGAAAATAAGATGGGAAAAAAAAACTTTGACATTCACTTCTCTAAGTTCTACTATTGAATGGTCTCTTGGGAAACTATTCTAAATGACTATTTCTAAGGCATGGAGCTTTGCTGAAAATCATAATCTCTAAAATTAATTTACATGTAGAATTTAGTTTCCAAAAACCCTTCTATATATGGGGACATTCTTTGAAATCCTGGGATAATGTAGAAATATGAGAAGAGTGGATTTGTTGTTGTTTTGCATTGTTTTTGTGTAAAAGATGCTTTCAATAATTAGATAAAAACTACTGATTTACCCACAGCAAGATGTGTATATAGTATCATGGACTTCCCAGACCTTCTAAACTTCATTCATAGAGTCCCCTTTCCAAGGCATTTGGGGCATCCAGGCTCAAAACCTGATTGGGTCTACATTAAATTTTCTTCTATTGCCCCCCTCCAACCACTTATCTTTCTTATAGGAACATCTTAAGTAAGGGGAAGACAAGACAGAGAGAAATAAAAATTCAGGGGACCATAAATAATCAGTACGTACTAAGTTAGAAAGCTGCTGGACCAAGACTACAAAATGTCATAAAGTAGATCTATTGGTTTCCTAATTTCTCAACATAGAAATCAGTTTGAATTTAAACTGGTTTAAAATCTAATTTTAGTTATTTGTTCCACAAATGCTTACATGTATCTAAAAAGCACCAGGCTGGGATTATGGGGAAAGCAAAAGGACCAACACACAGTCTGCATCCTCAGGGAGACTATAATCTAATAGAAGCTCTAAAAGCCTGACATAAGTAATGGTAATGAAAATGGAATGTGACTGGTCATGTGAAAAATACAGATCACACAACACGTCATAAAATCTCAGAAGAAAAAGAAAATAGGGCTATCGTGGGATCTCCAAGAAAGATTTCATGAAATGTTCCAGCTGGGCTTTGAATGACAGATAGGATTATATATGAGGAGGAGAGAACAAAACAGGGAGAACAAAACAGTGCCTGGCACAAAGAAGGCCCCAACACACAGTGATCCAACAATGAACCAACAAAGGAATATGCAAAAAGCAGAGCAGTCCGAGGCCTGCATGAAGACACCAGAAGCAGTTTATTTTGGTGAAAGTAAATATGAAGGGGAGTTGGAGAGGAATTAGATAGAAAAACACACTGGAACAATGAGTGAGAGCAAGTTATTAAAGGATTTTGAGCTAGAAAGAAACAAAAATAGAGCTGCATTTTGGGAAGAGAACAGAACGTGAAATTTAAGGGCCCAGCCGTGGAGTTGTGGGGCATGTCATAAGCACCCCGACAAAACCTCCCTACATTAAAATGTATCACTAGAAACACCCTCAAACATGATGGAACACGAAGTAGGATTGGATTCCAAATCGTCACGGAATTGTGAATCTACTTCTTCTGTAATACTAAAAATGACTTATTCTTATCAAAAATAAATAAAATAGAGGCGCCTGGGTGGCTCAGTCATTAAGCATTTGTCTTCAGCTCGAGTCATGATCCTAGGGTCCTGGAATCAAGCCCTGCATGGGGCTCCCTGCTTGGTAGGAAGCCTGCTTTTTCTCCCACCCACCCCTGCTTGTGTTCCCCCTCTCACTGTGTCTCCCTCTATCAGATATTTTTTTAAAAAAACTAAATTATATATGTACAAGTTTATAAATAAAATGCACTGAGCACCTTCTCAAGGAAAGAGCCATCACTAAAATATCAGAGCATTTATCCTTGAACTCACATACAAAATGGGATTATTTTACTGCTGGTGAACTGTTGTGATAGAACTCTTGCCCCAGTGTCAATGTTATGGGCCTTCTTCTGAATGTCAACATTATGGGCCTTTACCAAATCCCCAGACTTCAACATCTACACATGGGAGCTCATTATAAATTATTTTTGAAGTCAATAATTATAAAACGATGCAATTTATAAAATATCTTTATACATATTATATGGTTTGCTCATTATGATAGCATCTTTTGAGAACTCTCATTTTATTCAAAACAATAATTGGTGGGATGAAGTTGATGTAAAGACCCTGAAATGTTACAAAGAAAGTTGCTATATTTCTTTTATTTCTGATGGGCAAAAATGTATAGTTTTACAATTCCAAACAAATAAGTATTCCTGCCATTTACACATATGGTGAGATTCTCTATTGTCTCTGTCTACTTTTAACACATTTCAGCCAAATGAACTAAATTATAAACTTTCAAGGAAAGAACAGTAGGTCCTTTGTCAAAACAAAACCTCACAAAAATAAAAGAATGTGAAAATAAAAATAACAAAATATGCATGAACTAAATTACAATCAGAACACAAAGCCTTAACAAATTTGTGATGTAACAAAACCAAAATTTTAAATGACAAATTCAAATAGGCCATTATAAAGACATCCCATAATCAGGATTCTTCTAATAGAACTTTTTAATAACGCTGGGCTGTCAGGCTTCCTAAAATATGGGTGTCAACTGATTTTCTAGCATTTATACTAATGACAATATGTACTTGCTTTCAGCAATTTTTTGAGAAAAGAAAGTTTTTGGAAAACCACTAGAGAGAGAATGAAACAGGCCACAGACTGGGAGAAAATATTTACAAAAGACACATCTGATAAAGGACTGTTTTCGAAAACAGACACACAACTCTTAAAACGAAATGCAAGAAAACAAATGGCCTGATTTGCAAAATGAGCCACAGACCTTAACAGATATCTCACTAAAAAAGACATGCAAATGGCAAGATTGAAGTCTGGAATTGTGATGCCAGACTTCAATGATGGAACTAGAGCGTATCATGCTTAGCGAAATAAGTCAAGCAGAGAAAGACAACTATCATATGATCTCCCTGATATGAGGAAGTGGTGATGCAACATGGGGGCTTAAGTGGGTAGGAGAAGAATCAATGAAACAAGATGGGATTGGGAGGGAGACAAACCATAAGTGACTCTTAATCTCACAAAACAAACTGAGGGTTGCTGGGGGGAGGGGGTGTGGGAGAAGGGGGTGGGATTATGGACATTGGGGAGGGTATGTGCTTTGGTGAGTGCTGTGAAGTGTGTAAACCTGGTGATTCACAGACCTGTACACCTGGGGATAAAAATATATGTTTATAAAAAATAAAAAATTAAAAAAAAAGACATGCAGATGAAAAATAAACATATGAAAAGATGTTCCATATCATATGTCATCAGGGAAATCCATGTTAAAACAACAGTGAGAGACCACTCTACACCTATGAGAATGGCCCAACCCCAAACACTGACAGCACTGAATGCTGATGAGGATGTGGAGCAACAGGAACTCATTCACTGGGGGTGGTAATGCAAAACGGCACAGCTACTCTGAAATTGAGTTTGGCAGTTTTTTACAAAACCTAACATATCCTTACCATATGATCCAGCAGCTGTACTCCTTGTTATTTACACAAAGGAGCTGAAAACTTAGGTCCACAGACAAAAAGAAAAACATGCACATGGATATTTATAACGGTTTTATTCATAATTGTCAAAACTTCAAAGCAACTAACCTGTCCTTTAGTAGATGAGTGAATCGACAAACAGACAATGGAATGAAAGGACACGCAGGAAACTTAAATGCATACTACAGAGTGAAAGAAGCCAATCTGAAAAGACTGGATGATTATAATGATGTGATGTTCTGTAAGTGGCAAAACTACAGACACGGTAAAAAGATCGGTGGTGGCCAGGTGTTTAGGAGAGAAGAATGAATAGGCAGAACAGAAAGAATTTCAGCATCATACTCTGTGTGATACTATAATGATAGACACACATCATTACATTTTTGTCCAAACCCACAGAGTGTGCAACATCAGAATTGAACCATAATGTAAACTATAAGTTTGGGGTGATTATGACATGTCAGGGTAGGTTTATCAATTGTCCATTTCTTGTACATTGTCCAATTACCGGCATATAATTTTTCAAAATATTCTCTTATACTCTTGTGTTTTGTGGTTATGAGCTGCTACTTCTCCTTTATTTCTGATTTTATTGAGTCCTCTCTTTTTCTCAGGATGAGTCTAGCTGAAAGTTTATTAATTTTAGCTTTTCAAAGAATAGCTCCTGATTTCATTGATTGGTTCCATAGGTTTTTGGTTTTGGGGTTTTTTTAGTCCCCATTTATTTCTGCTCTAATCTTAATTATTTCCTTTCTTCTACTGGCTTTGGTCTTTGTTCTTTTTTTAGCTCCTTTAGATACAAGGTTAAATTGTTTGAAAATTTTTTTTTTATTTCTTGAGGTAGATCTGTATTACTATAATCTTCCCTCATGGAACATCCTTTGCTGCATTCAGAGACTTTGTACTGCTGTGTGTGTTTGTTTGTTTGTTTTTCCACTTGTCTCCTTGCATTTGTTTTTCTCTATAATTTTTCAATTTACCCATTCATTGTTTAGTAGCATGTTATTTAGACTCCATGCATTTGTGTTCTTTCCAGATTTTATTTTGTGATTGATTTCTACTTTCATATTCTGGGGGTCAAAAAAAAGCTGTACGATATGATTTTAGTCTTTTTTAATTTGTTGAGACTTGTTTTGTGACCTAAGATGTGATCTCTTCTGGAGTATGTTCCACGTGTACTTGAAAATAATGTGTATGCTGCTGTTTGGGCATAGAATGTTCTGAATCTATTGGTTAGGTCCATCTGGTCTAATGTATCATTCAAAGCCATTGTTTCCTTATTGATTTTCTGTCTCAATGATCCATCCATTGATATCAGTGGGGTGTTAAAGCTCCCAACTATTATTGTATTCTTGTCAATTTCTTTCTTTATGTGCTCCCGTGGTGGGTGAATTGCTGTATCCTTTTGTTGGACGGTTACCTTTATCGATATGTAGTATCCCTCTTAGTCTCTTGTTAAATTCTTTGTTTTAAAGTCTACTTGTTAAAAAAAAATAAAAAATAAAAAAATGAAGTCTATTTGTTCTGATAGAAGTATCATTACTCCCTCTTTCTTTCTGCTTGCATTTGCACGGTAAATGTTGTTTCATCCCTTCATTTTCCATCCGCTTGTGTCTTTAGGTCTGAAGTGAGTCTCTTTAGGCATCATATATATGGATGAGTCTTATTTGTTACCCATTCAGTCACCCTATTTCTTTTGACGGGAGCATTTAAAGTAATTTTTGATAAATACAGACTTACTGCATTTCTGTTACTTGTTTTAGGGTTATTTTTGCAGTTCTTCTCTGTTCCTTTCTTCTCTTGCTCTCTTCCCTTATAGTTTATTTTTAAAGGCTTATTTATTTATTTGAAAGAGAGTGCAGCATACAAGCAGAAGATGGGCAGGGGAAGAGGGACAGAATCCTCAAGCAGATTCCCTGCTGACCATGGAAGGAAGCCTCCATCTCAGAACCCTTAGATCATGACCTGAGCTGAAACCAAGAGTCAGATGTTTAACCGACCGAACCACCCAGGCACTCTCCCCTACTTTTTCCTTGGTAAGATTTAATTTATTTTACAGAGAGAAAGAGCAAGCACCCCTTAAGTTTGACAGCTTTCTTTGGTGTTATGCTTGGATTCCCTTTTCTTTACTTTTTTGTATATCTATTACAGATTTTTAATTCGTGGTTATAATTAAATTCATATATAACATCTTATGTGAATAACTGTCTACATAAAGTTGATGGTCGCGTAAGTTTGAACCCATTCTAAAAGCTTTTACCCCACACGCATTTTATGTATATGATGTCATACTTCACACCCATTTATTTTGTGAATCCCTTCACTGATTTTTATAGGTATAATTGTGATTTTACTGCTTTTGTGCTTTAACTTCCACATTGGTATTATAAGTGATTAATTTACTATTTTATTATATGTTTGCATTTACCTGTGAAATTGTTTCCTTTCCTAATTTTATTACTCCTAATTATGGCCTTTTCTTTCCACTCAAAGAATTCCCTTTAATGTTTCTTGTACGAGTGGCTGATGAACTCCTTTAACTTATGTTTGTTGGGAAACTTAATCTCACCAACTCTGAATAATAACCTTATGAAGTAGAGCATTTCTGGTTGCAGGGTTTTTTTCCCAGTACTTTGAATATATCATAACATCCCATTCTATCCTGCAGTTTCTGATAAAAAATCAGCTGATAGCCTTTTGGGGTCCCCTTTGTATATAACTGTTTTCTTTTCTCTTGCTGCTTTTAACATTCTCTCTTCACCGTGACTTTTTCCCACTTTAATTGCTCTGTGTCTTGGTGTGGACCTTCTGGAGGCTCTTGGTGTTTCCTGGATCTGGATGTTTATTTCCTTCCCTAGATTAGGGAACTTTATAGCTACTACTTCTTCAAATAAATTTTCTGCTCCCTTCTTTCTCTCTTCTCCTCCTGAGAAGCTTAAAATGTGAATATTTTTATGCTTGATGATATCGCTGAGTTAACCCATTCTAATTTTTTTTATTATCCTTTTTTCTTTTCCTCGTTTAGTTTGATTGCTTTCCATGACCCTACCCAGGTCACTGATATGCTCTTCTGCACCCCCCCATTAATTCCTTCTAGTGTATTTTTATATTTTGATTACTTAGTTCTTCATTTCCAACTGGTTCTTTTTATATTTGCTATGTCTTTGTTGTAGGCTCACTGAGATTCTCCACTCTTTTCTCAAGTTCAGTGACTATCTTTACGACCATTACTTTAAATTCTCTATCAGCCATATTACTTATCTCCGTTTCATTTCGCTCTTCTGCTGTGATTTTGTCCTATTCTTTCATTAGGAACATATTCCCTGGTCTCATTTTTCTTCTAACCTCTGTGATGAAGAACAGAGAGCTTTTCCTCTAAGATCTGGAATAAGTCAAGAATGTCCATTCTCACCACTTTTATTCAACACAGTAATGGAAGCCCCCACCACAGCAATCAGACAAGAAAAAAAACAGTCATCCATATTAGTAAAGAAGTAAAACTTCCATTATTTGCAGAAGACATGATATTATATATAAAATAACCTAAAGGTGTCACCAAAAACTGGTAAGTGAATTTAGTAAAGTTTCAGGATACAAGATTAATATACAGAAATCTGTTGCATTTCTATACACTAATAACAAAGTCAGCAGAAATACAGAAATTAAGAAAATAATCTCGTTTACAGTTGCACCAAAAATAACAAAACCGAGGAATAAAATTAATCAAAGAGGTGAAAGACTCATACTCTGAAAACTATAAAACATTGAAGAAAGAACCTGAAGACAACTAACACAAAAGAGTAAAAAGATGCTCCATGCTTATAGAATAAAAGAACAAATATTGCTAAAATGTCCATACTACTCAAAGCAATCTACAAATTTAATGCAATCCCTATCAAAATAGCAACAGCATTTTCCACAGAACTAGAATAATATTAAAATTTGCATGTAACCACAGAAGACCTCAAACAGCCAAAACAATGTTGAGAAAGACAAACAAAACTGGTGGTAACACAATCCCAGATTTCAAATTACACTACCAAGCTGTAGTAATCAAAACTGTATGGAAATAGCACAAAAACAGATAAACAGACCAATAAAACAGAATAAAAAGCTCAGAAATAAACCTACATTTATGTGGCTAATTAATCGTTGATAAAGGAGGCAAGAATATGCAATGGCAAAAAGACAATCTGCAACAAATGATGCTGGGAAAACTGGACAGCTATATGCAAAAGAATAAAATGGCCATTTTCTTACAGCACACACAAAAATAAACTCAAACTGAATTAAGGACATAGATGTGAGACCTAAAACCAAAATACTCCTGAACAAAAACATAGGCAGTAATTTTTTTTGACATTGACAAAAGAAACATTTTTCTAGTTATGACTTCTCAGATGAGAGAAACAAAACCAAAATTAAGCTATTGGAACATCAAAATCAAAAGGTTCTGCACAGTGAAGGAGGTGCCTGTTTGGCCCAGTGGGTTAAAGTCTCTGCCTCCGGCTCAGGTCATGATCCCAGGGTCCTGGGATCAAGCCCCACATCAGACTCTCTGCTCAGCAGGAAACCTGCTTCCTCCTCTTTCTCTCTCTCTGCCTGCCTCTCTGCCTACTTGTGATCTCTGTCTGTCAAATAAATAAATAAAATCCTCCAAAAAAATCTGAAGGACAACATCAAACAAAACAAAAAGTAATTTCCCAAGTGGAAGAAGATATATGCAAATGATATATCTGGTGAGGGGTGAATACTCAAAATATACATAGAACTTAGACAACTCGACACTCCCTGCAAATGGTGCATCATGAGACCCAACTCTAAAAATGGGCTTCTCTTCCTTCCATCAAGAATCTCTAAGGCATCCACTCTCCACAGTTCTGCAGTATTTTAGTTCTTCCACTGTTCAGATTTCTTTCCATCTATTTTCACTCTTACAGAGTAAGCTTCAGCCTCAGAAGTCTACGAGCACACACAGAGTCTTACTAAAGTAGTAATAAGCTACATACACAGCTGCGATCCCGTCTGTATAGCTGTGAACATCTTCAGCTCCTGAATCCCACCCTGGGAGGTGTCACAGAGGAGCTCATACACAGTCCTTTTTTTTTTTTTAAATTTGAATTTCATACTTTTATTGAAAAACTAGTAACACAGTAGAGGATTTCAAGTTTGTACCTGAAACAATAAACAGCAAATATATTGGAAGAAAATGACATTAGTGTTGTGGAAGAACAACTTGGAAAATTCTTCTAGCATTTTTTTTTTAATGTTCCAAGTTCTTTAAATTCTAACTAACTAGTTAACATACAGTGTATCAGTTTCAGGAGCAGAATTTAGTGATCCGTGACTTACAGACAACACCCACTGCACATCACAAGTGCCCTCCTTAATGCCCATCACCCACTTAGCCCATCCCCCTCACCTTGCCTCCAACAACGCCGAGTGTGTTCTCTACAGTTAATAGTCCTCTTACAGTTTGCTTCCCTCTCTTCCTCTTTTTTCTGCCTCCATGTTCGCCTGATTTGTTTCTTAAATTCCAAATATGAGTGACATTATATGGAACTTGACTTATTTCACTTACATAATACACTCTAGCTCCATCTACAACTTGCAAATTGTAGGGTTTCATTTGTTGTGTGGATGATTAATATTCCATATATGTGCATGTGAGTGTGTAAACACACACACACACGCACATATAGCACTTCTTCTTTATCCATGCATCAGTGGATGGACATCTGGACTTTTTCAGTAATTTGGCTACTCTTTTCAGTAATTTGGCTATAAACATCAGAGTATGTGCCCCTTCAAATCAGTATGTTTGTATCCTTTGGTAAATACTTGGCAGAGCAATTGCTAGATTATAAGGTACTTCTATTTTTATCTTTCTGAGGAACCTCCATGCTGTTTTCCAGAGCCGCTGCACCAGCTTGCATCCCACCAGCAGTGTAGGAGGGCTCCCCTTTCTCCACATCCTCATCAATCACACACAGTCTTTTTACCTTCCCCCACTCCAGTCCCTCTTGGAAATGTCTGCTGCCTGCATAGCCATCCAAGGAGGAGACTTCAGAGCCTGGCGAACACCACAGTCAATGCCCAAGTAATGACACTAATGTCTGGGTCTATACTTGGGTCTGTCCCTGCTGTCCTACCTCATTCCTCCCATTCTCTCTGAAACCCATTCTGATTAAATTTTAGCCAAATTTTTGATGTCATTGCACAGGGGGCTTTGGGATGAAACAAGATTATTTGAATTTAAACCCTTTCTCTACCCTTTTAAATTCTGCTGATAAATCTTGGTTAGAAGCCTAGAAATGTTTAAGGTTCTATTTAAACAGAATTAAACATATAAAAATGCATTCATTATTTCAATATATTTAATTTTCTTTTTAAATACTTCAATTGTTTTATTGGGAAAAACCTTTCCAAAGTGCTTAAATAATTTTTATATACTTTTTATATATTTAGTATGTTAAATATATAAAGGGCAATACTAACTTCTCTTCAGCATTCAAATACAACAGATAAATTTAGGAACTTTTACACATAAAAATCACAAGTTGAAACTAATTTCTTGATTATGCATTTTAATTTGGAGTTATAGACTATCATTCTAAAAGGCTGAAATTTGCTCATTTTAAGCAAATAGAATACTGAGTGTAAGCAGATTCTTCCCTAACACACAAATATTAATGCTACAGTTTTGAATCTTAAACACTTTCACACTTCATTTTAAATCTTGAGGTTGAAAATGCATACCCATTAAAGAAGACAATCAGATCTCAACTTAGATTAATCAGAGATTTGATAAGAGTGAATAGATAGATGGGTGGGTATATGTGTATGTGTTAAGGTGCAATTTCTTTATGTTCATAATACAGCAAATAATTAAGATATATATCTATGTGTTGCTGCTTTCCCCAGAATCCTCACTAGTCAAAACACTGCTGAAAAGAATGCCCTGTTTCTTGGGGTGCCTGGGTGGCTCAGTGGGTTAAAGCCTCTGCCTTCAGCTCAGGTCATGATCCCAGGGTCCTGGGATCGAGCCCCGCATCGGGCTCTCTGCTCAGCAGGGAGCCTGCTTTTCCCTCTCTCTCTGCCTGCCTTCTGCCTACTTGTGATCTCTGTCAAATAAATTTAAAAAAATCTTTAAAAAAAAAAAAAAGAATGTCCTATTTCTTATGCTGCACATTGTGTCCACATGTCTCCCAGTTATTCTGTTTAATACACATCCTTTAGCTCTCTCTCCTAAAGCAAGGTCCACAGCACCATACTCGCCAAATAAGAATGAATCTCTCCTTCGTCTGTGCTTCTGGAATATGTTATTTATACTTCTTTTATCCTGGTTAACACTTTCTGCTTCAAGCAACATATTTAGTTGAATTTATGTGTTACTCTCCTCTCTGAACTGTGAATCCCTTAATGAAAGGGGCTGCTTCATGCTTAACTTTTATTCCAAAATGTATCGGGCAAAACACACTCATTTTGTAGTAGCTTATAACAAACATGTTTATTTGAATTGTAAAGATTTTATGATTATCAGCATTTAATATGCAAAACGTAGGACTGGGATGTTGATTCAGAATACTAATCAGAAATAAGGTGCAAAAATCTTCAAACAGTTGAAATGACCATCACGTGGTTTTGTACAGGCAAGCGGTCTCAAATAGAGATGCAGCCTATACAAGGGTAAAAGCAAGGTCAGTTTTCTGGGTATAAATCCTGGTGACTTCTGTAAGCTACTTCACCTGTGTGTGAGGCTTCTTATCCCATACAGGGCCTCATAAAAGCCCGCAGGTGAGATATGAGTAGGAGGCTTAGATGAGCTAACACCCGCAGAGCATCTGGATTAATACCTGCCATGGAGAAAGCCAACCATGGGACAGAACACCCACCTTATGCGACGCCCTCTGTGGGCAGACAGCAAGTGTTCAATAAACGCTACTTATTATTATTACATCAGTATATAACTGTTCTCTTCATTACATGTAGAAGAAGTCTAAATTATGGAATGCAAAAGGGAAATAGGGTAAAGGGAAATTTTATCCTAGAAAATAATATTCAAGGACTCCTAAACACCTATTTGCCTAATAAGCTTCCCAAGGATCAGATGGTATCATAGCAACAAAACAGTACAAAAAAATAATGAAAGAAGTCACATTCCTAAAATAAGGAAAGAATTCACATTTCTATTACCCTCACAAATTAAGAGTGCACTGTACATAGCTTCAGGTTCTTAAAATTTTTTCCATTAAATAAATACAGTACCATTTTCCTAAAAGCAAGATCAGTGCTGTAGTACAGTAATTGTTAATTTTTAAATTTTGAAAATAGACTGTTTAGTCTATTTCCAAACTATTTCTAGACTATTTAGGCTAATAGTACAATAATTGTTAATTTTTAAATTTTTAAAATAGACTGTTTATATCCATACATAAATCTAGATACACTTATGTATCTAGATTTTCCCAGAAGTATTTTCAGATTGTGTTAACTCTAAACAAACTTTCATAAGTGGAAAAATAAAATAATGATTGAGGACAGCTAAGAATTAGTAAATTAAGTACCAGTTATACATATAAATTACTATTTTAATTTCTTCCAAAATAGTTATATTATCATTTTGTGTTTAACTTAATTGTGAAAGTTTGCAACATCCCATGTCATTCATGCCTTTTAGAAGTCTAGATGCTCAAGCTCTAAAGGTTATCTCTGAATTATAAAGCTTTTACAATTCATAACATCACCATTCGATTGTCTTAATTATGGATCAAATGACCAAAGGAATCAATCTTGAATACCTACGTTGCTGATCTGATGTAGGGGAGTGATCTATTTTTTTTATTTTAATTCCAGTATGGTTAACATACAGTGCTACATTAGCTTCAGGGGTACAATACAGTGATTCAACAATCGCAAATATCACCCAGGGCTCATTGCAAGTACACCCTTTACCTGGAGGGGAACAACTTAATTATGACATATATCATCACCAAATTTTACCCAAAACCTAAGTCTCGGTGCTCATTCATTCAACACATATTTTCTAATGTTCTCCTAACTGGGACTATTATTTTTGGAGCTCATTCTAATTCTTAAAATTACAAAAGCTTCCAGTGTCAATGGAGGATGCTTCTAATTATGTGTGATTTCTCCTCCGAATAGAAAAAAGAGACAAGAAGGCCATGAATTCTGCCTTTCTCACTGACTCATTAAAGGACCTTAAGTTAATGACTAAAATCTCTAAATTTCAGTTTCCTTATCCGTGAAAGGAGAAACAGACCAGCTCCCTGTGACTGAAATAATCTATGCAATGCCTGACTTTCCGTGTAACAGTGGCTCATACAACTTCCTGAATTGTCACTGCACGTTCAGAAAGCTCTGGAAAGAAAGACACCATTTACTAGTCTTTCCAACAAATGAGAACTACTTTCTCCTCTCTGGTCCATCGCCAGTGTCTGCAGAGTTAGGAGGCGATCAGACACTCAAGGGCAACACAAGATCGCTCTTTCGGCTTTGTCTCTGCTGAATTCTAGCTTCTGTCCTTGGATAGATACTCCTGACTGTCTTCCAGGTAACTCCGCAAGAGTGGAAACAGCAGGCGTAGACCTCAGAGCTGGGTGAGTTTCAGAAAGAGATACAAAGGAGCTCCCTGCTCTGAGGTGGAATGACACTGAAAAGGCCATCCAGGCAGATGGCTATCTACTCCTAGTTTTAAAGATCTCTTAGGACTGAACTTTCCATATTCCTAGGTTACCTGTTTCAATGTTTAATCCCTTCTTTATAGTTATGTCCATCTTTATGACCAACTGAACTTTTTCTCTTGCTACGACTTAAAAGTATTTCCTTTTATTTGGTCTCCTGTGGAAGTAAAGAACATCTGTTCTGCATCTCCCATATAATGACTTTCAAATACTTGAAGACCGTTAAATCACCCCTTAGTTCTCCCTTCTCCAAGTCAAACAGTCCTGATCCCACTGAGCCCTCTCTCAGGAGCTGGTCCCATTCCTTACCTCACTTCTGCTGATCTTCGCTGGACCTTCTCCAGGGTCTCCACATGCTTTGCCAAAAGCAAAGACCAAAACTGAACACAGCCAAATAAAGCAGAAGGATTACTCTTCACTTCTGTGTCCCTTTCTTGATAAAACACTCCAAGTGGTACGCCTTCCCTTTTCTCCAAAATCTATTGCTCTTCCTAATCCTCTTTGCTTTGAAATCCTGTATACTATCATCTTGGGGTATCTTTCTCCAAAGCTTGTATCGTATTTCAGGAGCTTCAAAAAATCCCTCCCTGTCAGTAAGGATCAAATTTAGAAGAGCACAGCTTCAGAACATTTTTTTACCTTATAGAAAAGCTAAAATAAAAAAAGCTGTGAAAACAAAACCCAAATTTATACAGTTCATGAAATAGTCATCAACATTGACATCTCAATGACATTTAGACACATGTTTTCTTCATATGTTCATTGAAATCCATTTTCTTTTAAGAATGATATAATCTGACAGACTTTGTAGGAATATCCTGTAAATAAGTAACAAAAGAAATAAAAAGGCTAACATTTACAGAAGGTTTTGTAATAAATTTGAGAAACTGGTGAGTCCCCAGTACATTTTAAATCTGGTTTATGTCTTATAACTTTAATCTATACTCTATAATAATACCTACTTGACAGACGGTAGCCATATTTCTGGTGAACATTTAGCATAATATATTGAAAAGTATGCATTAAGCATACATTTTCTGACCCCCGTATTGGTTTAAATATTTCAATGTATTTATTAAAATTTATGGTTCTGAGGGTTTTAGAGATGCTAATAACTCTAGTTTTTAAAAATTTTGAATGATTGTAAGTAACTATATCTGAAATCACCTGAAATTTCTCATTTTTTCCCTCTTTCTGTCACCATCATGAAGATTCCTATGTACAAATTCCCATTTCACAAGCATGTTAAGCCAAAGTTACATAGTTCCCTAAAATATATATTTATTAGCTGTTTATATTTTTCAGACATCACTTAACCTTGTTATTGCTTAGGAATGCTGAAACTGAAAGATATAAAAAGAGAAGTATTAAAACAATTTGAAGAGAAATGGTGGGAGTGTGTCATCATTTTAGAAATTCAGTTTTTCTTTTAAAGTAGGGAATTTTCGTCCTGATTTCTCCTATATCTTCAGAGCCTCTTCTGGGTGTTAACATTCTTTTTGTGTTTTTTTAAAGATTTTATTTATTACTTTTTTAAATTTTTTTATAGACATATAATGTATTATTAGCCCCAAGGGTACAGGTCTGTGAATCACCAGGTTTACACACTTCACAGCACTCACCATAGCACATACCCTCCCCAATGTCCATAACCCAGCCACCCTCTCCCTCCCCCCCTCCCCCCGGCAACCCTCAGTTTGTTTTGTAAGATTAAGAGTCTCTTATAGTTTATCTCCCTCCCAATCCCATCTTGTTTCATTTATTCTTTTCCTACCCCCCAAACCCCCCATGTTGCATCTCCACTTCCTCATATCAGGGAGATCATATGATAGTTGTCTTTCTCCAATTGACTTATTTCGCTAAGCATGATACGCTCTAGTTCCATCCACGTTGTCGCAAATGGTAGGGTTTCATTTCTTTTGATGGCTGCATAGTATTCCATTGTATATAGACACCACATCTTCTTTATCTATTCAAGATTTTATTTATTTGACAGACACAGATCACAAGTAGACAGAGAGGCAGGCAGGGGGCGGGGGGGGGGGGGGAGCAGGCTCCCTGCGAAGCAGAGAGCCCAATGCGGGGCTTGATCCCAGGACCCTAGGATCATGATCGGAGCCAAAGGCAGAGGCTTTAACTCAATGAGCCACCCAGGTGCCCCTGGGTGTTACCATTCTTAACCATCATCTCAGATAGGAGTACACGATCTGGGGACTGTATGAAGGAGAGGACAATATCCATTTCTGCTCCACTCATGAGCAAATGAGAATGTGAACTTACTCTATGAATCCTAGTAACTCCATACGCAAGTTGATTTCACATTCTGTCAAAAGACATGCCATGTTAAGGGAGAAGGTAAATTATAAACTTGGAGAAGCTACTTGAAGTATAGAAAACTGAAACAAGTATAAATAAAATATTCCTGGACTACTACTCAGCCATGAAAAAGAATGAAATCTTGCCATTTGCAATGATGTGGATGGAGTTAGAGCATCTTACGCTGAGTAAAATAAACCAGTCAGAGAAAGACAAATACCATGTGATTTCACTCACATGTGGAATTTAAGAAATGAAACTAATGAACATAAGGGAAAGAAAAAAAAAGAGGGAAGCAAACCATACGAGAGTCTCTTAACTACAGGGAACAAAATGAGGGTTGCTAAAATGGAGATGGGTAGGAAAACGGCTAGACAGGTGACGGGGGACTAAGGTGCGCACTTACTGTGACGAGTACCCAGTGATGGACGTAACTGGTGGATGTTGTGTACCTGAAACTAATACTACACTGTATGTTAACTAACTGGAACTTAAATTAAAACTTAAAACATTATTAAAAAAACAAAATAATATAAAATGTTCTTACAAATAAGAAAAACACAAATAACCCAGTAATCTTTGATCAGGGAATACAAATCAAGACTACAACAAGAAACTAATTATAAAATATTCAAATGGCAAAAATAAAACAAATTCTGACCATACAAGTATAAGATGGAATATAGATCCAAAAGATATTTTATTAATTGGTTGTAGGAAGGAAAATTGGTTCAACTACTTTGGAAGTAAGGTTAAATGTTCACATATCCTTCAACTGATATATTCTACTGTATGGCCAGGAGAAACTTTCGCATATGTGCATGAGGAGATATGGTCTGTTCATAACACTTCTGTTCACAATAGCAAAACTTATAAGCAACTCGAACTCCACCAACAAGAATGTTTAAAAGACTCACAGGTACATATTCAACAGAATATTATACAGTAGGCAAAAACAAACTACAGCAACACACAACATGAATGACTCTTAGTACTAAAATATTACGTTAATGTAAGTCTCAAAAGAATACATCTACAATGTAAACTCTTTGTAAAGTCAAAACAAACAGAATTTAAAATTTATTTTGTAGGAACATATAAAGATAAAAAATTATATAATTATATAATTGTATAAACATAATGATGACTATGGAATTCAGGATGCTGGTTAACTTCTGATTTAAAAGATGACTCCAATTTTTACAAAAATGGGCTCCATCTTTCATACACCATCTCCCTACATCTCCCTGTAATTTTGTGTGGTCCATTACTGCACACCTTGAATCTGGACTGGCCTCACTTGCGTCAGTGAACAGGATGATAGAGAAATGATAGTTCTGAGTTTTGGTCTCTCTCCCTCATTTCCCTGCCTCAGGCAGGAGAACATGCCCAGGACAAGCACTTACTCGCCTCGACCCGGGACGCTGGAGGTCATCCCAGCCAAGCCATCCCAAATCAGACAGTCCCCGACAACACACCAGCTCACCGGAGAGTCCAGAACAAGCCCAGCTAAGGTCATTTGAGCTGGCTTCACAGCAGCAGGACTAAGCCCAGCCAACACATTCATGTGTGAGCTGAATAAATTACTGTTGTTTTAAGCCACTAAGTTCTGAGGTGCTTTTTAATGCAGAATTTTCATGGTGATCAGTATATAGCAGATATACCACAGGTTGGAAGAGTCAGGCTCTGCTCTGCATATTCCTGTTATTTTGTGTTCTACTCATTTTTTAACCTATATGTCCATTCATTGACATTGTACACATACTGACAATTTTAATTGTTCTACTGTACTTTATCTAAATGATATATCAGTTTGCTTGGCCTCATTATTCTGTCATTAGACAGCATGGCAAAGTCACTCTGATTTTCAAAATACTAACTTAAAGTAGTAATGAATTTTGCTAAGATTGTTTATGTTTTCTACTATAAACCCCTGTAGACATGGTCTAGCATAGACTCTGGAAACATACAGACTAACCAACTAACCACTAACCAACTCTTTGATCTTGGGTAAGTAACTTAACTTCTCTGCACCTTATTTTCATCACCTATGTGATGGATATGAGTACACTTACCTTTTCAAGATTGCTGTGAGAACCACATGAGAAGCTCACTCAGTTTTTACATAGTAGGTAATCAACAAGTACACAGTCACATTATGGAGAGTTTCACAAGTATCAAACTTTGAAGTCTTCCTTTTCAAAAAAAATTTTTTTTCTTTTCACATTCTAATAAGTGAATGATACCTAACGATTAGTTTGATTAGAAACAAATGGGAGTTTGATCTGACACCCACTGGGAAACCAACACCAAATTACTTTATCTAAGGTTTAAGAGTCTGTGGAACTAGGTCTTTCAACATTTTGGAAGCTAATGTACAAGATCCATTAAATAATCTGTGTGCTGACCATATACCCTGAATCAATATACTGACATTCCTATGTCTATCTAAAATCTGTGTCTGGTATATGACATTACCTCCTTTATCTTCATGGCATAATCTGACAGGTAGGTATAATTTTTAAAAAACCACTCACAATGCCATAGTTTTAAATCAGTTAATGAAAAAGCACATCAGCTGATATCTTTAATAACTACTATCAAGGCTATATACAATAACTATATCAAAGATATAGGTAATACTTTGTCAGGAGCTGAATGCTCTAAAAAGAAGAAAAATAATATGCTCTTCAGAAAATCACAAAGGAAATTCTGATACATGCTACAAGATGAATGAATCTTGAAGACATTATACTAAGTGAACTAAACCAATCACAAAATAGACAATACTGTATCCACATACATGAGCTATCTAGAGTAGCCAAGTTCAAAGAGACAGAAAGTAGAAGGGTGCTTGTCAGAGACTGAGGCAGAGAGAAACAGGAAGTTTGTTAAGTAGGTACAGAGCTTCATTTTGCAGGATGAAGAAGTTCTAGAGAACAGAAGCACAGTAACATCAATATACTTAACACCACTGAACCATACACTTCAAATGGTTAAGATGGTAAATCCAATGTAATGAGTATTTATACCAACAATATAAAATGTATATTATACATACATATGTATGCTATATAATCATTTATGGTTATGGCAATAATCAATGGCAATCTAACACAGAAGCAATTTGCCTAAGCACATGATTACACATAGAATTAAGTTTTTAAAAGGTATATGTAAGTGTAGGTTTTGGTAATGTGATTTTTAAATTTTTTTAAAGACTTTATTTATTTATTTTTCAGAGAGAGAGCACGTGCAAGCACAAGCAAGGGGAGTGGCAGGCAGAGAGAGAAACGGGCTCCCTGCTGAGCAAGGAGCCTGATGTGGGGCTCGATCCCAGGATCCCATGATCATGACCTGAGCTGAAGGCAGATGCTTAACTGAATGAGCCACCCAGGCATCCCCTAAATTTGTTTTATTAAAAAATAGTTGACACACATGTTACACATTAGTTTTAAGTATACAACATAGTGATTCAACTTCTCTGTATGTTACACTGTACTCACCCCAAGTGTAACTACCGTCTATCATCATATAATGCTATTACAATACCACTGACTATATTCCCTATGGTGTACCTTTTAATCCCATGACTTAGTCATTCCATAACTGAAAGCCTGTATCTCCCACGCACTCTCACCCATTTTGCCAAACCCCCAATTATCTCCGTCTTGCAACCATCAGTTTGCTCTTTATATTTAGGTCCAATTCCGCTTTTTTGTTTGTTTATTCATTTTTTTTTTGCTTTTTACATTCCACATAAGTGAAATTCATATGGTATTTGCCTTTCTCAGTCTGGCTCATGTAATTTAGCCTAATACTCTCTAGGTCCAGCCATGTTGTCACAAAAGGCAATATTTCATCCTTTTCATGGGTATTTAATAGTCCATTGTGCATGTGTTTGTATCTACCTATCTATATCCATCCCATCTCCTCCTATCTCTTCATCCCCTGATGGACACTTATGCTGCCACCATAGCTTAGCTATTGGAAATAATGCTGCAATAAGCATAGGGGTGCATAAAGCTTTCCAAGTTAGTATTTTTGTTTTCTTTGGGTAAATACCCAGTGGCATTATTGAATCATACAGCATCTCTATTTTTAATTTTTTGAGAAACCTCCATACTGTTTCCACAGTGGCTGCACCAATTTACATCCCCACTGACAGTACACAAGGGCTGGATGTACTATGGACAATGCAGGAGTAAGGTGATTTGTCAAGACATTTGCCAAGATGATCTGAACAAGAGAAAAAAGATTCTTGCATAATTATATGGAGTTTATATGTGTCTGTGGAGAAAGAGGGCATATAGTCATCAATCAACACAAACAAAACATAACAGGTAGTAAAACCTCAGAGAAAAATAAAATAGAGCGATGCTACTGCATGTAACTGGGTGGCTGGATTAGAATGACAGTCTGAGGAGATACACCGACTGACAGAAAGAAGCCAGCCACACAATGGTCAATCAGGCAGAACAGTTTTCCAAAGAGAACAAACAACATAAAGTCTATGTCAGGAACAAGCGTCATGTTCACAAGAGAAAAAAAAAATTAAGAACTCTTTTTAGAAAAATATTTTATTTTAAATAAAGGGAAAAAGGATTCAAAACAGCAGAACCATCTTAAACCTATGCATAATAGCTCCGGACTCCAAGTATTATGGCCTGTACTCTAGCCCTTCTGCCTGAAGATTATTAAGTTGTTACAAAGAGTAACAATCCTTATTAAAAGGAAATGTTTTGTTGCACCTATGTAAACAAATTTTATTTATTGCTGCAGGCTTTTCCAAAACTATTTAGAATTAGAATATTATAAAATCACAGAAAAAAAAATTTAAAAGAGGCCAAATTTGTTCTTAGGCTGAGAAAGTTTGTTATCACTGTCCAAATCCAGGTGCAAAAACATTTTTGCTAATGTTACAAATACACCACTTAAACAGAAAAGCTGCCCAAACACACCTGCAGCTTTTCAGAGCTGATTTAATATTGTGTTAAAGTAAACATATTAAGGACACAACTGTTTAGTCATCAAAAAGTTCTATTGCCCAATTTGCTACTTAGAGTGAATGAAACAAGCTACTCAGATCCTGATAAAGATAAACCTGTATTTTGTGACTTCCTTTCCAAACTCAGTATTATCAGGTAGTGCTCGGTGCTTGTACAGTCACTTTAAGATTAGTTTGGTCATACGACTTACAGGATTGAGAACACACAGAATAAAGTATAAGGAAGAGGCTATGTTCTGAAGGTGCGGCATTAATGCCATATTTCATTTATGAGCCAAGAGACTGCCGTAGTCATGAGCCCAAACTCTAACACCAGACCACTTGGGCTCTCATTCTACTGCTGTCTTACTGGTTCTTTAAACTTGTCTGTAAACTCTTCACACTCAGTTTTTCTATCTGTAAAATTAAACACGTTAAAACATATAAAAATGCTCTACAGGGCCTGGTACTTAACAGAAAATGACAGTTAAAATAACATTAATTATTATTATACACAAAATACAGTCACATCATCTACTGTCAATCTATTCACTACCATCAAAGTTTACATACATAAATATGTATCAACAAACAGACATAAAGAGAATATGTAAAGTAAAAAAAAGTATGAAATGAAAAAAGTCAGCAATATTCCAACAAACAGAAATGAAATTTTAATTTTTTAAAATCTAGTAATTCTGTGATAATTCATTTTAAGGATGTGCCATACATTCTTTTGATCTCATAGCAAAAATAAACAAATGAATAAATCCCTCTGGTTTAAAAGAAAGATGCCTGTTTTTTTAGAATGTATGTTATGTCAAGTCAAGAAATAAGCACACATCTGGAAACTGTTTCAATATTTCAATTAAAAGGGTGATCATACTAAACAGATCACTTCTAATCACCTCGATTTGGATAATTCTACACATAAGATTATATATAGTAGAAAGAACTTAATGCATTTCACCCTTCTCTAAAATTAATGCTGATGCCAATAAAATTCATGGTACAAATTTTTAGATCTCATGATCTAAATGTTATAGATATGAAACATCACAAATATAAAACACATATTTTATTTTCTCAGTGGATGTTTGCAATTACCCTTGAAAGTCTGTTTGAGGCGAACAGGAGTGTTTGATCTTATGATAGATTGAACTGACTCAAAAGAAGCTGGAAGAAGTCCTGTCTACCCATCCCCTGACACCTGTCCCTAGTTCTTACTGATTACTGGAAATGGACATCTCTAACTCCCAAGGACAACTGTGGTGGGATTTTGCCATCTCCTCTTAAAACAAACACATGATTTTCTGATTGTATTTTAAATATTTTTCCCATTAAACAAAAATTTAAGCAAACAAGAAAAATAACTTGTCAACTAAGCAAATTAATCACTGACTATGCTAAAAAGTTTGAGAGCTAAATGTAGTATTTTGGCAAATATCTACTGCTCTGTTTAGTTATTTTTCCTTCAGTAGTGGCTTTAAACACATGAAAAGACAGAGGAAGAGAAGACAAAGAAAGTGTGTGTGTGTGTGTGTGTGTGTGTGTGTGTGTGTGTGCGCGCATGCGTGCACATGTGCATATACCTGTGTTCATGTAGAACATAAGTATCTTTAAGTTTTCCAAGCTAAATCATATGCCATAAATATGTTAACTGATTTTAATGAATACAGTAACCAAGAGTTAAATGAAGGTACAGATTATTAATAATAACTATTAGTATAGTTCTAAATGATTACTTCAATTACTTGATAAAAAGTGAGGAGTTTGATAGGATTGAATTTAGTTTAAAATCTTCATTCAACTTGGTAAAAAGAGCAAAAGACTGCATGCCACAGGTTTAAGTTGCTCCATTTCCTTTATAAGATCTTTTCTCTGTTAATTTGTAATAATCAAGTTAAGATTCATTAAACATAAACTATAACCTTCTCACTGAAGGCATGATCCTTAGAAAAAATTTTTAAATCTCTCTGGTAATAAATTCTCAAAGTAGAAAACCATTGTGGGCTCTGGGGCCACTCTGCCTGGATTTAAGTCTTCAGCTCGGAACAAATACATTTCTTCACTTTGTGCCTCAATTTTACGATCCATGAATTTGTTTTAAAAATTAAATAACTATTGATAAAATCATTTTAGTACTAAATATCTGAATTTTAGTCTGTGTTCAATAATATTAACTCTTTATAACACCGATTAAACAATGGAAGCATAGAGTAAAAACGCTTTAACTCAGCCAAAGTAGTGCAGAATATGAATTGCCCAGGCAGTAGATCTTGATCTCTCAGTGACAAAACCATCTTTGCTCTCAAATAAACATTTTCTCCCAAAGCCTTATCATTCCAGTCCTCTCTGATACCATGGCACAGCTCAAACCAAACAGTATTCCACTTACCCTTCCTCCATCAGATACCTCTGAGTTTCTGCTCTGATTTGTGTCCAGTCTTGCCTGGTCTATAATATCTAGAAACAGGTAGGGACTGCCCTGCTTTTAGGTGCATGAGTGTCGGACCAGAGCTATGATAATTGAGCATATTTTAATAAATCCTTAGACCCTCAAAATGATTTAACCCTACATGGGCAGGGTATTGGGACAGGAAGCTAGTCAGAAGGTGAAGTCCAGGACCCCTGGGTGGTCCCATGGACTAAGCACCTGCCTTCTGCTCAGGTCATGATCCTGCAATCCCAGGACCCCCCCCTCAGCAGGGATTCTGCTTCTCCCTCTGACCTCCCTCTTTTTATGCTCTCTCTCACTCACAGTCTCTCAAATAAATAAATAAAATCTTGGGTGCCTGAGTGGCTCAGTCAGTTAAGTGTCTGTCTTTGACTCAGGTCATGATCCCAAAGGTCCTGGGACCAAGTCCCACATCTGGCTCCCTGCTCAGTGGGGATTCTGCCTCTCCCTCTGCCTCTGCAGGTCCCCACCGCTTGGGAGTCTGCCTCTCTCACGCTCTCTCTCTCTCTAATGAATAAGTAAAATATTTTTTAAATAATAATAATAAAAATAAACAAATAAAATCTTAAAAAGGAAAAAGAAAAGAAGAAGTCCTGAACGGAAGATACCAGGTAAAAGGGATTAGGAGATTACATTGGTAGACAGTCCAAATAATTTATTATCATTTAACTGAATCCAACAATGAATAATAAAAATAATAAACCAAGCTGCATTTATCCCAAGAATGCAAGGATAGTTTAGTATTAGAATATTCCTTAAATATCTTGTACTGCTTTAATAAAGGGAAAATATCATTTAATCATCTATCTCCATTAACTGCATATAGAAGGGAATTTTCCATGTCAAACACACACACACAGAGTTTCCATGGCAAACACACCATATAAACAGGGGAACAGTAGATATTATCACTTTAAAACCAGGAACAACACAAGAAAGCCCACTATCAACAATTCCATTCACCCATGTACTGAAGTAACTTAGAAGTACAATAAAAAAAGAAGAAATTAAGCAAATGATCAGAAGAAAGGTAATATAACATTATTTGTGAATATGACTACCTGTACTGAAACCCCACTCACTGAATCTACTACAAATTATAAGAAATATAATATATAGATAGTGAAATTCACATTTCTGTAAAAATTAAAACATTTTTCTAAAAAGCATATATTTAAATAAATGTACAAAAGGAAGAAAGCAAGGGAAATACATATTCTAAGGAGGTGTGCATAGGGACCAAGGCACCCTGCCCCAGGGTAGACCACTTTGGCATGAACATCATTTTGAGCTAAAAGCAATCCAACCAGTACAGACAAAAGGTTGATATCCAGGATCTATAAAGAACTCCTCAAACTCAACACACACAAAACAAATAATCGTATCAAAAAATGGACAGAAGACATGAACAGACACTTCTCCAATGAAGACATACAAATGGCTATCAGACATATGAAAAAATGTTCATCATCACTAGCCCTCAAGGAGATTCAAATTAAAAGCACACTGAGATATCACCTTACACCAGTTAGAATGGCCCAAAATTAACAAGACAGGAAACAATAGGTGTTGGAGGGGATGTGGAGAAAGGGGAACCCTCTTCCACTGTTGGTGGGAATGCAAGTTGGTGCAGCCACTTTGGAGAACAGTGTGGAGGTTCAAGAAATTAAAAATAGAACTTCCCTATGACCCTGCAATTGCACTCCTGGGTATTTAACCTAAAGATACAGATGTAGTGAAAAGAAGGGCCATCTGTACCCCAATGTTAATAGCAGCCATGGACACGGTCGCCAAACTGTGGAAAGAACCAAGATGCCTTTCAACGGACGAATGGATAAGGAAGATGTGGTCCATACACACTATGGAGTATTATGCCTCCATTAGAAAGGACGAATACCCAACTTTTGTAGCAACATGGACGGGGCTGGAAGAGATTATGCTGAGTGAAATCAGTCAAGCAGAGAGAGTCAATTATCATATGGTTTCACTTATTTGTGGAGCATAACAAATAGCATGGAGGACACGGGGAGATGGAGAGGAGAAGGGAGTTGGGGGAAATTGGAAGGGGAGGTGAACCATGAGAGACTATGGACTCTGAAAAACAACCTGAGGGTTTTGAAGGGGCGGGGGGTGGGAGGTTGGGGGAACCAGGTGGTGAGTATTAGAGAGGGCACGGATTGCATGGAGCACTGGGTGTGGTGCAAAAATAATGAATACTGTTATGCTGAAAATAAATAAAAAATAAATTTTAAAAAAAAAAGCAATCCAACCCAGCAGACTCACAAAGAAACTCATTAACTCAACTGCCCACTTTACCAGGAAGAAAGCTATTAATTGAGATTACTCTTTAAGAAAATTATTTGCATAACAGGACAATCTTTGTTTTCCAAACATCTCTGTTTACTTTCCTGTAATGGTATTTCTACGCTTTGAACACTCAGACTCCTACCCCCTCCTTAACTCATATAAACATCATGTTGCTCACTGTCTAGGATTTCCAGGTCTCTGTGGATCCCTTATCCATATGCTATTAAATCTGATTTTTTCCCTGTTATCTCATGTCAATCTGATTCTTAGTCCAGCTAAAAGAACCTGAAAGGGTAGTGTGAATTCTTCCTCCCCAACGTGTGTGAACAGAGGAATGTGAGTGAAAATGTGGGATAAAGAAGGGAAATACTTAAAATTTTTTTCATTAAAGAGAAGCACAGCAGAGACTCATGGCAATGGCATGCCATGGATTGAGGAGCACAATCCATTCAGTTCTGCGTTCCCGAGGTCCTTAAATTGAAAAGGAAGTGATAGGCATGATATTAACTTTGTTTTCCAAAACAAATACCATCAGTGTTCTGGCCTCATGTGTTGATTTTTCTGAACAAATTCTTGCCCTCCAATTATTCACATCTCATAAATCTTGTATGAAAATTTTTGTTCTGACTGATCACTAAATAAGTGTTTTTCTTCTCATCTCTTCAAATTGGTACTACAGCAAGTGCATTTCTTTCAGGCTTATCCCAGCACCCAGAGGACCACAGTGGTTCAAAATGCAGACAAAATGAGTTCTTTTTTTTTTTTAGATTTTATTTATTTATTTGACACAGAGAGAGGGAGAGTACAGTAGGGGAGGGAAGAGGCAGAGGGAGAAGCAGACTTCCTGGCTGAGCAGGGAGCCTCCTAACACAGGAGTCACTCCCAGGACCCTGGGACCATGACCTGAGCCAAGGCAGACACCTAACTGACCAAGCCCCCCAGGCGACCCAAGACAAAATGAGTTCTGAGGCACCAATAGTATTGCCGCTTGACTGTTTCATTCACAGATTATAACTGAAACATTGCTAGTTGAGTGCCCGACTCTTTAATAAAGATTGGTTTTCTAATATCAGCATCATTCAAATATTTACAAGTAATATAGAATACTAGAATAATTTTGCTTTGAATCCTCAGCATAATCCTCACCATAAAAATAGAATATATGTCCCTATGTCTAGCAGCACCTTTCATATTCTATGAGTTAAGTGTCCTGATCCTCTGGTTTGTAGAAAAGATAAGTAAGTAGGTAGTAGAACAGATCGATGTGCTTGGGGTGTGTGTCTGTGCGTCTGTGTGTCTGTTTACAGGAGGATTCTAAGTCACGAGTAAGGGAAGATGTAAAAGAAAAGGAAAAAAAATTCCTGGGAGGAAAAGCATACTAAGCAGGTAAGGCATTTTGAATAAAAGTCAAAGTCAAGTGGATTCAAGGGCTCTTGAGCCTTAATAACCTAATCACCTTAAGAAAACGTCCCTAAGATTTCCCACTAGACTACACCTAATGTCTCACCAGAACACACCCAAGTGGATATCCAAAGCAGCACAAGAGCAATGTCAATTTTTAAAAATCTGTGACATCTTGAATTCCAATGAGAGAAGGAAAACCAGGAAGAACAGAAAATTTGGATGAAAATTAATACAAACAGCAAGATTTCTACAATATTAATTTAAGATAATCGCTCAACATATTTGCCTAATAAGTAATAATAAAAGGTAACATCTGGTAGATAAAATTAGGTGATTTGGTAGGATTTTAAGTCTTAAGCATAAAAATTCCTATTGATCCTGTAGGGTAAGAGTGAATTGCTTTTTTCTGTAAAACTTGCTTTTATTTTCACTATAAAATGCTGATGGTGACATGGTTCACTCTTATACTAGGTTCTCATTACGTAACTACTTATAGGGTAAAAGAACCTCAGAGCTGATGGTGCTCAGGTCACACTACTTCAAAATATGGCCCCTTGGCATTCGTAATAGTTTAAGCAGAAGCAGGAAGGTCGCTCTGACCTCCTCCTTCCTCATTCCCCTTCCCTGAAGTAGTCATAAAACCCTTGTGTTAGAGGTGTGTTCCCTATACGCAAGGGAAAGGAGCATCATTCTCTCTGAAGACCAAGGACTGCCAAGAAGAATCCTAACAAACAAGCCTTGCTAAGTGTCCCCCAGTTTACCACAATTACCTCATATTCTTTAACCTACCACATTCCCCCATACTGTCCACTTTTCATCAAACCTAGCATAAAATACTCAGGTCTGCTTCTTTGGGTCTTTATTTCCCCTTGAAGGCTCCTGTTCACATAAAACATGTAAATAAATTTATAATCTTTTCTCCTGTTAATCTGTGTTTATCAGTTTAATTTTCAGGCCCGTCCAGGGACACTATGAGGATCAAGGAAAATTTTGCCTTCCCCATACCTCTTAGAACCAGGAATATCTACAATTCTGATCAATGGTTTTGTTGTTTCAGATGGAATTTTAGAATGTAAATGTTTTCCCCTTTGAATTATCTTCCCAAATCTGGCATACATTTCAGGCACTAACCTCAACCTCAGCTTCATTGCATTTCTTCAACATTTATATTTTTTTTTCTCCACCTTTTAAAATCTTATTGCCCGGAGGTTCATATTTCCCTTGCAAGCCACCCCAAATTCTTTTGTAGGAATGCAGATTTAGATAGTCAAAGGAAAGATAAAGGAATGTGAAGGGGTAGGGATGAGAGAAAGACATTTGAAAGCTGTTTCTCAGAAGCGTGATCTGGCAACCTGGTAGTAGATGGTGAAGAAAACAGACTAAGCAATCTGGTAAGACACCACAATAAACCAAGTCGACCTAAAGAAAAACTGAATTAACAATGTATAAAAGTCGTGGCAAATGCATTAGCATGGGAGCAAGCATAGACAAGAGTCGACAGGAACCCACTGTTTATTGTTGTTTAGAACTGATCATCAAGGGGGGCGCCTGGGGGGTTCAGTGGGTTAAAGCCTCTGCCTTCGGCTTGGGTCATGATCTCAGGGTCCTGGGATTGAGCCCCACATCGGGCTCTCTGCTCTGTGGGGAGTTTGCTTTCTTCTCTCTCTCTGCCTGCCTCTCTGCCTACTTGTGATCTCTGTCAAATAAATAAAATCTTAAAAAAAAAAAAAAAAAAAAGAACTGATCATCAAGTAGATTGAAAATATAAAGACTTGAGGCTAAAAAAAAAAAAAATTGGTATTTGTGTATGTGGACCAGATCTGTAAGAGAATAATAATGGGACAGGGTTTTGTACTTTATTATTGGCTTCACAATATTGAAAAACAGACACAGAACTAAAATCCCAGAAGAAACATCAGGACTGCAGATTGGGCCCAGGATAACTGAAAACCTAAAAGTAGCTGAGATGAAAACAGTAAATACAAGGTGAGGTGAAAATACTGAAGAACTGTTTTTGGAGAGAGAACCAAGGTGCTAAGAAGAAGGAAGCAGAGACTGCAGAGACAGCAGACAACAACAAACCAGGAAAAAGGGTAGGTTATAAGGTAATAAAAGCCAAAGGAAGAGAACATTTCAAGAAATCCCAAATTGCTGTTAAAGGCATCAGAGGCAGTCAAGCAAATCCACTTAATCTGAGAGAAGATCCATAAATTTGCCTACAAAGGGGTTATGAATGACTACTGAATGAGTTCACAAAATTTTAGCCAAGAGCTAAAACAATACAACAAAAACCAGAATTTAAATAATACTCTGAAGAAAAAGGCTATGACTTTTCAAAAATGTAAACTGTATTTGCTTTTTAATTTATAATTAGCTGATCTATCATCAGTATTACATTTTGTCTACATGGTTTTCTCTGTGATTATTTACTTTTATGCTCAAAGAGGCTAAGATCTAAAACTAAATGTGGCAATGGTGACAACATGTCAAATGTAAAAATAATCAATTCATCTAAGCAATGGGTCCATTTACAGTTCCCTGAGTTAAAATTAATTGCACTTATGACTATGTTGATATGTGTAGTCACCAAAAAAATAATATACAGTTGTTGATAGAGAGATATATTTCTTGAAAAGATCAATAATATCTGTAATTGCTTGTTGGAGAGACAGAAGAGAAGGAAAAAAAGAGTGAAAGAGGGAAAAAAGGAGACAGGATGAGGGAGGAAGAGAGAAAAATTCAGAAAGTAGGTCTCAGTGATCTAAATATCCGTCCAATTGACAGTGAGCATTTACTGGTATCACATAACTCGCAGTCGCAGTGAGTGTTACGTGAAATAATCTTCTGATTTAATCACACCCTTTTTCATGAGAGAAGAGCTCCACCCAACATTTTGGTACCTAGATCTTATTAGGAAAATGTTCATTTGAAATGATCTCTCAATAACAAATTTCATATATGCATTTATTCAGAAGAATTAGAATTCCAATGAACATGAAACAAAGCCAATTATCTCATAAAAACAAATGAAAAGAATTTAAGAAGAAAGAATTTTAGCTGATAGTATTCATGCTTATGAAAATGGATGTAAGAAATTAATGAGATTAAATTGGAAGTACTGGTCTTATAATTAGCAATATAACATACTATAATTAATTAAACTACAACACAGCATCACTTATAGTACTTAATCCCTACAAATCTAAAGGATAGAAATGATCCATCTTTCTAGATGAAAACACTGAAGATGATCACTCGATCAAGCTCATAAAGCAGAAAATGGTAACTGTCAGAACACAAACCAGGTAAACAAAGTATAAAACATTACATTTTAGGCATATGACAGACACAGAGATGCACTGTTGCTAGGAAAAGAGCAAGAGCTGGGGAGACCAAAAGCCCAGGCTGACTCCTCGGGCATAGACGTGCAGCGACTGCGGACGTGCTGAAGCTGGATATGAACACTGAATTCTACATCCAGCAAAAAATATCTTTCAAAAGCAAAGAAAAATATTTTTGTCAACAACTGACAGGTGAGGAAAATTCACTGCTTGCAGACCTGCACAGTAAAAAAGCTTAAAAGAAGATACAGAGTTACAACAGCACTTTCAAATAGAAATTTTGATCTGAACAAGGAAATGAAAAGTACCCAAAATGATCAAATGAGGGTCAATGTAAAAGAATATATTTTATTTTGAATCACTTAATAAGATCAGGATCTTATGTGAAATAGTAACAATGTATTATAGAATTTGCAACCTACTTATAAGTAAAAATGTAACTGGGCAGCTATATGTAGAAGAATGAAACTCGACCATCCTCTTAAACCATACACAAAGATAAACTCAAAATGGATAAAAGACCTCAACGTGAGACAGGAATCCATCAAAATCCTAGAGGAGAACATAGGCAGTAACCTCTTCGATATCAGCCACAGCAACTTCTTTCAAGATACATCTCCAAAGGCAAAGGAAACAAAAGCCAAAATAAACTTCTGGGACTTCATTAAAATCAAAAGCTTCTGCACAGCAAAGGAAACAGTCAAGAAAACAAAGAGGCAACCCACGGAATGGGAGAAGATATTTGCAAATGACAGTACAGACAAAGGGTTGATATCCAGGATCTATAAAGAACTCCTCAAACTCAACACACACAAAACAGAGAATCATATCAAAAAATGGGCAGAAGACATGAACAGACACTTCTCCAGTGAAGACATACAAATGGCTATCAGACACATGAAAAAATGTTCATCTTCACTAGCCCTCAGGGAGATTCAAATTAAAAGCACACTGAGATATCACCTTACACCAATTAGAATGGCCCAAAATTAACAAGACAGGAAACAACAGGTGTTGGAGGGGATGTGGAGAAAGGGGAACCCTCTTACACCGTTGGTGGGAATGCAAGTTGGTGCGGCCTCTTTGGAGAGCAGTGTGGAGATTCCTCAAGAAATTAAAAATAGAGCTTCCCTATGACCCTGCCATTGCACTCCTGGGTATTTAACCCAAAGATACAGATGTAGTGAAAAGAAGGGCCTTCTGTACCCCAATGTTCATAGCAGCAATGGCCACGGTCGCCAAACTATGGAAAGAACTAAGATGTCCTTCAATGGACGAATGGATAAGGAAGATGTGGTCCATATACACTATGGAGTATGATGCCTCCATCAGAAAGGACGAATACCCAACTTTTGTAGCAACATGGACGGGACTGGAAGAGATTATGCTGAGTGAAATAAGTCAAGCAGAGAGAGTCAATTATCATATGGTTTCACTTATTTGTGGAGCATAACAAATAGCATGGAGGACATGGGGAGATGGAGAGGAGAAGGGAGTTGGGGGAAATTGGAAGGGGAGGTGAACCATGAGAGACTATGGACTCTGAAAAACAATCTGAGGGGTTTGAAGTGGCGGGGGGGTGGGAGGTTGGGGGAACCAGGTGGTGGGTATTATAGAGGGCACGGATTGCATGGAGCACTGGGTGTGGTGAAAAAATAATGATACTGTTATACTGAAAATAAAAAATTAAAAAAAAAAAGAAGTAAAAATGTATGACAAAATAGAAAAAAACATGGGGAAAATGGAACTGGGGCAAAGTTCTTACACACTACATGAAAAGGCCATAATATTATTTGAATATAGACTATTAGAAGCTAAAATTGAATATTACACTAGTTTTTTAGAGAACAAAGAACAATCACTAAAAAAAAGTTTGAAGAAGTATAAAAAAGTCAAATATGAAGAAAAAATGGATCATTTCTAAAAACTATACTTAAAGGAAGTCAGGTGAAGGCAAAATTTGACACACAGAAAACAGCAAGATGGTAGATTTAAATCATATATATATGCATATATATAAAATCATATATATAATTACGTAAACATAAATCATCCAAATATACTAATTAAAGGCAGTGCTTGAAGACTGAATTAAAAAGGCAAAACTGTACATAAGAAATCCATCTTAAATCTATAAATATTCATAAGTTAAAAGTAAAAGTTAAAAAAGTAAGTTAAAAGTAAAAGTAAAATAAAAACTCAACGTGTAAAATAAAAGAGTAAAATAAAAACTCAAGTAACTATATGAGTATCAGAGGAAGTAAACTTCAGGAAAAAAAGTCATTACCAGGAATAAAGAGGACATTTTTAAAATGATATAGGAGTCAATTCTTGACTTTTATATGTCAAGAAAACTTAGTAATCATAAAGTTCATACCTTAAAATACATAAAGTAGAAATAGATAAAACTGAAAAAAAAATATACAGAAAAATCCATTATTATAGTTGGGAGTTGGTAACACTAGTCAGAGCAAGGAGACAGAAAATCAGTAAGGATACAGAAAGCCTGAAAACAGAACCAAACAACTTGACCTAACTGACTTTTTTAAAGAACATTCCACCTACAACAGCAAAATGTTTTCAAATGTTGCTGGAACAGTCACTGACATAACCCATATTCTGGGGCAAAAAGTACATCTCAATAAATTTTAAAAGAAAGAAATAATACAGAATTTATTCTCCTTTCATGTCAGAATTAAACAAGAAATCAGTATCAAAAAGATATTTCAAAAATGTAATATTTGGAGGTTAAACAACGACTTCAAAATAACTCATGGGTCACAAAGGAAATTTTAAAATCTTTTTAATTGAATGAAAATCAAAACAAACACCAAAATTGTTGAAATCCAACTAAAAGAGTACCAAGAGGAAGAAGAAAGGTCTAACATCAATATCTAATATCTACTTTAAGACGCTAGAAAGAGAAAAAACTAAATCCAATGCAACATGAGGGAAATGATGAAGAGCAGAAAACAATGAAATAGGAAACAGAAATACTAGAGAAAAGTCATTATAGTTCAAAAGTTAGTTCTTTGAAAACATTAGTAAACTCCTACATAGTTAAATCAGGATTAATTTACTAATATGAGGAATTAAAGAGGAAACATCCCTACAGATTCTACATATATTAAAATGATTTAATACAGTATTACGACAATTTTGTGCCTATGTATATCTGATACAGAAATGTAATGAAAAAATTATCTGAAAGATACAAACTACAAAACCTTATTCTGAAAGAAATAAGTAACCTTAACTTCCTTATTATCTACAAGAAATTAAATTTGCAGTTAATAGCCTTCTCACAAAGAAGATGTCAGGACTAGGTTTCATTGGTAAATGCTACCAAACGATTAAGGAAGAAATAACACCAACTCTACACATTATTTCCAGGATATTTGAAAGAACAAGTAAAACTTCCCAAGGCATTTTATGGGACCAAAATTAACCTGATACAAAATGAAGAAAACATATTACAATAAAAAAAAATCCATCAACTGGAGAATGTATAAATACACAAACTGTCCATCTATAAAACAGAATATTACTCAACAATAAACAAGAACAAACATACATGCAAACTCATGATCTCAAAAGCCTTAGTGAAAAAACAGCTATATGATTCTACTGATGTGACATTCTGGAAAAGGCCAAAACTCTAGGGACAAAAATCAGATGAGTGGTTGCCAGGGACTGCCAGGAGGGCACAGATATAAAGGGGTGTAACTTCTGAAGTTATGAAGATATTAGCATCCTGACTGTGGTGAATGTCTCACTACTATGTATGTTTTTCACACGTCATTAAATCAAACAACTTAAAAACATCAATAAATCTGAATTCTAAAAATGAATTAAAAAATTAAAGGAATTGTTGCCTGGCTTCAAATAATATGGTTAGGGGGATGCCTGGGTGGCTCAGTCAGTTAAGTGTCTGCCTTTGGATTGGGTCATCACAATCCCAGAGTCCTGGGATTGAGTCCCCACATCAGGCTCCTTGTTCAGCGCAGAGCCTGCTCCTCCTTCTGCCTGCCACTCCCCTTGCTTGTGCTTGCGCTCGCTCGCTCTCTCTCTCTCTCTGACAAATACACAGATGAAATCTTAAAAAGAAAGAGAGAGAGAGAGGAAGGAAGAAAGGAAGGGAGGGACGGAAGAAAGAAAGAGTTAGGTGAGTGCTTCCAGTTAGCTTTCTTGGTCAGCCTCAACCGATGAGCAGATGTCGTGTTGTTCTCAGAATGGCCTCCGTAAATCATGAAGCAAGACAATGGCTCTAAGATCAAACAGACCTTAGATCTATCAGATTCCACCAACTGTGGGATCCCTTTAACATAATCTTGCTTTGCAAACATTCCACTGACCTGAAAGGGACTCAGCCAGGTGAGCATCAAGGTCTGACACTTCCCCCTAATTTTACTTCCAGCCTTTTCTTTTTGTTTTTTACTTTTTATGTTTTTTTCTCATTGTGTTTTTTTTTTGTTTTTTACTTCCCAGTTAACTTCTGAATTCTTAACTTCATCTCTGTGTCTGCTTCCTAGAAAGGCTAGTCTGTGACAGACTGTACCTGGAATAGTCTGAAAAAGCAGGCCGTAAAATGGACTTTGGGGACTCTATCTCTCACCACGAGCCCTTTAGTAATGAGGTCCAGAGCGCTTGAGGTTAAGTGGTGTGCAGAAAGCCCCAGCACAAGGTAGAGAGCCCAGTGTTAAAACACTCATTCACACGTGGAAAACCAGGATGCTGTACGATTAAAATGGAGTGCCCTAGCCAGTGGGATGATTCAGGCATTTGAAATGTATGGATAGTGATACAATGTAACAACAATGCAATTACATAGCTAGCTGTCCCTAAATTGCACTGATGCCCTAAGGTTGGTAATGCAAAACTGAGGGCAAGTAACCAACAACTGTAACAAACAAAAAAACAAACCAGTGTCTTTGCTAGCTTACAAAGAAGTCCTCACCTCACGCGGTGGGCGAGCACAGGATGAATCCAGCACGGGATTGGATAGTCTCAGTGGCTGAAATCCAAAGACACTCGGATGTTCAGCAGGGGCAGGTTTGTAACAGCAAAATCAGAATTCTCATTAAGAAAACCCAGGATCCCAACACACACATGAGTAGATGTTCCTGAGACGTGGACCTCCCCAGACTACTTCTTAATCTTCTGAGTCTGAAGAAGTGATCTCAACGTCTCCATTAAGAACTATCCGACTCTAACCACCAGAAGCAAAACAGAAGGAAAACACAGAGGTCTTCCTCCCATGAGACAACATATGTCTACCTCAGGAGATGTCCCCAGTTCTGCTTCTGGCCCTCAGGCCTATAAAAGAGTTAAATCACAGCCAGGGACATGTTAGGTCTGGTAAGAGAGGAAATGGACATTACTCCCAAAGGAGCTGTGCACCTAGATAGCACATAAGCAGGACTGGGAGGTAAATCTAGACCAGGAGAGCCAGAAATAAGACTGAGTGTATCAGAATTTGCTGACTTGCTGCACCTCCTCAGAACACAAGACATAGCATTTTGGTAAGGATCCCAGAAGACGGTGCAAAGTCACTGCTAAGGTGACTCCAAGAAACTGGAAACCAGCAATGACCCACAATGTCTAGAGCTGAAATGCCTTAATTGCAGAGACAGAATTTTGAGGAAGGGATTAAAGGCTCAGAAAACTGGGCAGGCTAGAATGGACATATTCTGTGAGGCCAGAAGATCCACCAAGGATTATGGTCCACGGACCCAGAGGACACCAAGTCACCATAGCCATCAGAAATACATTGGTCAGAATAAAACCAAAATCACTAAGAAAAAAATTCAGTGGCCCTCCTCTGCAAGCCAGGGTGAATATAAAGAGCATTTTGGGGCACTTGACTGGCTTAGTTGTTTGAACATCCAACTCCTGATCTCAGGCTCTCCTAGGATCACAGAGTCTGCTTGTCCCTCTCCCTCTGCTCCTCCCCCACCCCCTGCTCCCGTTCATTCTTTCTAAGATAAATGGATAAATCTAAAAAAAGAAAAAAAAAAAAAAAAAAAAAAGCATGCCATAGACATTAGCTTGCTGAAAGGAATGGGAATAATAGCATCTTAAACTAATACTAAATATACCCTAAGAACCCACTATTCAACCTCTTTTCGCAAATAGTTAAGGTCCTTCTCTCCATCACCTGTGGAAACAAACTGAACTTCTCGCTACAAATGGAAATTCTCTGGAACTTATGATGGGGATTCCTCATTAACATACCTTGGCCAAACCCTGGAGAGAAGAACATTCAGTCTTGACAAAAAGTTCACTAACAAAACTATACGCATTCCTCCTTCCCAACATTTAAAGTTTCTTTCTGCCTTATGGCTACTCTACCAGATGCTGTGAACCTCAGTTGAGGACAGGTGAGAGATGATGTCTACATGATAATGAAGCAGAGATGGTTTATCCCAGAAAATGTGGAAGTAAGTTGTACAGCTTTAGGGGAAAAAGTCTTAGCAAGGAAACGGGTACGAATTTAGACAAAGAGGTAGAGAAGATGATTTTCGAAGGAGGAGAGTTTGTCACAGAATTGAGGCAAAATGGCCGTGTCCGTCTTCACATCCTTCTTTGCCGGATTAATCCTACCTGCCCTGTAAGAGCCACACCAGCAGCCGGATTAATCCTACCTGCCCTGTAAGAGCCACACCAGCAGCCGGATTAATCCTACCTGCCCTGTAAGAGCCACACAAGCAGCCGGATTAATCCTACCTGTCCTGTAAGAGCCACACCAGCAGCCGGATTAATCCTACCTGTCCTGTAAGAGCCACACCAGCAGCC
>NC_081557.1:267470177-267755082 GCF_022355385.1 Mustela nigripes | reverse complement strand
TTGCCTTAAGAAGAGCTTTCCCTGTTCTTCACATCCCCCAAATCTTAACTTCAGGGTGTCACCACAGCAACTATGACAGAATGCCTCCTTTTCTGTTGTGATTGATTTTATGGAGCTAGAATTCACATACCATAAAATTCAAACTTTTAAGGTGTGGGATTCAATGTTCTCGGTATATTTACAAGTTGTGCAATCCTCTCCAAGTCTGGAATATTTCAACACCTCAAAGGAAGCCCCATACCCCTTAGCAGTCATTCTCCATTCACCCTTCCTCCCAGCCCTTGGCAACCACAAGTCCACTTTCTGTCCCCATGCATGTGCCCACTTCGGACATTCTGTACAAACAGAACTGTACAGTATGTGGTTCTTTTGTCTGCCTTCTTTCCCTTAGCCTAATGCTGTCAGGTTCTATCTATGTGGTAGCAAGTGACAATATGTACTTCTCTCCTTTTCATGGCCAAATCCTATTCCATGTGTCTATGCCACCTTGTCTTTACCCATTTGTCAGGTGATAGACAGTTGGATTCTTTCCACTTTACGGTGACTATGAATAATGTGGCTATGAACACAGGTGACCAAGTTTCCTAATGGACCTATGTCTTCAGTTCTCTTGGATGTATGCCTAGGAATGGAATTGCAGGGTCTGCGTTCAACTTTCTGAAGAACTGCCGAACTGTTTTCTATTTTACATTCACACCAGCAATGTAACTGTCTTTCATTTATCTAGCCCTCAGATTTCTTGAGGGCAGGGACTCTCTTATGTTCTCCCATATCCCCAGCATTTAGCACAGTGCCTAATGCAATATGGTTGTGTATGAGTATCTGTAAAGTGAATGACTAAATTAAAAGCACAATAATTTTTTTCACCTTATGCCTTCTTTTCGAGAGATACTTACCAAAATACCACTTCCTCACAATGCTCCCCCCAAGTACCTTTAACTTTCTTCTCTACAGACTCCTTCACCTCTGAAACTAATCTAAGTAAATAAGACTCTTAGGTACCAGCGCTTCTTGAGATGGGTGCTGTATGATCACCAGAGCAGAGGATTGGGATCTACAAAGGACTCCTCACCGGCACATTAGAGAAGGTAATATAATATAATCTGATGGTAGAATCAAGTGTTTCTTGTTTCCAAGTTTCAAGTTTCCAAGTTTACAATTTTCCAGCTGGCAGACAGGCAGATAATTCATGTGTATTTTCAAAGTCATTCTGCAAATACAGGCCGAAGACGTATTTGACTCTAGGTCTCCCTCTGCTGGCCCTGCTGTCACTAACGCTGGAGGAGGAGGGAAGAGAGCAAAGTGACTGCCTCATGGGGCCAGAGGCAACATATGGGGCCCATCCCATTACAAAGGCAGCCAGAGGAGCTGCAGATGAAAGGGCCTTCCAGTTCTAGCAGCTCTGGGTGGGGATTAGCCTCCCATGACTGGTACTTAAGTAGCCTGATGACTTCCAGCTCTGGCCAGTTAGAGCGACTATTGCATAGAGCAAATACTCACTTTGATCCTCAAACACAAAGTGGACATGATGCACACTTACACTTTAAACATGACCAACTTCTCTTGTATGAATTGGACAGGTCTCTAATAAAATATGAATATACATTAATTCCCTGCAAAATCTCACAAAAATCTCTCCACTTCCGCTCTTGATAAACATCTACTGGTACGGAAAGAGAAGACTCCCCTGATGTTTTATATAAGACACATCACACTGTACCCATATACTTGGCATCATTTCAGATTTTTTTAAGAACAGAAGTCATGTATAACAATGTTGAATAAATTCTCAAACTTTTGTATAAAGGACCTGCCGTAAGCAGAATGCCCTTGGGCCAGAACCCCAAGGTTGCCCAAGCCCTAATTCCTAGAACCTGCAAACATGTTACCTTACAGAGAAAAGGGGACTTTGCAGATGTAATGAAGGTTATAGACCCTAAAATAAGGAGATGATCACGATAATCTAGACGGACTCACTGTGACCACATGGGCCCTTAAAAGGAGAGCTCTTTCTCTGGCTAGAATCAGGAAAGATGCTGCAGAAGAAGTCAGAGAAATTTGAAGGGTGAGAGCATTTTGAACTACTACTGCTGAAAGGGGACCATATGGAAAGCATGAGGACAAATGTGGGTAGTCTGTAGGACCCCGCAGCCCAGGCCCCAAAATGACAGTGGACAAGGAAATGGGAACCTCAGTTCCATAGTCACAAGAAACTGAGTCTGGCCAGTAACCTGAATGAGTATGGAAGCAGATTCATTCTCAGAGTCTCCAGACAACGACTCGGTCCAGCCAACACCCAGATTTCAACCTTGTGAGGTACTGAGCAGAGGCTCCAGCTGAGCCATTGTCCTCTTAACTTCTGACCCAAAGAACTATGAATAAATACATTCATGTTGTTTTAAGCCACTGAGTTTGTAGTAATGTGTTATGGTAGCATCAGATTACTAATATATTACCAAATAACAGTATATTAAATTCCAAAATTCCCTGGTAATGAAGCACAGTAACCACTAGAACAATCAATTAAAATTGCACACTCCTGGAACCAATTCCCATTTCACTACCAAAACATTATTTGTCATGATAAATACATGAGATATTTCTACTCATAATTATAGGGCAGTTTTAAAAATTATATCTAAAAACAATGTGCCAGTTTCCAAGTAGTTGTCCTCTTCAACAGGCACAGCTTTAGCATTCATTTTTAAAAAGTAAACAGATGATTGCTTTGTCACACCTTTCATACTGGCTTATCCATTGATAAGGTTCACTTCAGGTATACATCTCTTTCATAATATATCTAACATATTTAATTAGATTCCTAGTTCATGTACCCTGTATTAGTCACATTAAAAAAAGCCAGTGATCTTTAATAAAGTTGAATGAAATAATGTTTTCAGAAACATAAGTACATAAATGATGTCAAAGACTTATAGGTCTCAAAAGTACAAAGAATTCTAAGGCAAAAGTCACTTATATTTTTAGTATATAAATACATAAAGCCAATAACACTGACTTACTTTTTAATAAGACTTTATTAGTCTAATGACAGTATTTTAGTGTTTATATTTCTAAATTCATAGCTTCAAGTTGCATGTGACTTCTTGCAAGCACATCACAGTTCCTGCAGTTCCTGACCAGAACAACACATGCTTGGGATATTTCAAGTTCTACCTGCTCCAGCCAATGTTTCTAAATTACAACAGGGCCACTGGAATTAGACTTTTCCAGAGACTCTACACGATGATATAAAATCTAGATTTGGAACACGGACACTTACTTCTTCTGAGTTCTTTCAGCCAGCCGCGCGATCTCTATCGCGGCCTTCCTTGCTTCAAACTCTTCCCTCCTCACCACCTCTCCAGTCCCGCGGTAGCCGAGCTCCACCAACTGGCGGGCCAGGCTTTCATCCTAGAGAAAAAGATAAATTTTAAGATTTGTGCACGAATTAGACATCTCAGTTTTTATTCAATGTATACCAAATAACTGTTTTAAATGAAAAATCAAATTTATTTTTTATATACGACACATGTGAGATATGAAAACTTAGAATTCTTTCTAATGACACTTTCATCAACATTGGATTGTCCCCTTCCCCACAGATGTACAATGAAGATAGAAAGCAAACATCAGTCACTAGATCTTCTCGAAGGGATTAAAGGACAAAAGTCTGTTGCGTTTTTGAACCATTTATGAGAGCAGCTGTAGATGATTAATAGAGCATCTTTGAAACAATAAAACTGAGACAATAGTTCTCCTACAAGAAAGACTTAAAAAAACCACTTGCACAAGAAGAGAACTGGCTTCCTCCCATAAAGTGCAACATTTCAGAGACCTACTTCCTTGAAGTCAATGAACTGATGACACAGAGCATTCAAACTTCAAATACAAAATAAAGAGCAGATGAATTTCCTATTTAACTGGGAAGATATTGTTTCCATATAACGTTGGTACCAATAAAAACAGCAAAGAAGAAACCCAGAAAGATGACAACAAAAAAGCTTCAAGCTGAAAAATTCCACAATCCTTTAGGCCTTTCACATTTCAGCTACTTCAAGAAGCGCCTCACACATCTGTGCCGCCTGCACAGAACATTCACAAAACAATAGTTTCCCCATAATCTGAGGAGGTGACATTTTATGTTGAGTTACTGATACAAAGACTAAAGTATTATAAAAATATGTATATGTTAATAATGTTCTTCATGTTATCATCTTGGTTACAATGAAATAAGCATACATTTGACTGCTACAGACTCTTCATACATCACTGTGCAATGCAAGAACCGCCTCACAGGAAAAAAAAAAAAAAAAAAACCCACCTGACAGGATTAAGTGAGAAAATGTAAGAGGCCCAGTTAACAATCGATTCAGCCCTTAGAGGTTGGTTTAAAATCCAACCAGCAGGAAGAAAACATTTAGACATTATCAGCTTAGAAAACGTGCTACTTTCCTTTGCTAAACATTAAAAGCAAACGCAGTTGACTGTCAAACAGCAAGGGTCTGAACTGGACAGGTCCACTTACATACATTTTTTCCTCAATAAATATACTGGAAAATTATTTAGAGATTTGCAGCAATTTTAAAAACTCACAAATGAATTGTGGAGCCTAAAAAGAGTGGAAGAATTATGAAAAAGTTACCTGTGTCATAAACGCATAAAATACATGTAGATACTAGTCTATTTTATCATTTACTACCCTAAAACATACACAAATCTATGATAAAACATCAAAGTTCATCAACACTTACAGACTGTACACCATCTTTTCATCCTGGTGTCAGAAATACCCATAACATCTACAGTGGTCTGTATCCTATAAGACAATAGTGATATAGATACAGACAGACGACTCGTCTTATCAAGAATTGATATAAACTTTAAATTTAGATAAACAACAGTCCAGTACTATAAATGTGTTTTCTCTTCCTTGTGATATTCTTTCTTTTAAAATTTTATTTATTTATGTGAAAGAGAAAAACAGAGAGAGAGACTGTGAGCAGAGTAGGGGCAGAGGCAGAGGGAGAAACAGACTCCCCACTGGGCAGGGCTCTGTTCCAGGACCCTAGGCCATGGCCCGAGCTGAAGGCAGCGGTTCACAGACTGAGCCACCCAGGTCCCTCCATACGACGTTCTTAATAACATCCCTTTTCTCCAGCTTACTTGATTGTAAGAATATAGCACACGATGCACGTGATATACAAAACATGCATGTTTCATGTTCTCTCCTCAGCTGTTTATGTTCTCGGTATGACCACGGTCAGCAGCAAGCCATCGACAGTTAAGTTCTGGGGGACTCAAAAGTTCTCCACAGATGTTTAACTGCATGGGGACCGGTGCCCCTAAGCCCCGTTGCTCAGTGGAACTCCATGTAGTAATGGGGATGCACTTGCCAAGCTAACACAATGCAAACCACCACGCTTGGGAGGGCTGTGGGCCTTTTTTTCTGACTCGTTTCCCTGCTTATTAGACTTGTTAATGCTCGGCTTTCGTGAGAACCACAAAACTAAGCAAATGCCTCCACCTAGTGGAATTAATATTTAATAGAAGAAAGTCGGGATTTGGGATTTGGTTTACAGAAGAGAGATGATTTGAGTATAAGTTTACATAAGTCCCTGCTAAAAGTGAGCAAATGGGAACAGCTCTCAGCTGAACTCTGACGCTGTGGGGTTTTTCTAGAAGAACATAAAGGACGCATAGTCAACACAACATTTGACATAGTAAAGCCCACTAAAAAGTGGCTCTTTTAATTTCATATAGGGCATGAGCTGTGCATTTCTGAGCGTCTTACCGGGCCACAAAAAATCATCCGGATAGCTCTGCACTCACCTACGCTAACGTGCAGTGCCACAGAGAGCAAGACCTACTGAGAAAACAAGTGGAAAGCGCTCGTTGGTGGCCTCACCAACCCCTACTTAGGAGAATCCTAAGTCATCTGTCCACTTTAAATGGTTAATCATCTCTAAAGAAATTATCCTTAAAGAAACCTAAGAAACAAAACACTTTTACTTATTCACATATTTAGCACTTCTGATGTTTTATTCCTTTGTGTATACCCATGTTTCCTGCTGATATGATTTTCCTTCTGCCTCAAAATCTCTAACACTTCTTGTGGTATAGGTCTGCCAACAACTAATTACCTTGCCTTCTGTTTGACGGAAAAAAGGAATTTCACCTTAATTTTTGAAAGACGTTTTTGCTGAGTTGGTTAGTGTTCCAGGTTGACTTTTGAGCTTTCAACACTTTAAAGATGTCACCTCATTGCCTCATGCCTTATACTACCTCTTAGAGGTGTTTAGTCTTTCCTGTGTTTTCTTTTATATAACGTGTCATTTCACTTTAGATTCTTTTAAGATTTTCTCTTTATTACGGTTTCAGCAATTCTAAGATAGTTCTTGTGTTGGTTTCTTTATGTTTAATCTGCTGGAAATGTGCTGTACTCCTTGGCTCTGTGGATTTATAGTTTTCACAAAATCTGGAAACTTCTTAGGCATTATTTTTTCAAATATATTCTATTCCCTACTTCCCTCTGACCCTTCTGGGATTCCACTTACATTTTTTGGAAGGGCAAAAAGATTATCATTTTCTGTAAAACTCTAATGGTTTTGATTTTAACAGTTCATCTGAGTAAAAACAGGTGATCAGCCCTGATAATCCAAGCATATAAAGAAGGCAGTAATCTTGCATTAATTGTCAGTGCTTCTTCCCTTATGTGAACATGAGTCACTGACTTTTAGAGGCCAGCAGTTTGGAGCAGGCTGACTATGAAGAGGCATCACGCAGAGTAGAACCCAGACATGGGTCGCCCTTAAAGAGAAGGCTTCCTTGCTGCACATGGACCACAGAACATGCAGCAAGGCAGAGGCCACCCAAGTGGGCAGCAAATGTCTGTGCAAGACTTAATTCTGACGACACGACTATTCTTCTGGGATAGACGATAGACAGCTCTCAGCTGCTGGAACAGAGGTTTGACCCCAAGGATGTGCAATGCAACAGTGCCTTCCAATTGCTGTGGCCCTGGACCTTGTAGAGTTCGATTGGGACTCCAGGGTTCCATCCCAGAAGGCCACAAAGCTCCCCAGGGTCATACTGATTTCTGGAAGGCTACAGATCTGTGGCCTGGCCTGCACAATTCACTCCCCAAACAAATTTGGGGCTGTACTGTCCCCAGGTCTTTGGGCCAGAGCCCATGCCCGCCCCCAGCAGCCCTGGAGCACAGGGCCTCCCACACTGGTCCTCTAGTGGGGCGAGGGTGAGGGGTAGATGAAGACTGGAATTGGGTGTTATGTGGTGTGACCCGACTCCGAACAGGTGAGTCCAGAACAAGAGGTAGCCTGCGTCTGGAGCACCGAGGTACTTCTCATCGGAAGAACAGAGAGAGAAACAGAGAAAGAAAGAAAAGAGGGAGAGAAGGAAGGCAGGGAGGAAGGCAGGGAGGGAGAGGGGGGGGAGGGGAGGAGGGAGAGGGAGGCAGGAGGGAGGGACGGGGAGGAGGGAGGGAGGGTGGGTGGGCGGGTCTATGGCCACCAGCTACTTAATTTCGCCCACAGGCTTCTGAGGCTGCCTTCGCTTCTGTCTTGTGTTATGATGTTACTATGTTATCATGCTGGAAAAGAGTTACTACTGTAGTCGATCTTAGATTTCTTCCACTAAATTCACTGATTTGTTCTACTAGGGTTCCAGGTTAATTTTCTTGGATTCTCATGGCAGATAATCATACTGCCTTTATAATAATATTCTGACTTCTTCCAAGTATTTATGACATTTTTCTTTCATCGCAGCATTGCTGTGGTCAGACTACCAATAAAAAGTTACGAGTACTCACACTTTTATCATGTTTCTATTCCAGTGCTAAACTTTCAAATGTTTAAGCATTGATTATGAGGTTTACAAGTGTTTGCTATGTACTCTTCATCAAGTTATGACATGAGTTTAGAATTCTATCCTATGCTTTTACTGCATCTATGGAGATTTTATATATATATATATATATATATATATATATATATATATATATATATTTTATTTAATGTCGTGGGAAAATTTGCTCAAGTTACAAAATCAGAAAAGACCAGTAGGTGGTTTTAGAAGTTCCGGATTCCCCCCCACAAAAAGACTATTTTTCACTCCCATTTGAATGCTAAATTACCTACTTTAGTCAGTCCAGGAAACAGATGACACATGTAAATAGAGTAACTGAGCAAACTGAGTGGCTGAGTTAATTAACAAAGGTATAGACAGGGTTAAGAGAAATCCTAGAGAGATAATGAAGCACCCTGCAGCTAGCTAGGGCATTAAGCTATTAACAGCCACTAACTAGTCCAAATGAGGTAAGAGGAGGGAGCAGTTAATAGAGCCCAGGGAACCAGCTGTAGGACCCAACCCTAAATTGTGCCTTTTTGGAAAAAAATATCCATCGCTAACCTACAGCACAGTATGGAAGGAATCTGGAGGGGCGGGGGGGGGGGCGGGGAGTGGACTGCCTAACCTCTCTCCTTTGGATTCTAATTTCTTGTTGGTGCCTCTAACTGGCTGAACCCAAACTGGCCAAAGGGAAAGGGGGGCCCAGCTGAAGCACTGAACAGAAATCAACCTCTTGGGACAGAGAGCAAGTTGGGGTAGGAGAGCAGGTAGGTCTCAATGGTCAAACAGAAGATATCTAATCCAAGCAGGTAAAGAATTCTGGTTCAAAATAAAATTTTCCAGAAGTTTGAAGATGTTACCTTAATTTTATTATTTATAAGATTTACTTTAATTTTATTATTTTCAAAATAATAAATTATATTATTTATATATCAATGAATATTTATATTATTTATTATTATTTATATATTATATGTAATATAATATATATTATTATTTATAGACAGATAAATTTATTTCAAAATAAAATTTTCCAGAAGTTTAAAAATATTACTTTAATTTTATTATTTATAAGATTTACTTTAATTTTATTATTTTCTTTTAGGAGTCACTCCTGGAAATGCAGTCTAAGATCAAGCTGACTTACAGGTAAGTTACTGCCACTCCAAATTGTTTTTTAATTTGGATAAAATATATAAAATATAAAATTAACCATTTTAAGTGTATAGTCCATTTTAAGTGTGTAGTATTAAGTACACTCATACAGTTGGGCAATTACTGCCACCATCAGTCACCAGAACTCTTTTCATATTGTAAAGCTGACACTCTGTACCAATCAAACAATAATTCCCATTCTCCCTTTCCCCCAGACCCCGGCAATGACCATTCTACTTTCTGTCTGTGCATCTGACTACCCCAGGTATCTCATAAAAGTGAAGTTACACAGTATTTGTCTTTTTGTGGCTGGTTTATTTCAGTTAGCATAATGTCCTCCAAGTTCATCCATGTGGTAGCATGTGTCAGAACTTTCTTCCTTTTAAAGGCTGAATATATTGCCTTGTAGACGGATGGCACCTTTTTCTATGCTCTAATCCGTCAACAGATTCTTGGTTGTTTCCACCTTCTGATTATTGTGAATAGTGCTGCTAGGAACATGGGTACACAAGTGCCTGTTCTAGTCCCCGCTTTCAATGCTCTTGGCTGTATACTCACAAGTGAAATTGCCAGATCATACAGTAATTCTCACTTTTATAAGGAGATGCTCAAACAGCTCGACTATTTCCACAATGACTGCACCATAAGATATTGCCACCAGAGGTACAGTGTTCCAATTTCTCCATGTTCTTGCTAACACTTGTTATTTTGTTGTTGTTGTGTTGTTGTTGAAAATAGCTATCCTAATAGATGTGAACTGCTATATCATTGTGAAATGGTTTTGTTGAACACAATGCTACATTAGTTTCAGGACAACTTAGTGAGTTGACAAGTTTATACATTATGCTACATTCCCAAGTGTACCAACCATCTGTCCCATTACAACACTATCACAATTATCATTGACTATATTCCTTATGCTGTGCCTTTTATTCTTGTTTCTTATTCATTCCATAACTGGAAGCCTGTAACTCCCAATCCTCTTCACCCAACTCCCCACTTCCCTTCCCTCTGGCAACCATCAGTTTATTCTCTGTATTTACAGATCTGATGTTATTCATTTTTTTAGATTCTACTTATGAGTGGAATCACACATTGTCTTTCACAGTCAGATTTATTTCACTTAGCATAGGTGCATCAATGTTATCTCAAACAACGCAGTCTCATCCTTTTTTATGGCTGTGTAACATTCCTGTGTGTCTCATGTGTCTGTGTGTGTTTCTGTGTGTATGTACCACATTTTCCTTATCCATTCATTTACTGATGGACACTGAAGTTGCTTCATATGTTGGCTATTATAAATAATGCTGCAATAAATATACAGGTGCACATTTTTTAATTATTGGATTTGTTTAAAAAAGACTTTACTTATTTATTTGGCAGAGAGACAGAGGACTAGCAAGGGGAGTGGCAGGCAGAGGGAAAGGGAGAAGCAGGTTCCCTGCTAAGCAGGAAGTCTGATGTGGGTCTCAATCTTAGGACCCTGAGATCATAACCAAAGCTGAAGGCAGATGCTTAACTGACTGACCCACCCAAGCACTCCTCAATTAATGTTTTCATTTCGTTGAATAAATATCCAGTAGTGGAATTAAGGGATTATATGATATTTCTATTTTTTAAATTTTGAGTAATCTCCGCATTGTTTTCCATAGTGGCTGTACCAATTTACATTCCACCAACAGCGCAACAGAGTCCCCTCATCTCTACATCATCATCAACAGTTGTTACTTCTTGTCATTTTTATTTCAGCCATTCTAAGGGATATACAGTGATATCTTACTGTGGTTTTTATTTGCATTTCCCTAGTGATTAGTGATTTTGAGCACCTTTTCATGTGTCTGTTGTGTGTCATTTTTCAGTCAGTCTTTTTTTTCTTTTTGGTGTTAAGTTACATAAATTCTTCATATATTTAGGATATTATCCCCTTATCAGATACATCACTTGCCAATATATTCTCCCATTCAGTAGGTTGTCCTCTTGTTTTATTGCTGTGCAACACCTTTTTATTTTGATGTGGTCCCAGTAGTTTATTTTTGCTTTTGTTTCCCTTGTCTTAGGAGACATATCTAGAAGAAAATGTTACTGTGGCTGATGTTTTGAGAAATTACTGCTGTGCTCTTCTAGGATTTTAATGGTTTCATGTCTCACATTTAGGTCTCTAATCCATTTTGAGCTCATGTCTGTGAATGGCATTAGAATGTGGTCCAGTTTCATCCTTTTATGTATAGCTGTTCAACTTTCCCAGCACAGTTTATTGAAGAAATTCTCTTTTCCTCATTGTATGTATGATTTTGGTTTTGATTTGCATAGCTAATGATTTTTTTAAAGATTTTATTTATTTATTTGACATAGAGAGATCACAAGTAGACAGAGAGGCAGGCAGAGAGAGAGAGAGAAACAGGCTTCCTGCCGAGCAGAGAGCCGGACATGGGGCTTGATTCCAGGACCCTGAGACCATGACCTGAGCTGAAGGCAGAGGCTTAACCCTCTGAGCCACCCAGGCACCCCTGCATAGCTAATGATTAATGATGTTGTCTTCTTATAAGCTTATTGGACATTTGTGATACCCTTTGAAGAAATGTCCATTCAAATACTTTGCCAATTTTTAACTGAGTTGTTTGCTTTTGTGTTGTTGAGTTGTATAAGTTCTTTATATACTCTAGATATCAACCCCTCATTAGATACATAATCTGCAAATATTCCCTCCCACTCAATGGGCTGCCTTTTCACTCTATTGATAGTGTACTTTGGTGCACAAATGTTTTTAATTTTAATATCATCCAATCCAATTTGAATTATTTTTGAATTATCATTTTATTCTCAGAATTCTAAAATTCTAGCATTATGTACCTAGTGGGAATCTTTCTAATTTGCCCAACTACATAGCTAACGCAGACTATAATCTTGTGCTTATCTCCAACACAGAGAAAATTTTTTCTATTATTCAATTAAGTATTTTATCCCCCTCATTTTCTGCCTTATTTCTTTCTGGTAAGTTTATTACATAGATATTGAGCCTCCTGGAATTATTCTTTCATATTTCCTTTCATATAATTCTTTCTTATTTTCCTCTTTTTTTCACTATATTCTGAGTAATTATATCACCTTTAACTTCCACATGATTAATCTGTCCTTTAAAAAGTGCCCATTCTATTAGTCTTTTTAAAAATGTTGTCGATTATATTTTTAATTTCTAAGAATTCTTTCTTGCTCTCTGATTCTCCCTTTTCATACATTTATCACTTTGCTCATAGGTTTCATTGATACTAAAATATCTCTGGGATAGAAAATTGAAATTTATTTAATGTGCTCCCTGGGTTTTAAATGTTTTGTTTCGCCTGACATTAGTTATTCTCCCTTGTCACCTTGGGCTATCTCTTTCAGTCTGTTTCCTCAAACATCTGTGGCTGCATATGAACAGAGGACTGGATTGCTTGATACAGACATTAGCATGGATTCCCTCCATAGTTGTACAGGTCTAGCTCCCTCACCAGACTCTCCTCTGAATAGGTCAACTGAGGACGTTATGTATAAAAGGGCGGAATATGACAACATACAGACTCCACTTGAGGACACATGGGCATGAAAGAGAAAGAAGAGTTGGGATATATCCCACTCTTCCAACCTAACTGCCAAAATAAGAAGGGCTTGGCATAAGTACAATTTTTCCAGATTTTATGCTCCTCTTCATAACTTCTAACATGAGTTAATTTCTTTGAGCTTACTTCTTTTTTCTCAGCTCCTTTACACCCTCCAGGTCTCCTTTTTAGGCCTGTACTTCACTTTCCTTAGAGAACAGTTCTCTCACTCATTCTTGGGTTGAATACTGCCAGCGTATATACCATGTACAGGGTGTTCCTCTGGCTTAGCTATGTGGAATTAATTTCTTTAATGAATTACAGGTTCTCTCCTGCCCCTCATATTATTATTAACTCTGACATTTCTCTAATCTGTTTTATTCATTTTGGCCTATGTTTTCTCTATCTTGTCAATCTGATACTACTATCTGCTTTCTACTTTACAAGAAATATGCACAATTTCTGGTTCTCTAGAATGGATCATTTCTTGTTTCCCAGTGCTTTTATTGATTTATTCTCTCTCATATTGACATAGAAAATAGGGAGACAGATGATGGGAAAATGGGAAGAGAGGAAGGACAGGAGGGGGGAAGGGTTGGTTGATTACATCCAGGGCTCTACAAATCTGCTGTGTCCACATTAGTTCTAGTCATGCTCTTCTTTCTTCTGATGTACTAAAAAAGATTCACAAAAAGCCTTCTTGCCTCTATTTGTACACCAATACAAGCCATCCTCTCAGTAGAAGATTTGAATGATTGAACCACAGAGTGTTCATTGAATTTACTGACACATCCCTCATTTGCGACCACAGGAGAAAACAATTTCTATTGAATGATGAAGATGGGAACTAGCTTGCAGTGGGTTGAAAAGTAGAAGATGAGGAAATGAAGACAGAGATTATTTTATGATTCATTCCAGAATAATAACTGTTAAAAAGGAAGAAGAGAAAAATATGGTAGGGCAAGATAGAGAGAACTCAATGAACACAGGAAGGGACTCTGGAATTAACTGTGAGAGGAACTAATCAATACAGACAGTTCCCTAAAAGCATAGAAGGGAAGGGTGCAGAATGTCAGTAAATATCATCAATCAAGGGTATTAACTGCAAACAGCAGAACTGTCATTAGTCCAAATACAAAAAGAAATTTTTTAAATACAATAGTCCCCAAACCCCAGGGAAAGTTGAGTTAAGACTACAGAGCCAGAAACAACACTCATAGCCACAGGAACTGTTTCACCAATTATCCCTCTGCTGCCACCACTGAAAACAGACACTGCAGCTCACCATTTCACTGAGGACATGAGACCCCAGAACTTTTGCCACTGTATCACCTGAAAGCCAAAAGACTCTACCACCCCATTCAGTACAAAATGGATTCCATGTGGTGCTTTCTGTTACTCTTTTCTAAAAAGAGTTGCCTCATGCAAGTGCATGTGATTGGCAGTGCCTGTGTACCTGCAAAGAGAACACCAGAAGCAAGGGAAACTGAGAAGGTGAGTTTCGGTCTCTACCTTAGGAAGGTGGGACTCAGAGTTGGGAACATTCTCAGAAACATTATAATGATAGTGAGCTTTCAAAACAAGGACACAGGAAGTGGATGGACAGGCATTACATGTGCTAGACACTAGTAACACAGGAGGGAAGGAAGAGTGAATGCCAAGAAATTAAGATAGTTTTATAAGTTTCACGGTAGAAAACTGAGGAAGTTTCCAGCTCAATTTGCTTTTCTTTGTTGACTTTGAGGTTGGAGGTTTTGTTTTCTTTGTTGACTAAGAGTCAGAAGTCTAGAGAGTAGAAAAGGTTTGAAAAAACAAGTTGTGAAACAAACAAGGAATATCAACAGGCAATTCACAGAAGAAATGCAAATGGTGAAGAAACATATAAAAAAAATCAACCACACTAAATATCAGGGAAATTAAAATTAAAACCATGAGCTTTTTTTCACATATGATACTGGTGAAAAATGAAAGGCTGATGATATTGGTGATGATCTGAGGAAAGAAATGTCTCAAAGGCTGCTGGTGGGAGATTTAACTGGCTACTCTGGAGGGCACTTAACCATGTCCATTATAACCCATCGGTTCCACTTTTTGATATATTGACAACGCACCTAAAGAACATGTACCAAAGATGCTCATTTTACTGTTGTTCATGATACTGTATAAGAAAAACAAACTTCTAAAGAACCTAAGTGAAAAACATGTAAAGCAGCAACTTCGAAAGAACAGGGAGACCTATAATAGAGTGACATTAAAAGGTCTCCAAAACTTTATGTCATTTTTTTCAAATTACAGAAAGATATAAAAATTACTTTTTGTGGGGCACCTGGGTGGCTCAGTTGGTTAAGCAGTTGCCTTTGGCTCAGGTCGTGATCCTGGAGTCCCAGGATCAAGTCCCACATGAGGCCCTCTGCTCATCGGGGAGCCGGCTTCTCCCTCTGCCCCTCGCCCCTTTCATGCTCTCTTTCAAATAAATAAAATCTTTTAAAAAAAATTACTTTTTGTGTAGAAAATGACGAAGAACAGTATATGTATTTACATATAATAAAAATAAATACAATTTGTTGAAGATTGTTCACATAAATACAAAGGAAAGATACTGGGTTGAACTATATAACACTTGCCACTGCTGCTTGGCTCAGAACCACAGCAAATATGCAGCATCTCCTACCTCCACCAGCCATGCTGCTTCCCCCCACTTTCAACTAACACCTCCGCTGAGTGTTAATAGATCACCAGTGTTGTGAACCACACCTCATTCCTGAGGGGTCTGAACCCCAGTCACCATTCCCCTTCCAAGCCCTGGTTGCCACCCTTGTCCATTTACCACAACAAGAGGCATCCAAGTGAATCACCAGAATCTTAAACACATTCTTTCATTATTGATTGTGTAACAGCCCTAACTTTCCTGACAGTCAGGGCCAATTACTTTTGCCAAGATAGTGACTGTCTTCTCACGTCCAGATTCCTAGACGAGTAGCCTAAAGATTCCAGGGAAGAGCTGTAACTTATAATTCAATGGGACTCTCATCGAGTCACCTGATGGGAGTGTTTCTCCATTTTGAACTGTAACAGCACTCCAACCGGTAGTAAGGGTTAACTTACCTTCAGGGTACCTCTTGCTTGCTGACCTAAAACCTCTGATTTGTAGCAGAACTAACATGTTCCTCAAGATTTGCAGACCACTGGCCTTGAGGAGTGAAGGACCAAACTTTCCCAGAAAATAAGGCCTGACTACATTTAAAAATAATGCCCATGGATCCCAGCAAGTCTGTTCAGGGTCATGGTGGCATACATCCAACCACCTGAGCACCTGTTTCTCCTGCACACAGCCCCCCTCCCTTTTCCCATATCTTCCCCATTAAAGCCCTTTGGCTTTGCCAGAAAGATGAAGATGGCCTTTGAGACATTGTCCGCCATCTTCCTAAGTTGTTGGCTTCCTAAATTTCTATAAAGAAATTTCCTTTCCCACCATCACTTCTCTGAACTATTGTTTTCTCGTGGTGAGCAGCTAAACCGGAATTTAGAACTGGTTCTCTATCCAGTAACACTACGAGGACAATTAACCCTGCAGAGCCCATAGTAAAGTAAGAAAGCACAAATTTCCTGAGTTGGTCATTGAGAAAGATGGTAAGATGCTTCAACCTCTTAGTTCCCAGACCAAGGAAACAAACCTAAATGCAAAGGTCTTTAATTCACAGTGTACACTGATTATAGAGAATGGCATCCCAATTCTCTTAAACGATCATCTACAAAGTGGCACTTCAGTTGTGCTTTTAGGAACCCATCCCAAAGATATATCTGCTGGCAGCTCTGAATGTTTCAGAATATATTACGAGAAAAAGAATCACATAGATAGTTTTACTCCCACTGCTCCTTTGTTTTAAAATAGGTCCCTGGTCTGACGTGATGTTATATAGAACCCTGTGCCTGAGGAACAAATATTCCATAAGCCCCCATTGATAGATTCAATGTAATCCGTATCAAGATTCCAATAACACTTTTCTTTGAAAGTAGGAAAAAAGTGCTAAAATTTATATGGAACCACAAAAGACCCCAGGAGAGCCAATACAACCCTGATAAAGAACAACAAAGTGGGAAGCTGTATTATTTCAAGCTATACTATAAAGGTATAGCAATCAAAAAAGAATGGTACTTGCACAAGAACAGGCACACAGATGAATAGAATTGTATTGAGAGACTGGAAATAAAACCATGTAAATATGGTAAACTAGTATTTGACAAAGGAGCCAAGAATGCTCAATGGCAAAAAGATCATCTCTTCAATAATTGGCACTGGAAGTTGGATACTCACATGTAAAAGAATGAAATTAGACCCATATCTTAAACCACTCAAAAATTAACTCAAAAAGAATTTAAGACTTAAATGTAAGACTAGAAACCATAAAATTCCTAGTGGAAAACATAGGGAAAAAGCTCCTTGATGTAAGTCTCAGCAACAATTTTTTGGGATATGGTAACTAAAGCATAAAGAACATAAATACAAAATAAAAAATAAGTAAAAGATATTACACCAAAGGAAAAGCTTCTACACAGTGAAAGAAATAATCCACAAAATGAAAAGGCGAGCTATGGAATGAGACAAAGTACTTACAATTCATGTATCTGATAAGAGGCTAATGCCCAGAATACACAAAGAATTCATACAACTCAATAACAGAAAAACAAATAATACAATTCAAAAATGGGCAAAAGACCTGAAAAGACTTTTTTTTCAAAGAAGATATTGAAATGGCCAACAGGTACGTGGAAAGATGCTCAATACCACTCATCATCAGCGAAATGCAAATCAAAACCATAATGAGATATCACTTCACACCTGTTAGAATGACTATCATCACAATGACAATAGATAACAAACACTGGTAGGATTGTGCAGAAAGGGGAACACTTACGCATTGTTAGTGGGAATACAAACTGGTACAGTCACTATGGAAAACAGTGTAAAGGTTCCTCAAAAAATGAAAAATAGGATAGAAGCAAGATGGTGGAGGAGTAGCAGACTGAAATCAGGTCACAGGAGTTAAACCATTCCGAACACCTACAAACTCAATGGGAGATCAAAGAGAAGAAGAGCAGCAATTCTAGGAGCAGAAAACCAACCACTTTCTGGAAGACAGGACGTGTTAAGAAGTGAATACAAAGCAACAGGAAGATAGATTACAGGGGAAGGGGCCGGGTCCTAGCAAGTGGTGGAGCAGTGGAGCATAAAATCAGAACTTTTAGAAGTCTGCTCCACTGAGGGCTATTGCTCCAGAGGCTAAGCATGGATGGAGCCCTTGTGGGGACAGTGTGGTCTCAGGTCCCCTGGAGTCACTGAAAGATCAGTCTGAGTGTGGTAGAGCTCCCAGGTATCGGAGTAGGGAAGCCAACTACAAAGACAGAGCCAACGAGTGAGTTCTCAGCTTGGGGTTACTTTAAACCATGATCCACAGCACAGCCAGACTACTGCTTTTTGAGCAGGGACCCCACAGGTGGCAAATCCAGGGAGACTCACCTTCCTTCTCTGGAGGCAGGAATCTTCTGGGTTTGGAGACTCCAAATGGGGGTGTGCACCAGAGACAGAAATACTCATTCACAGGTTGGGATAGCCCAGAGCACGGCCAGAGACCAGGGAAACGGGAGTGACTGACCCCTTTTCTCTGACAGTGCACTGAGCAGTGGGGCCCCAAGCCCCTGGCTCCTCCGGACTGGAGATTGGGAGGCCACCATTTTCATTCCCGTCCTCCAGAGCTCTATGGAAAGCATTCAGGGAACAAAAACTCCTGAGAGCAAAGTCGAGCAGATTTCTTAGGCTGGCCCCTGGCAAGGGCGGTGCAATTCTGCCTCGGGCAAAGACATTTGAGAATCACTACAACAGGCCCCTCCCCCAGAAGATCAACAAGAACATCCAGCCAAGACCAAGCTCACAGATCAAGAACAGCGTAACTCCAGAGCTAGGGGAAAGCAATGCATGGAATTCATGGCTTTCTCCTCATGATGCTTTAGTCTGGCAAAATTAAATGAATTTTTTTTATTTTATATTTTTCTTATTTTAATTTTTTAACTTTTCCTCTTTCCTCTTTTAACATTTTTTAACTAGCTTATCTTAATAATACCTTTCTTTAAAAAAATCTTCTTAAACCTTCAATTATTATAGTCAAATTTTATCCTTCATTATATTTAACCTTATTTTTTGTATACATACAAGGTTTTTTTTTTTTTTCTAAAAAATTTTGGGATACAATTTCATCTTATAGATCAAAATATACCCTAAATCTAGCACAGGGATTTGTTCTCGTCTCCAGCCTGAGCACATTCTCTCCCCCCTTTTTCTCCCTTCTTTCTTTTTCCAGCCAACTTGTCAATTCCTTTTTTAGAATTCTTTTTAGTTGTTATCTTTACAGTCATATTCCATCCCTTCATCGTGTTTACCCTTATTTTTGGATATGTGTTTTTCTTTCTTTAAAATTTTGGGAGGTGGTTTTTTCTAAGAGACCAAAATACACCCAAAATCAAGTGGGTGGCTCTGTTCTATTCAGCAGCCTAATATACGTGTGTGTGTGTGTGTGTGTGTGTGTGTATGTGTGTGTGCATTTTTAAAATTTCTTTTTATCCCTTCCTTCTCCCCCCATTTTGGGGTCTCTCTTGATTTGGTTAGCATACACTTTTCTGAGGTCTTTGCCACCCTTTTAGTATTTTAATCTCTCATTCATATATTCTTATCTGGATAAGATGACAAGGCAGAAAAACTTACCACAAAAAAAAAAAAAAAAAAAAAGAACAAGAGGCAGTACCAACAGCTAGGGACCTAATTAATACAGACATTGGTAATGTGTCACATCTACAGTTCAGAATGACAATTCTCGAGGTGCTAGCTGGGCTTCAAAAAGGCATGGAGAATTTTAGAGAAACGCTTTCTGAAGAAATAAAATCCCTTTCTGAAGAAATAAAAGAACTAAAATCTAACCAAGCTGAAATCAAAATAACTATTAATGAGGTACAATCAAGAATGGAGGCTGTTACTGCTAGGATAAATGAGGCAGAAGAGAGAATTAGTGATAGAGAAGACCAAATGATGGGGAATAAAGAAGCTAAGCAAAAGAGAAAAAAAAACTACTAGACCATGAAGGGAGAATTCAAGAGATAAGCGATACCATAAGATGAAATAATATTACAATAACTGGGATTCCAGAAGAAGAAGAAAGGGGGGACAGAAGGTATATTTGAGCAAATTATAATAGAGAATTTTGCTAATATGGCAAAGGGAACAAGCATCAAAACCCTGGAGGCAGAGAGAACCCCCCTCAATATCAATAAAAATAGGTCCATACCCCATCATCTAATAGTAAAAGTTACTAGTCTTAGTGACAAAAAGAAAATCCTGAAAGCAGCTTGGGACAAGAAGTCTGTAACATACAATGGTAGAAATATTAGATTGGCAGCAAATATATCCACAGAGACCTGGCAGGCCAGAAAGGACTGGCATGATATATTCAGAGCACTAAATGAGAAAAATACGCAGCCAAGAATATATACCCAGCTAGGCTACCATTAAAAATAGGAGAGATAAAAATCTTCCAGGACAAACAAACAAAACAAAAGAATTTGCAAACACCAAACCAGTCCTATAGGAAATATTGAAAGGGGTCCTCCAAGCAAAGAGAGAGCATAATGGGAAACCTGGGTAGCTCAATGGGTTAAAGCCTCTGCCTTCGGCTCAGGTCATGATCCCAGGGTCCTGGGATTAAGCCCTGCATTGGGCTCTCTGCTTGGTGGGGAGGTTGCTTCCTCCTCTCTCTCTTTGCCTGCCTCTATGCCTGTCTGTCTGTCAAATAAGTAAATAAATAAATAAAAGAGCATAAAAGTAGACCAGAAAGGAAAAGAAACAATATACACTAACAGTCACCTTACAGGTAATACAAGGGCACTGAATTCATATCTTCCAATAGTTACTCTGAATGTAAATGGGCTAAATGCCCCCAATCAAAACACACAGGGTATCAGAATGGACAAAAAAACAAAACCCATCAATATGCTGTCCGTAAGAAACTCATTTTAGACATGAAGACCCCTCCAGATTTAAAGTGAGGGGGTGATCACAGCTTTGTAGTAAAGCTTGAAATCAGGTAACATGATGCCCCCAGTTTTATTTTTGTTTTTCAACATTTCCTTAGCGATTCGGGGTCTCTTCTGATTCCATACAAATTTTTGCATTATTTGCTCCAGCTCTTTGAAAAATACTGGTGGAATTTTTATCAGAATGGCATTAAAAGTATAGATTGCTCTAGGCAGTATAGACATTTTAACAATGTTTATTCTTCCAATCCAAGAGCATGGAATGGTCTTCCATCTTTTTGTGCCTTCTTCAATTTCTTTCATGAGTGTTCTGTAGTTCCTCGAGTACAGATCCTTTACCTCTTTGGTTAGGTTTATTCCCAGGTATCTTATGGTTCTTGGTGCTATAGTAAATGGAATCAATTATCTAATTTCCCTTTCTGTATTTTCATTGTTAGTGTATAAGAAAGCCACTGATTTCTGTACATTGACTTTGTATCCTGCCACGTTACTGAATTGCTGTATGAGTTCTAGTAGTTTGGGGATGGACTCTTTTGGGTTTTCCATATAAAGAATCATGTCATCTGCGAAGAGAGAGTTTGACTTCTTCATTGCCAATTTGGATACATTTTATTTCAATAAAGACATACAAATGGCTATCAGACACATGAAACAATGTTCATCATCACTAGCCATCAGGGAGATTCAAATTAAAACCACATTGAGACACCACCTTACACCAGTTAGAATGGCCAAAATTAGGAAGATAGAAAACAACGTGTGTTGGAGGAGATGTGGAGAAAGGAGAACCCTCTTACACTGTTGGTGGGAATGCAAGTTGGTGCAGCCACTTTGGAGAACAGTGTGGAGATTCCTCAAGAAATTAAAAATAGAGCTTCCCTAGAACCCTGCAATTGCACTACTGGGTATTTACCCCAAAGATACAGATGGAGTGAAAAGAAGGGCCATCTGTACCCCAATGTTTATAGCAGCAATGGCCACGGTCGCCAAACTGTGGAAAGAACCAAGATGCCCTTCAACAGACGAATGGATAAGGAAGATGTGGTCCATATACACTATGGAGTATGATGCCTCCATCAGAAAGGACGAATACCCAACTTTTGTAGCAACATGGACGGGACTGAAGACTCTTCACACTGGAAGAGTGAAATAAGTCAAGCAGAGAGAATCAATTATCATATGGTTTCACTTATTTGTGAAGCATAAGAAATAGCATGGAGGACAAGGGGAGTTGGAGAGGAGAAGGGAGTTGAGGGAAATTGGAAGGGGAGGTGAACCATGAGAGACTATGGACTCTGAAAAACAATCTGAGGGGTTTGAAGGGGCGAGGGCTGGGAGGTTGGGGGAACAAGGTGGTGGGTATTAGAGAGGACACGGATTGCAAGGAGCACTGGGTGTGGTGCAAAAACAATGAATACTGTTACGCTGAAAATAAGTTTAAAAAAATGAAAAAAAATCTTTAGAAAATAAATAAATCTTTTTAAAAATAAATAAATAAAGTGAGGGGGTGAAAAACAATTTACCATACTAATGGGCATCAGAAGAAAGCTGGGGTGGCGATCCTTATATCAGATCAATTAGATTTTAAGCCAAAAACTATAAAAAGAAATGAGGAAAGAAGCTATATCTTATTCAAAGGGTCTGTACAACAAGAAGATCTAACAATTTTAAATATCTATGCCCCTAACATGGAAGCAGTCAACTATATAAACCAATTAATGACAAAATCAAACAAACACATTGACAGTAATACAGTAATAGTAAGGGACTTTAACACCCCTCTCACTGAAATGGGGACAGATCATCCAAGCAAAATATCAACAAGGAATAAAGACCAAAAAGGACACACTGGACCAGATTGACATCACAGATCTATTCAGAACATTCCACCCCAAAGCAATAGAACACACATTCTTCTCTAGTGTACATGGAACATTCTCCAGAATAGATCACATCCTGGGTCATAAGTCAGGTCTCAACCAATACCAAAAGATTGGGATCATTCCCTGTGTATTTTCAGACCACAATGCTCTGAAGCTAGAATTCAATCATAAGAGGAAAGTGAGAAAGAACTCAAATACATGGAGGCTAAAGAGCATCCTACTAAACAAAGAATGGGTCAACCAGGAAATTAAAGAAGTATTGAAAAAATTCATGGAAACAAATGATAATGAAAACACAACTGTTCAAAATCTGTGGGACACAGCAAAGGCGGTTCTGAGCAGAAAATTCGTAGTGATAAAAGCCTTTTTTCAAGAAACAAGAAAGGTCTCAAGTACATGGCCTAACCCTACACCTAAAGGAGCTGGAGAAGAACAGCAAAGAAAGCCTAAACCCAGCAGGAGAAGAGAAATCATAAAGATCAGAGCATAAACCAATGAAATAAATAGAAACCAAAAAAACAAGAGAACAAATCAACGAAACTAGGAGCTGGTTCTTTGAAGAATTAATGGTTGATAAACACCTGGCCAGACTTATCAAAAAGAAAAGAGAAGGGACCCAAATAAATAAAATCATAAATGATAGAGAAGAGATCACAGCCAACACCAAAGAAATAAAACGATTATAAGAACATATTATGAGCAACTCTACGCCAACAAATTTAACAATCTGGAAGAAATGAATGCATTCCTAGAAACATATAAACTACCACAACTGAACCAGGAAGAAATAGAAAACCTGGACAGACCTATAACCAGTAGGGAGATTGAAGCAGTCATCAAAAATCTCCCAACAAACAAGAGCCCAGGGCCAGACGGCTTCCCAGGGGAATTCTACCAAACATTTAAAGAAGAATTAATACCCATTCTCCTGAAACTGCTCCAAAAAATATAAATGGAAGGAAAACTGTCAAACTCTTTTTATGAAGTCAGCATTGCCTTGATCCTAAAACCAGGCAAAGACCCCATCAAAAAAAGAGAATTACAGACCAATATCCTTGATGAACACAGATGCAAAATTTCTCACAATGATACTAGCCAACAGGATCCAACAGTATATTAAAAGAATTATTCACCAGGACCAAGTGGGATTTATTTCTGGGCTGCAAGGCTGGTTCAACATCAGCAAATCAATCAATGTGATACAATACATTAATAAAAGAAAGAACAAGAACCATATGATACTCCCAATAGATGCTGAAAAAGCATTTGGCAAAGTACAGCATCTTTTCTTGATCAAAACTCTTCAAAGCGCCGGGATAGAGCGTACATTCCTCAATATCATCAAAGTCATCTATGAAAAATCCACAGTGAATATCTTCATCAATGAGGAAAAACTGAGAGCTTTTCCACTAAGATCAGGAACATGGCAGCGATGTCTATCACCACTGCTATTCAACATAGTACTAGAAGTCACAGCCTCAGCAATCAGACATCAAAAAGAAATTAAAGGTATCTGAATGAGCAAAGAATCTAAATGCTCACTCTTTGCAGATGATATGATATTATATGTGGAAAACCCAAAAGACTCCAGTCCAAAACTGCTAGAACTTGTACAGGAATTCAGTAAGGTATCAGGATATAAAAGCACAGAAATCAGTTGCATTTTTATACACCAACACCAAGACCGAAGAATGAGAAATTAAGGCGTCGATCACATTTACAATTTCACCCAAAATCATAAGATACCCAGGAATAAACCTAACCAAAGAGGCAAAGAATCTGTACTGAGAAAACTATAAAGTACTCCTGAAAGAAACTGAGGAAGACACAAAGAAATGGAAAAACATTCCATGCTCATGAATTAGAAAAACAAATATTGTGGAAATGTCTATGCTACCTAAAGCAGTCTACACATTTAAGGCAATCCCTATCAAAATACAATCAATTTACTTCAAAGAAATAGAACAAATCTAAAATTTATATGGAACCACAAAAGACCCCAAAATAGCCACAGGAATGTTGAAAAAGAAAGCCAAATTTGGTGGCAACACAATTCCAGACTTCAAGCTCTATTACAAAGCTGTCATCATCAAGAGAGTATGGTACTGGCACAAAAACAGACACATAGATCAATGGAACAGAATAGAGAGCCCAGAAACAGACCCTCAACTCTATGGTCAACTAATCTTTGACAAAGCAGGAAAGAATAACCAATGGAAAAAAGACAAATCTCTTCAACAAATGGTGTTGGGAAAATTAGGACAGCCACATGCAGAAAAATGAAACTGGACCATTTCCTTACACCACACACAAAAATAGACTCAAATTGGATGAAAGACCTCAATGTGAGACAGCAATCCATCAAAATCCTTGAGGAGAGCACAGGCAGCAATCTCTTCGACCTCAGATGCAGCAACTTCTTTCTAGGAACACTACCAAAGGCAAGGGAAGCAAGGGCAAAAAAGAACCATTGGGACTTCATCAAGATCAAAAGCTCTTGCACAGCAAAAGAAACAGTCAACAAAACCAAAAGACAAGTGATAGAATGGGAGAAGATATTCATGAATAACATATCAGATAAAGGATTAGTATCCAAAGTCTATGAAGAACTTGTCAAACTCAACACCCAAAGAACAAATAATCCATCAAGAAATGGGCAGAGGACATGAACAGACATTTCTGCAAAGACATCCAGATGGACAAAAGACACATGAAAAAGTGCTCCACATCACTCGGCATCAGGAAACAACAAATCAAAACCACAATGAGATACCATCTCACACCAGTCAGAATGGCTAAAATTAACAAGTCAGGAAATGACAGATGTTGGCAAGGATGTGGAGGACAGGGAAATCCTACAGTTTGTGGGTATGCAAGCTGGTGCAGCCACTCTGGAAAAAAGCATGGAGGTTCCCCAAAAAGTTGAAAATAGAGCTACCCTATGACCAACCCAGCAATCACACCACTGGATATTTACCCAAAGATACAAATGTAGTGATCCAAAAGGGAACATGCACCCAAATGTTTATAGCAGCAATGCCCACAATAGCCAAACTATGGAAAGAACCTAGATGTCCACCAACAGATGAATTGATAAAGAAGAAGTGGTATATATGTATGTGTGTGTGTGTGTGTGTGTGTATGTGTGTGTATATATATGTATATATGTGGGCATATATATATATATATATAATGGAATACTATGCAGCTATCAAAAGAAATGAAATCTTGCCATTTGCAATGACATGGATGGAACTAGAGGGTATTAGGCTGAGTGAAATAAGTCAATGAGAGAAAGACAATTATCATATGATCTCCCTGATATGAGGAATTTGAGAGGGGGGCTTAGGGGATAGGGAAGGAAAAAATGAAACAAGATGGGATCAGGAGGGAGACAAACCGTAAGAGACTCTTAATCTCACAAAACAAAAGAAATCCTGCTACTGGAGACCACATAACATGCATGGACCTTGAAGGCATTATACTAAGTAAAATAAGTCAGAGGAAGACAAATACTTCATGGTATCACCTATATCACCTATATGTGGAATCTAAAAACAAAACAAACAAAAAAAATTCATAATCAGATATACGGTTACCAGATCAGAGATGTGAGAAAATTGAATGAAAGCAGTGAAAAGGTACAGACTTCCAGTTATAAGTTAAATAAGTACTGGAGATATACTATACATTTTAACTAAAATAAATACTGCTGTATGGCATATTTAAACGTTTCTAGGAGAGTAAAATGTTAAGTTTTATCACAAGGAAAAAAAGCACTTTTTTTCTTATATCTATATGAGATAATGAGTGTTAACTTGTTGCAAAAATCATTTCGCAATACATGCCAATAAATCATTACATTTTACCTCTTAAACTTATATAGTGCTCTATGTCAGTTACATCTCAGTACAACTGAAAGGAAAAAAAAGAAAATATTCCATTAGGACTTGGACAGGATAGCTGACATGTGACTATACCACATATGCTTATGCCTATCAGATTGAATTGCCCGCCCTTCCGAAAAGGAAGGGGTCCGCCATGGTCAATCTTCCACCAAGCAGTTGGTTGTTTACCTTGAGAACTGGTGCTTCAGCAGAGGGCTGGCCTGGATTGTTGACATGTTGGACATTCAGAGGTCACAGTAGCTAGACTGGCCTTGGTAAGTGGGAACACATGCTGCGGGGCTCCTGCAGAGCTCCACCTCTGCCACCACAGTCCCTTCTTCTATGGGCCCACTGTGGCGGCACAGAGGTGGTAAATGAAAAAGGCAGGCTGACCACAACTGGCCATGTCTTTCTGTCTGCCTGGTTGTGTATGCCTCGTCTGTGCTAGGCGCATTGTGACCACTTCCACATGAACAAGCACATTTGCTTCTGGCATCTACCACTGCCTAGCAGTCCTTATCTAGTTTAACTGTGAACCGCTTCTGTGGTCACAGAAAGTAGATGACCTCTGGAAAGATTCTGTCTTCCCACAATCTTTAAAGACCTAGTCAAAGCGATACTGCAGCTACTGTCCATTTTCAATTTCCACCCACATACCAAATGGCTCATTTGCACACCAGGCTCGGACTTTTCCTTCCTCTTGTAGCCAGTTATAAGAAAGTCTCCACATAGCCATGTATGTAAGCTGAGGAAAAGATGCATGTCTACTAGCCTTGAAAAGCTGGGATCTAGACTTGCTTATGCAGCTGGCACACCCGCTTTGTTCCCTGTCCTGCTCTGTTCCAGATGTACTACACCTCCAGCTAATCATTGTTGCTGGGTCTGCCTGACCTCAGGACTTGGTGGGTCCCCAAGAACTCAGCTCATTATGGGCAGTTCCAAGTCCATGGCCCTTTGCTGATTCCATGACCAGCTGCGTTTTTTTTTTTTTTTCTTAACCAGAACCCAGTGGTATACCAGGTGTTTCTGGCATATTATTCTCCTTCTTAAGGACATATAATTCTATTCTGCTTATAGCATGGACTTGCACTTAGCCTCCCTGACCCCTTGCTTGCTTGGCTATGGTGCACTGTTTTACTGTAATGTTGTTGCTAATATTGTGTCCCTTTTCTGTAATAAACTCTAGATTTGTAAGGATTGTCATTGTGGGTTCTGTGCATCTTTTAGCAATTAAATTCTGCTCAACCATCACTGTTAATGCAAAAACCTAGAAAACTGAATACTCAGAACAGATTAATTAGCTGATTATTTACTGATAAATGTTGTTGCGGTTTTTCAACAAAACTACCACTTTGGTTATTATATCCAACATTAAAGATTTCTCTTACAGTTGTTTGGTCAATCAGTAGCTTTTTAAATTTTTTTTTATTGTAAAATAAAACACAGATACAGAAACCCAAACAAAGAGATGTGATGAACAGAGTTTAACCTTGTTATAACATACACTCTTGTAACCACCATTCAAGAAATAAAACTCTGGAAGGCATTTCAGGAGCTCCTTCATGTACAGCTTCCTAACTACTATCCTTTTTTCCCCCTGAAAGTAGCTGCTCTCCTGACTTTTTATAGTAATCACTTCTCTGCATTTCTCTATAGGTTTATCAGCCAACCATATAACCCTAGATACCAGTTTAGTCTTCTCTACCTTTTAAAATGTCATGTGTTTTCTAAATTTCTCTTAACTTACAGCTACCTATATAAGAAGAACATACGAGGTTTGATCTAGAGTTTCCCACTACCTGGTCTTGCTGACTGTACATCTATAGTCCCATTCAGTGTGTTCCTCTGCCTTCTCTGTACCCTGCAAACTAGCGGCTGCACACAGAGACTAGATCAGATTTAGGTTTGAAGTCTTCAAACCTAAACTGTTAAGAAGTTGGTTAGTAGTGTTTTGTTCTTTCATGTACCAATATTGGCTTTTCTCCCTTTGTGACATTAGCAGCTGTGGATGCTCAATGTTACCAATCCCTATGTTGATATCACCTTAGTTTTTTTTTTTTTCTAGTGTTCTTTCTGTAACACATTAATGAGGAAGGACCCATCATAAAACTGGATTATTACATATTGACAACAATTTGTGACCTTTACATCTGAAATTCATATTTGCTGGATATAAAATCCTTGGCTCAATTATTCTTTGCTTGAGCATCTTAAATAAGTGATCCCAATTTGTTCTTGCCTAAAACATTAAAAAGTCTGATGATAATTTCATTTGTTTTAACCTGTAAGTCATGTCTGTTTATGTCTTGAAGTCCAAATGACTTTTTGTCTTTTTCTTTAAAGTTCATATACTTTTTTTGGATGCCTGAGTGGCTCAGTCAGCTAAGAGTCTGACTTCAGCTCAGTCATGATCCCAGAGTCCTGGGATCAAGTCCTTCAGCAGAGTTGGGTCCCCTGCCCAGCGAGGATCCTGATTCTCCCTCTGCCTGCCACTCCCCCTGCTTGTACTCCAGCATGCTCACACTCCACCTCTCTCTCTCTGATAAATAAATAAATAAATAAAATCTTTTAAAAAATAAAGTTCGCATAATTTTACTAGATACATCTTGGTCATACCTGGTTTAAATTCACAGGTCCAGAGTGTATTCTTCTCATATGTCATTTTGAATCTTTTTTGCTGTTTCTTTCAAGAAAATTCTGAATGATAGTTTCTAGGGTTAAGTCTGCTTCCTTGCTCTTATTCACTTCTTCAGGGACTCATATTATCTGTATGCTCCATGTTCTATCTTCAATAATTGTCAATTTTGCTTGAATCCTTTATCTCTTATTTTTTTAACTAAACATTTTCCTTTTAAACATCTGTTTCTTTAGGATATCACCTATTCTGCTGATCCATTCTCGTGTTCCTTCTAGTTACTTTTCATTTATCAAGATTTCCCCTTTTTCCTAATCATTTCATGAATTCCGTCACATCATCTCTGAACTCTTTCATGTGTATATCAATTTCTTAATGTCTTTTAGATCGAACTCAAAAAGGTCACGGTTTTGTTAGGGAGGATAAGGATGCTATTTGGCTCCTTACCAACTCTTTTCTCTTAAGACTCTGAATGGGCTTTGACCTCAGTGATTCTCTACACCTCACTTTTGGTTCTCCTGAACATGTGGAAGAAACTGTGGCTTACAGAATCTCCCTCTTCTTTTGTTTCCCTATGGTATTCAAAAATTTGGCACTTGCTTTCTGGATTTTTTTTTCTTTTACTTTCCTGCTTTTGTCTTTCTCTTTCAAATCTTGTCTCTACTGTCCCCATCTGGCTCAGTGTTGATTCCACTTCCAACAGCATCTCCAGTGTGGAACGCTTCCCAAGTCAGCTACAGAAGATAGTTTCAAGAGTTCACACTGGCTACACTGCTGTAGCACCTTCAGACCTTGCCATACTCACCGACTACTGACCGGCCCAAACCCCTCCCACTTCCAGCTGCTGTTCTCAAAGTAGACCATTCCACTACCAGTGAACAGAAAGAAGTTGACTATCTTGCTATTTCTCCTTTAAGGGTCCTACGGTTGTCCTGTTATCTTTACTTTTCTTCCACGTGGATGCCAATACCTTTTTAGATGTTATGTCTATGGATGATTACTCCCCATCTGCTTTACTGTTGGGGTTCGTAGAACACTCACCTAGCTTTGCGTAAATGTTGCTCAAGGGTGTTTTGCTATCTAAGTGCTCCTGGTTTCTGGGATCACCCCGTTCTCCTTATTTCTTCCTACTTTTCTGAATCCCCTTATCATTGTCCTTGTGAGCACCACCTCCATGTCCACACCTTAAATAATGGTTGTTCTCCAGCATTTTGCCATAGGCCCCCCGTCTCGTCTCATTCTCCACACTACTTGGGACCTTCCTTTTCTCCACTTGTCTCCTCCTTTTCAAGTCAATATAAGTACCAAATGAAGGAAACAGACTTTAAATACAAAGAATATAGATTTTAGGGGAATTGTTGGAGACACAGTTGAGATACTGAGAATGATGTTAGGCTCACAGCATTTAAAATTTGTTTTATGAAGTTTCAGAAGTCCTGTGGATGTGGCATTCTGGATTCAATGTCACCCCCTGATCATCAGGATGTGATTAGGTATTTTTATTTAGAGATAAGCACCTCTATGGACCTACTTAAGGAAAAATGTAGGACTCCTCTTACAGAGAATAGTTAATTTAGGTCAATTTTTTTTTCCCATTGAATCAACAAAAGAGTACAGCTGATTCTGAAATATATGAAGTAAGGTATTTCATATGAAACATCATCTACTCTGTACCTGATCCAATTAATACTACAAAAATATGGGAAAATGCAATAAATACTGGTTGGTTATCGGGTGGCTTACTGTATAATCATGATAAACTGTGCTACTGGACTTTTCCTGGAATCTTACTTAATCAGTGTCTGCCAAATAATTTTAAGATTGTGTGCAAAATTTAATTTTAAGATTTAATTTGTGTGATTTATTTCTATTTTCTAAATGATGGAACAGTAATCTCTAAACAAAACTTTCACACTGCTAATCTCTATAAGTAATTTAGCCACAACTAGGATGCATTAGTCAGGGAAATTTAAAAACAATTCTAAAAACACCCCTTGATTCTTTACCTGGGAAAAGCAATTCGATAGGCCTTTTGGTTCTCTAGTGGCCAGTGGCAGCCACAGCCGAAATGAAGGAACTGTGTTTATTCAGCATGGAAGAATCACCCAGAAAGAATCTGGAAAGTCATGGTGCAAAAATTCTGCTAAAAATTTTCAAGTAGTTTTCTATCAGTTTAGTTGGGTTTAATTAGTTTAAAGTACCACTAACTCTGAGAATAAATCCTGTTATTTGGTTTAGCAGAGATAAATCTAATTGCTGTTAGAAATGTGTCTTGGTTTGTAGGTAGCAGCCAGTAAGATGAGCAAGGCAGCGCGGACACAGGATGAAGAGCCTCTTTTATTCTCCTTAACCACGTTCCCCCTTTCCATCTCAGCAAATCGCTAACTGCTGCAGGTCTTCATTTTTGTCTCCTGTGCCCCTTCCTACTACTTTAGTGTGTGTGCTACTTCCCTTCCCAGTCTTAATCGCATGAAAACACTGCAGTCAGTATATACGTATAGGACTTGCATCCTTAGAGTGGTCTGAGATGTTGAATGATAATATAGAAGTCAGGGTCATAGAAGCGACACTCAAAAGAGAGAATTAAAAAAATAAAAGCACAACTTACAAAGATATCCCAAGATTAACAGAAACCAACACAGGATGATGCAGTGTGTGCTGGGCTGCAGCAGTGGGAGGTCATTAACACCACTGAGCCGAAAAGGAGACGAGAGGAAACAGTCCCCAGAACAGAGAGAGCTGCCGGTCCCAACCCACAACCCGTAGGAGGAGGGAAAGGAACCCATTCCTCAACTCCTCTCTCCGAGCCCTCCGGTTTCCTGCCCGCGGAAACAAGGCCAGAAGAGCCCGGCTCAGGCCTGCAGAGGATAGCTTCGAGGGACACACGTGTGGGGGGTGAAGACCAGCAAATGCGTCCACCGAAGGTATCCCGGTCACTTCGTATGTGAAGCCTTGTTACTAGCTTCTACCGGAATCGGTGGAAACTTACCGCTGTGGAATGATATTGTGTCACAGAAGAACAACTGGAAGTCAACAAACACCTGCAAACGCTGCAAAATGTTTGCTGAATAAAGAAAACTGAGACTGAACTGTAAGCACAGTACTGAAGTTAGGGGCGATGGGGCGCTGGGGCTCGGGGAGTCCAGTCTCGGCCCTCGCTCAGGCCATAACCCTGGGGTCCTGCGACGGAGCCCGCGTCTGGCTCCTCGCGCGCACGGGGTCTTCTCCCCGGCTGTGCTCCCTCAATCTCTCTCGCAAAGAAGTAGATATTTAAAAGATAAATAAACACAAAATAAAGTTAGGGGAGTAGAACGGATCTTACGTTCCCAGCAATGTGGACGCTACCCTACAACGGCTGCCGCCGCAGCTTTACGTACTAGGTACCTGGATGAAGACCGGACGCCTGGACGGACGGACGGACGGACTTACCGACGTCTCGGAGAACTTGACACGCATGACCTTGACTGTCCCCTCGTCCGGCCCCTACACTGCGCAGACGAGGAACTGGGCGTTTCAACCCGTTTACAGCGCGATACAGAATTCGAACCCAAATCACAGGACTCTAGGCTGTTCCGGCTAAATCGGGCCGTCGCGGGAGCCCCGCCGGTTCCGTCGCCAAGTGTGCGGCGCAGGGCGGCACCCCGCGCCCCGAGATCGAGCCCCGCCTCGGGCTCCCTGCTCAGCGGGAAGCCTGCTTCTCGCTCTCCCGCTGCCCCTGCTTGCGCTGCGTCTCTGTCAAATAAATCAATCAAATCTTTAGAAAAACAGTAAAACACGCGCTCTCAGACTGACCCTTCAGAGCGTGCTTCGGGCACGTCCAAGCCCGCTCCGGGCGACGCTCGCGCATGCGCAAATACTCTCCAGGCGACCCTCGCGCATGCGCAAATACTCTCCGGGCGACGCTCGCGCATGCGCAAATACTCTCCGGGCCGCAGCCCCTTTTCGGCGGGAATTCGGGCGCGTCCCCTCGTGTCCGTGCGGCCCCGGGAGCGGCGAACGCGTCGACGCCAGGACTCGAGTCGCAGAGTCCCCCGACGCCCCGAAGGGTCACTTCCGAAAGAAGCGGAGGTTCCGTGTCCGACCCACAAGGCCCACCCCGGCCTCACCCTCGGCTCCGTCCGCATGGCTTCCCAGGGAGGTGCGGGAGGCAGCAGCCCCAGCGCGGCTCCACGTTGGTCCTGCAGACGTGACTCCCGTGTCACCGGCCCGAGCGCGCCGACCCACGAACGAGCCCTTGCCCAGCGCTGGTGAGCGTCGGATTCCTGCAGCGGGACGTTGCGGGCGCCCTTGCTCCGGGCGAGGCTCCACTCCGGCCCCGCCGGGCGCGGGCGGCCTCACGCTCCCGGGTCGCCCCGGGTCGCCCCGGTCCGCCCGCCGCCGCCGCCGCCCGCCCGCGCGCCCCGCACGCAACGTCGCCCCGCCGCGCTCCTGCCGGTCCTCCGTCGGGGCCTTCGGGGCAACGCCTTCGCGACGTCCGACGGACTAACGTAGAAAATACCAAAAGGCTTGTTTTTGCGGCAGAAGCCACGTCGTCAGGGCCGCCGGCGGTCATTCCCGACGGACCGGTCCGAAGCGGCCCCTCGGTGGTGGGCGGCGAGGCGGGCGCGCACCGCCCGCTGCTCCCTGAGGAAATCCCGGCCGTGGCACCGGAGACGCGTCCCGAGGAGCCGCGCACTTTCCCGCCGCGCGGGCGGCCTCGAAGGAAGTCCGGCTCGGCGGGCTCTTCGGGGTCCGGGAACGCAGCGCGCCGAGGGGCAGAAGGCGCCGTCGCGGACGCGGAGTCCGGCCCCAGCCCCTGCCTGCGTCTGCGCGCGGCGGCGGGGACCGGACGCGCGGGAGACGACCGCGGGGGCGCACGTCGCAGCGGACGCACGCAGGCCCCAGCGCGGGGGGCCCCGAAGCTTCGGCGCCCAGCGGTGTGCGGTGGCCCCGACGCCCGGCGTCGCAGCGGAGGCCCCGCGGAATGGCGACGCCGCTCGCCCCGCCAGGCTCGTCTTCGGCGCTCGGACCCCGACGGGCCCCGCGGAGAGAAACGGCCGCGCGGCGGGGCTCGAGCCCGGCGCAAAGTGTCCGGGCGTCCGCACGCAGCCCCTCCTCACAGGGCCCTGGACGGAGAGGGCCGGGCGGCACGAGCGGGCGCACGCGGAACCGAAGGCCCCCGCGGCGGGCGTCTTTCCCGCTGGCCGCGCCCGGGGCCTCAGCTCCGCACCGTCGGAGGCCGCGCGGGGCGGGGAGGCGCGGGCGAGGGCGCGGGCGCGGCCGTCGGGGACCGGCGCAGCCTGGCGTCGCCGGAGTCCACCGCCAGGGGGCGACCCCCGCACGCCGCGGGGGCTCTGGGAGGAAACGGGGCCGGGGGAGCGGGAGGGGGGGCGGGGGTCCGCTCTGGGGCGCGACCCTTACCTCCAGGTAGTACAGGTCCACGGTCGTGATCTGCGAGTCGAGGAAGTCCTCGTAGGTGCTGAACTGAGTGACGATGTTGTCCACGGCGTCCACGCCGTCGTCCCGGTCCATCGCCGCCGGCCGCGGGCGTCCCTAGCGACGGAGACGCGGCGCCGGGCGCGCGGCACCGCCCCCTCCCCCCGCCGCGGTCCCGGAGCCGCCGCGCAGCCGCGGGCGCTAGTCCCGCCCCCGCGGCCCCGAGTCCCCGCCCCCGCGCGGCCCCGAGTCCCCGCTCCGCGGTCCCCGACCGCCGCCCCGACGCCGCCCGCGGCCGCGAACCGGGCGGAGGCGGGAGCGCTGGGGAGGTGCGGCCCGCGTCCGAGCGCGGACGGGACGGCCTGGCTCCGCGACGGCGTCCTGCGGCGGGGATGCCCGGGGAGCGCCCGGCTCCTGCGCGGTTCCTGCGGGCAGCGCCCTGCGGAGAGGCCGCCGGAGAGGGCCTCGGATGAGTCGCCACGTCCTCGAGGTCTCCGGAAGCCTAGTTATTGCGACGGTTCGGATACGGGAGGAATGTGTGACTTTCCCGACCTGAAGGAATTCCGTGCAAGTATCTTTGAAGACCTCTTTTGGCCCCAAGTGCTTGTTTTTAAACTTTTTTTATTTTTAAAACGGATTTAAAGTCATCAACACGACAGCTGTTTTTTAGAACTCCGATTAGATTTTAATACTTTACAGATATTTGGAAATTAACGCAGTGCAATACTGAGCCTGTGGTAGTGGCTCCACGGCTTGAATTGCTTTTGAAGATTTTCAGATGAGCTAAAAAAAAAATTAATGAAAACACCTGGTAAGATACTGGGCGGTCAGTCAGCCTCCCCAGTTTGAAACGGTCATCTCAAAAATGGGAGTGTCACAGTGTACACATTTTAAGTGATATAGACACAACAATCTCAAGATTTCACTGACTTATTTTTTAATTAATGAAAATATCTTGAAATATTTTAAAAGGCATTTTGGAATTCTTTTAATGCGATTTAATCATTGAATTCAGAAGAACAGAAAGGATAGGGAAATCCTAAATACTCACAATACGGAAGCAACACCAACAACACAAAGGGACACCTGGCTGGCTCGGTCAGTAGAGCATGCAACTCTTGATCTCAGGGCGGTGGGTCGGACCCCCATGTTGGGTGGAGCCTATCTTAAAAAAAAAAAGAAAGAAAATACGACAAAACAGCAACAATAATAACATCTATTGAACCCTCCCTGCATGCCAAGTACTGTCATAAGTGCCACAGATTGGTTACTTCCTTAACTAGTTATTGTGCCACCATTAGCAACCACCAGCAACTTGACGTCATCTAATATCTAAGATGTTCTAAGAGACAAGGGACATAAGTCTCAATATTCTTTATTATCAATAGAGATAGAGAATAGAGAAGTAACTCCTTCAAGTCTCTGCTGAAAGAAGCATTATTCTGTGTGAACTGATCACAGCAAAGGCTTCAAAAAGTCCCAGCCACTTACTATATGCAGAAAATACAAGTATTTGTTATAGTATAATATTTATTAAGACTACCATGTGCCAGCTCTGTTCTAATTGCTTTCTGTGCATTATCTTGTTTAATCGTGACAACAAATCCACTAGGAAAGTAGCATTAGCATTATTCGCAATACAGAGACAGAGTGAATCCAAACAGATTGGTGGAGATCTTAAAGATAAAAACAGCAACACAGCTTATTACTCCTGATTGCCCACACAGGAAAGCCCAGGTGAATAGAGTTTGCAGAGTCACACTGAATTAATTATGGAAGATGGATTTTTTTTTGTTGTTATTGTTGGTTTATTAGAAAAAATAACAGATTATGCAAGGGAGTATAGACTTAGTATAAATAACAGGAGGAAAGGATGTATATTCCAAGATGGGGAGGCAAGATACATTAGGTTCTGTGTAGGAGAAAGCTGCACATTGTTTTAATGTTGTGAGGGGGCAGTTAAGAAGAGTAGAGAAAAAGAAGCTTCCTGAAGGGACAAACTTAGTAGGAAGGCTTTGAATAGTAGGTTGAAGGGTTTGAAAAGTTAGTAATCATGTCCTTGAATAACCGTAGGATACAATAGGGGGCGCCTGGGTGGCTCAGTCGGTTAGCCATCTGCCTTGGGCTGAGGTCATGATCCTGGGGTCCTGGGATTAGCCCAGCATAGGCTTCCCTTCTCAGTGGGAAGCCTGCTTCTCCCTCTCCCACTCCCCCTGCTTGTGTTCCCTCTCTCATTGTCTCTGTGTCAAATAAATGGATAGAATCTTTAAAAAAAAAAATTTAAGTTACCATTTAAAAAAAAAAAAAAACCAGTAAGATAAAATAAAAATGGCTTTGAGTGATGCTCAGTCACTACTGAAAGTCGTTTCTTACTGCCAAAGCCGCTGGGGTGCGTCTCTTGGTATTTACATGTGCTTTGAGGTCCTCCTCCATCAAGATGTCATCCCTTTCAAGAAACAGTAAAGCATCTAGAAAATCTTGGGTTCGTTAAACTATAGCACTTGGATTATAAGGACCTGTATTTTAGGAAAATGCAGGGTCATTGCTTATGTGTCATACTATTACGATCTACTGTGATGGTGCATTTTCAGTGGAAAAACCTCATTAAATTTATTATTTGGTAAACAACTCTTTGATGAAGTAATCTCTAAGGCATCTGAATTTTAACAATTATGTAAATATTTTCAGTCAATGAGTCTAGCTGTGTCTTCTAACTCAAAAAGGATGATTTTGAACAAATCAGTTTCTCTATGAATATTTAAAGAGAAAAAGAAAAGTTGTAAGTTTAGACTTGTTCCTCACAGAGAAGCTTGAATTACTGTAGGCCTAATTCAGTTGTGTTTTGCTTAACTTTCAGTTTAAGTTCAAAATCCCTTTTTGACTCATGCCTGAGAAAAAGACAGTGACAGAGAAATTAATGAGCTTCAGCAAGTCCCTATTTACAACTGTGGGGACAATACTTTATTTTGCATAACATACTTTCCTACTTAAAGTCCAAGATTTTTGAAGATTGAAATCTGAAATTTAGCACCAAATCCTAGAAATTCCATTCCTTGCAAAAGGACCAGCAAGGATTATGTATATTCACAGCAAAATTCCAAAATGTAAAGAGAATAAATATGTGCTATATAAGAATAACAGAATATATGCCATATTTAGCTTAGTTCTGAGTAAAAACAAAGCAAAGCAAAAAGCAAGATAAAAACAAAGTTCATGGGGCGCCTGGGTGGCTCAGTGGGTTAAGCCGCTGCCTTCGGCTCAGGTCATGATCTCAGAGTCCTGGGATCGAGTCCCGCATCGGGCTCTCTGCTCAGCAGAGAGCCTGCTTCCCTCTCTCTCTCTCTGCCTGCCTCTCCGTCTACTTGTGTGATTTCTCTGTGTCAAATTAATAAATAAAATCTTTAAAAAAAAAAAAAAACAAAGTTCATAAGAATGTAGGCAAAATCTAAGTGTAAGTGTCTCCTTAAAATAAACAGGCTTTGGTACAGTAGTTAACTGGTGGTAGTACACAAGAGAATTTAAGTTAATCCCTACTCTTTTCTATATCCAGATGTTCAGTAATATGCCATGATGTCTGAGGAAGTGAACAGGAGGGCGCCTGGGTAGCTCCGTCAGGTAAGTGTCTGCCTTCTGCTCAGGTCATGACTCCAGGGTTCTGGGACCGAGCCCCACCTTGGGCTCCCGGCTCGGTGGGAAGTCTGCTTCTCCTTCTCCCTCTGCGGGCGTGCGAGCGCTCTCTCTCTCTCTCTCTGTTGAAAAAATAGTGAATAGGAAACATACTTCTGGTATGTTGACAAGTTCAGAAGGGGAATGGCTGGTTTACTATGCTCATGAGATGCTCAACGCTCTGAGGAAGAACTTATGGCTCGGTTAAAATGGACTTAACACATTACCATTATCATAAGAAGGAAAAACATGTGCTTGCTCTAATGAGATAAGAGATTTGTGTCTGATGTTGCCCAAGTGCTTATTAGGTTTCTATGGACTGCAGATGGGGACTATTGCTTAATCTCAGCCAAGGAGAGCTCTCTTGTGCTTTGTCATAATGACGACATTGAATGAATTTAAGATATTTCTTGTGATGAGATCACTGGACTTTGATGCTGTGTCAGTTATTCTAAAACGCTGGAGCTCTGATTCCACGGCTTCTGTCTGGAGACACAATGTGTACATGTCCCCTACATCCTGAGTTTTCTCCCCTCTTGGCTATAACAGCACGTAACAGGAAGGATCCAAAAGACCAGAAAACAAGAATGGGGTTCCCAGGTGTTAGCAGCTGATAGCAGTTGAGAAGTGCGACTGCACGATGGGGTGGGGATGGTAGATATCATAGCTACAACCATGTCTTTGGAGCAGAAGGAAACTTGGACTCTCAATGGCTCCGTAACGTTTTTCTAACAGTTCCACTGAAAATTCCCTCAACTTGTTTGTCTGCGTGGCAATGGGGCTCTACCCTTAAATATTACTTCTCTTGAGTGACCAAACACTCTTAGAAAACATCACATGGAAATAGACGGCCCCACTATCCGTGTAGAGCTGCCAGTTTCAACTGGGTACTCACCACTGCCGCCCAGTCCTATTGTGTTTTCTCCCTTCGGTTCACTCTGATTTTCCTCAATGAATTTTCCTGTTTTCTTCTCTCCCATTAATCCTATACCCTCCTGCTACAAAACAGGTCATCTTAACTTCTCCACAAATGAAGTAAAACTCACCAGATCAGATATTCTTTAGTCAAATATACAGGCTTACACATCAATTCTTGATGTCTTCCCTTCTGTTTCAAAGGAAGAGATCTACCTCCTCTCCGACCTTTGTTCTACACTGTCTCCCCTCTGCCTTCCCAGGATTTCTTACGTTGCTTATCCACTCTTATCATGAGTGTGTCTCTCTTCTCCTTTTTCTTCTCTCAAGATCTCTCCATCCGCCTCCACCTTTTCCCCATTTTAAAAACCAAGCCCCCCCCCAAGAAAAAGGCAACAACAACAACAACAAGCAAATGAACTTAAAAGCAAACCTCTCAACCTCACGGCCCACTCCAGCAGTAGGCCCTGCCACCTTTCACAGCAAAGCTTCATGAAGGAGTTAGCTATAATCACTCCCCCTTTCTTTCCAACCACTTTCTGCCCAATGCATTTCACCAGGTTTTACACACCGCCCCACAAACTTTTTACAAAATTCAGTTATGATCTCCTTGCGATTAAGCGTCAATCACTATTTTTTTTTTTCTATCCTCGTACTACTTGACTCTCAGGAGCTTTAGGTCCTGTGACCACTCCCTTTTCTTCAAAACTCTTATTAGTTTCCCTCACATTACTTAGCCCTGAGACTGGTTGGTTGGTTGGTTGGTTTTCCATTGCCTTTTTTGTTTGTTTGTTTTTTTGGTTTTTTTTTTTTTTTTTTTTTTTTTTTTGGTCTCTTTTATTGGCTCCTTTTCCCTGAGCTAGTTTTTGAAATTGGGAGAGTCTAAGGGTGCTGTCCTGGAGGCCTTTTTTTGCCTCTTCACTCTTTCACTTTGAGACCACATCCATATCCATTAACTTTACGTATGTCCTACATGCATACGGTTCCCAAGTCTGTATGACTAGCCAGGTTACCCTCCGAAGCTCAAGACCAAACATCCAACTTCCTACCAGACACCACTGGATATATCAAGTGTATAAAACTGGCTCGTTTCTCTTACCCTGCCTCCTAATCTTGCTCCTACCCCAGGGTTCCCTCTCTCAACATACAGCCTTCTTTATTTTGGTGATTCATGGCCAAAGCCTGGAAGACAGGACCCTTGCCTCTCCTTCACCCCTGAAACAGACGGTCTATTATTTCAGTCTCCCATGTCTGACTCCTGTAGACTTCAATTTCTCTCCCATCTCATTCCCCTGCTTTCTAGCCTAAGCCAGAGACTAATACTCACCCTCCAGAAATAGCCTCTTTTCTGGTTCCCTTGTCCCACTGGCTCCATTCTACTCTTGCGAGTGTAATCATAGTGATTGTTTAAAAACATTGATCTGATTTCATCACAATCCTCTGACAACCTCCACTGACTTCCCTTTGCCCTTTGAACAACGTGGCTTACAGGCCTTTCACATTCTGACTCTCCTCTGACACCCTCCATACTGCACATGACATGTTCCAACCATACTAGAATATTTTCAGTTTTTAAAGAAGCCACAATTTCTTTTTGGCACAGATCTTTAAACATTGCTACATCTACCTGGAACACTCTTTCAAGGTACACATTCTTCTTAACTATGAGTTCCATCGTATCAGTCGAAGTCCTGAGATCTAGTAGATGATCTTCTGTTACATATCCCCAGAGCAGTTTCTACTCCCCTCACTATTATGAACTTCTCACATGCGATCAACTATTTGCAAAATGCCTCCTGTATGCTTTACTCATTCATTTTTGGAAACTACTAGTGTGAGGAATATAAAAAACTTAAACTTCAGAACCCAAGTTTTGGAAAGGTCCTTCACAATACAAATGCAATAGCATAAGACAAAATGATATTTTTGAAGCAGTATGTAAATCCAGAGCTGCTAAAAATCACTTTTACCTGGGAGATCCAATAAAAAATCGAAGTATAACCCAGACTTTGTAGTAAATCTGAACTACTGAGATAGGGATATGGGGCTGTAAATAAAAGTCCATGTGAATGAGTCACATGTGCCAAAATTTCAAGGCAAGAAAATGAAGATTTGGGGCTCCTGGGTGGCTCATTTGTTAAGCAGCTGCCTTTGGCTTGGGTCATGATCCCAGCTCATGGGGTTGAGCCCAGCATTCAGCTCCCTGCTCAGCGGGAAGCCTGCCTCTCCCTCTCCCACTCCCCTTGCTTGTGTTCCTTCTCTTGCTGTTTCTCTCTTTCTGCCAAATAAATAAAATCTTTTAAAAAAAAAAAAAAAGGAAGGAAGAAAGAAAGAAAATTGCAGGTTTGTTCAAGTAAGTTTGATTATAATTCAAAATATGTGTAAGAGTGGAGAAAATAGTATGCTAAGTCAGAAGCTGACCATGGGGTGATTTGTGAACTTAATAAACTTCAACCGTATTCTCCATGTAAAGGAGAATCAAAAGAAGTGTTTGGAAAGAAGTAGTAATTAGAACTGTACTTTAGAAAGATTATCCTAACAGCACCAAATGATTGGAAGGGGTGGCAGAAAGACCTCTTAGATCTAGAAGAGAAGAAGGAAGGGGAGTTTGAATTGGAGAGTAAGTATAGGGAAGACAGATTCAAAGAACCTGGGGTGGGGGTAGGAAATTCTACAGAGAAGCGACTGACTTTGAGTTTACTACACACTTTTTACACCTGAGTTAAGATTCAGAAAACTTTCACTTAAGGTCTAACTTTCTACCTGCTCAAAATAAGAACTACATCAATGTTGTTGGTTTTTTTTTTTTTTTTAAAGATTTTATTTATTTATTTGTCAGAGAGAGAGCGAGCACAGGCAGACAGAGTGGAAGGCAGAGTCAGAGGGAGAAGCAGGCTCCCTGCAGAGCAAGGAGCCCGATGTGGGACTCGATCCCAGGACGCTGGGATCATGACCTGAGCCGAAGGCAGCTGCTTAACCAACTGAGCCACCCAGGGGTCCCAATGTTGTTGGTTTTTAATGGAAATTTGTTGGTACTTAACAAATTCAAATAATGAGGCACTGATGTGAAGATAAGTAAATTTAGATGGACTTTCAGAAGAAAATATAAAGTGACCTCTTTAAAACCCCAGATACAAGGTGGAAACAGGCTGTCTCTCTGAGGAATATATATAGCCCCTCTAAAATACTCAATGACCTCTATAGAATTCCTAAGAGGAGAGGCTTGATCTATTTTAAAACACCGTCTTCTTTCTAGCCTCTGAGGACAATGTCAGAGCTCATGAGATATTCAGGTGTTTTTGCAGCCGCAGTAATAACACAACCCCAGTAACAACACAACCCCAGTAACAACACAACCCCAGTAACAACACAACCCCAGTCACAACCGAGCTAATACAGAAAGGAGCGCAGGGGGAGGGACGGTCGCTCCCTCGGCTTCACTAGCCTCTCCAGAAGAAGCATTAAAGGAAGGAATGCCAATTCCATTAAGAGCTAATTAACTCACTGTACTTGGCTCTGCTTCTCCAGGATATCAAACATTCTCTGACTACAGATAAATTAAGCGCAATAATCACAATAAAAGACATTTTGATCCATCTCTCCCATTAGCTCTTACTTGCCAAAGCAAAGGTGAAACTGACTGACCCAGCAGTAATTTCCCATAACACAATCAGGCTCTGTGCTAGGGAGGCCCTGAAGACACAGTGAGAAATAAACCTGGTCCTTTTCTTCTTCAAGGATATTAAAATTTAGGGATGAGACAAGAGCCCCAGAGGGCCTGGACTTAGTTGGTTGAGTAAAAGAAACAGAGATGAACTAAGCAGATTTGGGGAAACAACTTTGTAAATAAATGACAAAAAAACATTCATAGAAATCATAAACATATTTACAAAGTACGAAGTAGAATCCGAGTGGAAAAAAGATGATTCCATGTGTGAAGAACAGATTTAGCGGAAAGAATTCAAACATGTTGTATTTTAAGAAATCAGAACATAACTTTGTCTTCTCTAAAAGAATGGGGTATTCCCTTCTCTCTCTGCCTACTTGTGATCTCTGTTTGTCAAATAAATAAATAAAATATTTTAAATAAATAAATAAAAGAATGGGGTAAGTTTGGATGATCTCTGTGATCACATCTAGCTTCACAATTCTGTGATGTTCCCTTGTAACATTCACAATCATTACGAATTGGGTGTTTCCAAGAAGAGAGGGAAACAGTAGAATTGTTGCCCTCTAATGCACTTTGCTAGGAAAAAACACCTGTTGTACTAAATTACTTGACGACCACAGATATCAACATGCTTGGCAAAACTAGCATATGGCCATGGTGTGTCTGATTTCTTGTTCAAACAAAACGTAAAACGTAAAAAATGTAAAATGTCTGTTTTACATTTTTTTCCTGTTCAAAATTGTCACCCTCCCTCTCCCTCCCACTAACCTCACTCCCCATCTACCAGCCCAGGACATCCGCCTCCGCAGGCAGTTTCACTTTTAAATATAAAAACAGGTACGATGGATATCATGTTTAGGAAAATTCAGACGTCACTGAAGCTCACCCTAGCCAAATAATCTGAACATTAAATTTTTACTACCTTAGAATCTAATTTTGAAGAAAAATTTAAAGCTTTTCTAATGGGCACTACCACCATTTGCCAAAAAGAGGTTAACATTAGTCAAAGGAATTTTTAAAATGTCGATTTCAATAACCAAGAGTAAATATTTCTGATGTTTCAGCAGTTCTTTAAATGCACACTTATTTAATGGATTTAACACAAATGTGTTACTTGTGTGAGCGTATTAAAGCGTCTTGGCATTGTCTTTTCTAGGAAGATCTTATTAACATTTTTTATTTATCAGAATTTTTTCACCTTTCTCCTAAAACTTCCCGTTTCGCATGTCCATTCGGACTGCCACTAGCCGCTGGATATTCAGATACACAATCACTAGCCCACATCTTTCTTATTTTTCAGAATTGTGGCTGTTCTCGGCATTTCAAATTTGAGAACAGATCTCTCCTGGGGCACATCACTGCTAATGTCTCCGATGTGTGTTCTTGAACATTGAGACAGAGGCAGTGATGGGAGCAACGTAGCTGGAATGGCTGGGAGTCTGTGATCAAATTAAAGTCTTAAGAACAACCGGGACTGAAAACGTGGCTCGGTATGTGTGCTTAGCCACAACCGAATGAGTGCATCAATCCTGACTTGGGCCTCCGGTTCTGATACCATGCATAATGAACCGTGCTTCTTAATCTCTCCCCTTTCCATTTGCTATTTAGTTCATGAGTCAATTCCTGGATTTGGAAGGTTTTTATAAAGGACTGGTAATAAAAATCGATTGCAAAGTATTCTGAAAACCTCTCCGGCTAACTACGCTGGAGAGAAAAACCGGTTTTTACTTTCTGTTCCTTCATAACGTTTCCCAGTAGAATATTTATTCCAGAAAGAGTGACCTGCAGCATATAGTAAATTCCTAAATTTTCTTCAACTGTAGTTTAAGAATATTATCCTTTACTTCAATTAAAAATCCAGGATTTACCATCAAACGTTACTACACGGGCAGCTATCAAAAACAAGAAGACTGTTGGCAATCATTTTGGTTAAAGTAAATCACTCCAAGTTTCCAAATAATTACGAATACACAGGGAGCAATCTAATTTTTAATTCAAAAGAGACTAACAATAGTCCAGGTAATTTCAAAATAAAATTTAAACTCCTACTGATTTCTGGAAGTTTGGCCTGCATAATTATTTAAGAAGTACTATTTTTGTAAGATACTTGCACACTTTCTATTATAGACCTATATAATTTATCAACCACTATAGTTACATGATCACTAGCCTATTTGTTCTTTTACATGTTAATCAACCTTAATTAATAGCTTTCTTAGGCTAATGCAAGTTTTATTTAGGTCTATGAATACTAATAGAAAAAAGTAGGTATGCCTTCCCTTAGGTCAAGAAAAACTAAGACCATTTTCCTGAGAAGCCATATGATAATGTAGCACTGATCCAGATTTCAGAGAATCGAAGTCTTGTTATGTGTATTTAATTGGGAACCAGGATCAAATCCTGTAACTCCTTGTATCTCATTCTACTGTGAGATGTCGGTGATAAATTACAGCTTCCTTCAGTCATAGTTACATAGTGAAGTTAATTGAGAGAAACAAGCTACATGAAACAGAAACCGTGTTTTCCCCTTTTCATTTTAAGCCTGGAGCTCCTACATCCGTGAGGCTTTAGCCGCGACATCGACATTGGATGGCAACTGTTTCCAGTCATTGTTCAGGTTCTCGGTCCAGAACCAATTGCCCTTTATTTATACGGTGCTCCAACCAGTTCTGCCCTTTCTCTCTCTCTCTCTCTCTCTCTCTCTCTTTTTAAGATTTTATTTATTTATTAGACAGAGAGGGATCACAAGTAGGCAGAGGCAGGCAGAGAGAGAGGAGGAAGCAGGCTCCCCGCTGAGCAGAGAGTCAGATGTGGGACTCGATCCCAGGACCCTGAGACCATGACCTGAGCCGAAGGCAGAGGCTTTAACCCACTGAGCCACCCAGCCGCCCCAGTTCTGTCCTTCTAATACTGATGACGTTTGTCATTCTTTAATTTATAATCTGACTTTGCCTTTCGGCCAGATACCTTCCCCTACTTCTCCAGTATGACCTTGACCGTGGCTTCTGGCCTGGATTTTTCTATGCCGCATTTTCCCCCCGAATAATGAATTTAGCCCAACCTCCTGTGGGTGGCGCTCCTGCCCGAGTCTCCCCAGACTGAAAGCAGGATCCAAGGGCTGCCTCTTTGTTTGCCAGCAGTGCCCTCAAGGAATAGCTTTAACCCACTGGCAGAGGCCATAATGTGGTGGTTGGGAAGGGCGTTAGGCCTGCCAGACAAAGACTCCCCCACAGCCCACCTGAGATCCCGGCCAGGGATCATAGTGTTGCTGCTTAAAATGACTTTGTTTTTAGAATCGGTGTCCTCCTAGCCCCCACTCCTACCTTTTCCTATTGAAATTATTGTTTTCTTACATATTATTGAGAACTCAAGGTTTCTTAAGATTTCAACGACTGTGTTATAGCGGAGCAGACGGTGCTTAGTAAACCAGATTTTTGTGTTTCTCGTAATCTGTCTCCCTTTCATTCTGTTTTAGTACTGAGAAAGAAAGTAGGATTTATGAAAGTTTTCTTCTCACCAATAACAAGGGATTGTACACACACCAGAGAAGAATGGGCCAGGACTGATGGTAACAGAAGTCATGGAAACTAACCAGAATAAGCAAACTCCAGAGGGACACAGGGAACAGTATCAAGACTGATCGTCACCAGGTGATTAGAATTCCAAAAATCTAGGATGCACTGAGTTTTTTTTTTTTAAGATTTTTTTTAATTTATTTATTTGACAGACAGAGATCACAAGTAGATGGAGAGGCAGGCAGCAGAGAGAGAGGAAGAAGCAGGCTCCCTGCTGAGCAGAGAGCCCGATGCGGGGCTCGATCCCAGGACCCTGGGATCATGACCTGAGCCCAAGGCAGCGGCTTAACCCACTGAGCCACCCAGGCGCCCCTGCACTGAGTTTTTGTTTCACGGTGGAGCAGTAGGTTTTAACAGGATTAACCCTTTTGCTGCCTGGGAAAAAAGAGCACATTAATAGGTACATGGATCATCAAAGATACATTGAATTAATTAAGCAAGTTACTTAGACAGCACAGCACTTTCTGGAACCAAAGGAGACCTAACCATGCTGATTTGGGGTAGGAGGGGTGATGTGCACAGAAGGAGAGGACCCGGTCCAGGTGGGTAACCCGTGGCAGTGGAAGGACTAAGAACAGCCAATAATAAAGCTGGGCATATGTTGGGAAGAAATCACCAGTATGACCAAGAGATGGATAAAGAAAAGGCAGAGGAGATCTTAACCAAGTTGACCGTTTGGCAGGGTTTACGTTAATTTTTTCTGCAAGTGTGTGTTTCTTCCCGAACAGAGAAAGCAACCATGGAAATTTGCATAGAGGAGAATGTCTTATAAAGAATAGTTATAGTCCCAGGCCCACAGCCTCAAAATTTCCATGGCCTGGAGTCCATCCCATTTCTGATGCACACATTGTGGACACACCAGCCTGAAGGCTTAATCTGGCTCTGAGCCCAGCCTGACCACCCCATATGCCTGCAGGGTGGGGTTCTGTTAATGGGAGAGTCTGGAATCCCAGGTAGCCAAAAGGAAAGCATCCAGGTCTGGGTGGACAGGTTCTTTTGGCTGCTTAAGTCCTCAAATTGGGAGGGGCAGAGCAAGAAAAGGCAGGTACCCTTAAAAGTAAGGAGCCTAGCTTCCTCGTCTCCGCCCCCCGCCCCCCGCCACCGGTGGCATTACAGGAGTGTGTGCTGTATACACATGGGCACAGTATTCATTTAGAGTGACTTTCGATTTGGTTCAAGACCTGTATGAGACTTTAGTAACACCATTAAGAAAAATAGGGACCATCTCAGTGAATGAGAAAGTGTTGTATTAAGTGTATAGATAGGGGTAAAATTGTGATTTTTTGGAAGAAAAGGGTCAAATGTGTTAACCTCTGCTCTCTGGATCATAAAATAATCAAGCTTATAGCCTAAAGATCATGCTTCATTCTATAGATGAAAAAAGTGAAATCGAAAGAGTTTAGGTATCTAGACAGTATCTTGCACATAGTATCAGCTTATAACTATTTATTGAAGGACGGAATTATTAACCGTGAGAGACCCAGAAGACTCCTGATTCCCTGGTCATTTGTTTGGCAGGACTCGTCCCCATGTTTTCCCTACTGTACTCAACATCGCATTAAGACATAATCATAGTCCTGTAGGTCTGAAAGCTAGTATGTGAAGGGAGGGGAAAAACAAAAGACTCCCCTCTCAATCACAGAAATGTGTCTTTGTGCACTTGTAGTTACGGAAACTCTAGTGCCAATTCTCTGTAGGGGTATAACAAAATGAGCCTGGCAAAAATGAAGCCATTCCAAACATCTGTGTAAAAGGACATTAGTAGTATAAGTATTATAGTTTCTTTAATCCAGATATCCCCAAAAAAAAAGATACTGAAGGATATCCAAGTGTACCGAAAAATCCTTCATTCTGGAGAATTACTAGACACAAATATGGCCTACTACAACATCCTAGGTAGCTCAGCAAATGGCCTGTGCTGATTTTATTTTACAGTATCCAATATTTTATCTAAACACAGTAGTTACTTGAGACAGAGGACTGGATTCAGTAAGTCTTTTATTAACAGTTCATTGTTTTAAAAAGAATACAACTACAGATCTGCTAAAAGCATGGAGTCATTCTCCACCAAACCAATGTTCCAAATGTAATTCCATCTGCTTGATACTTTGACATTTTAGGTCTGGAAAAGCACAGGGAGGAAGACGGCGAAGGGCAGGGAGATCTCAGTTCACAAGTGCAGAAAGCTCACTTAGAGCAGAGCTTTAGGAAAGCAGAACACAAAACCACTCTGACTAATACATTTCTCAGATCTATTAAGTAGGAAGTCTCAGAGGCAAAAAAGAGACGAGAGACAAGCACAATTGGCTCTTACACCAGCTCTTGGGGATTCTGGTGTGATGCCCTTAGATTATTTTCATAGCTGGGCAAGAATGATAGGTTGTAAATGTATAACTCGCTGGCAAGACAATACTTTCTGAAAATAGCATTTTCAACCGAGATACCAACAACAACAACAAAAAAAATGGATATGAGGGTTACAGCAACTGTTTCTCTAGACAGGGTGCACCTGTTTAAGAAAGAAAACTGTCCAGAGAATTTGTTCTCCAGTTTCACACCCCTGACCTTTGCAACCATTAACTTCACAATGTTAATAAGGAACAAACCAAAGTTTAAATGAATCTGTACTTCGAAAGTATATTGGAGATTTAATCATCCAGACCAAGTAAAATTTCTTCAAAAAACAGTCAAAAATGTTTCCTTATTCGACATGGATAATGGCTGGAAAATCCATATTGAAAGGGCTACGCACTTAATATTAAGTGTGTGATTGTTGCTTCAGAAATATTACTTTTGGTACCAGCTTTACTGAAGTATAATTCACACACCCTACCACTCATAAATTTAGAGTGTATAACTCAGTGGTTTTGGTAGATTCAGAGTTGTGCAACCAATCAACACAATCGGCTTCAGGGTATTGCATCACTCCCCAAAGAGAACGTGTAGCCCTAGAGTATTGCATCACTCCCCAAAGAGAACGTGCAGCCCTGGTTATGAGCCCACCCAGATTCCTCCCCCGTCATCAGCAACCACTTATTTACTGTCTGCAGATTTGCCTGTTCGGAACATTGTATATGAATTAAATCTTTGATGTGTGGCATTTTGTGACTGACATTTTACTTTGCATAATATTTTTATGGCCCATTTATGTTATAGCATGTATCAGTACTTCATATTTCTGGCTTATTGTGTTTCCATTCATTCGTTGATGGACATTTGGGTTGTTTTGACCCATTGGCGATTGTGAATAATGCTCCTGTGAACCCTGGTGCACCTCTCTTTGCGTGAGTGTGTACCTAGGAATGGAATTCTTGGGTCAAGGGGTAACTCCATGTTTACCTTTTTTGAAGAACTGCCAAATTGCTTCCCAAGAGGGCTGTACCATTGGACGTTCCCACCATGTACGAAATGAGGATTCTGTCTTCTTTATATCCTCACCAAGACTTGTTATTATTTGACTTTTTGGTTGGAGCCACTCTAGAGTACGTATCTCAGTGTGGCTTTGAATTGCATTTCCCTGACGACTAATTGTACTGACCATTTTTTCATGTACCTACAGGCCCTTTATATGACTTGAGTGGAGAAATGTCTATTACTTTTTGCCCATTTACTAAATGGTTGTCTTTTTAGTATTGAATTGTAGGAGTCCTTTTGATAGTCTAAATACCATCCACTTATCAGATAAATGATTTGCAAATTATGTCTCTCATTGATAAGTTGTCTTTTCACTCTTTTGATAGTGTCCTCTGAAGTACAAAAAAATTTAATTTTGGTAAATTCTATTTTGTTGTTGCTGCTTACTGTTTTGTAGTGTATCTAAGAAAGCATTGTCAAATCCATGGTAATGAAGATTTACCTCTATGCTTTCTTCTAAGAGTTTTATACTTTTAGCTTTTATACTTAGATCTTGAATATATTTCAAATTGATTTTCACATGCAATATTGAAGTAGTAGTCCAACTTCATTTCTTTCAAGAAATAAAGGAAATAAAGTTGTTCTAGTGCCATTTACTGAAAAGACTTTTTTCCATTGAATGGTCTTGGACACTCATTGAAAAACAATTGACCATAGATATGTGGGTTGATTGCTAGACTTTCAGTTCTGTTTTGTGGATCTATATATCTATCTTTATGCCAATACAATGTTGTCTTGATTTCTGTTGTTTTGTAGTAAGTATTAAAATTGGGAAATATAAGCCCTCCAATTTTTTCTTTTTCAAACTTGGTTTGGCTATTTCGGATACTTGGTGTTTCTATATGCATTTTAAGATCAGCACGTCAGTTTCTACAAAGAAGCCAGCTGGGGTTCTGAGAGGGATTACATTGAATTTATAGATCAGTTTGTGAATGTATTGCCATCTTAACAACAATTTTTCTGATTCAGGAACATAAGATACCTTTCTGTTTACCTTAGATCATTAGTTTCTTTTTTAAATATTTTTCAGTTTTCAGAGTATTACTTTTGCACATATTTTGTTAAATTTATTTTGATACTATTTTGAATGAAATTGATTTAAGAATTTTTTTAAATGATTTTATTTACCCATATAGAGAGAGAGCACGCACAGAGGGAGGGGCAGAGTGAGAGGGAGACGGAGAATTCCAAGCAGACGCCACGCTGAGCAGGGAGCCCATTGCAGGGCTCAATCCCCCAACATCCACATCATGACCTGAGCTGAAATCAAGAGCTGTACAACCAACGGACAAAGCCACCCAGGCACCCTGAAATTGTTTTCTTGATTTTATTTCTGAATTTGTCATTGCAAAGTTATAGTAGAATATAAGCTCTCATATATACCCACAATATATTGATTTTTATATCTTTTTTTTAAAAGATTTTATTTATTTGGCAGAGACACAATGAGAGAGGGAACACAAGCAGGCGGAGTGGGAGAGGGAGAAGCAGGCTTCCGGCTGAGCAGAGCCCAATGTGGGGCACAATCCTGGGACCCTGGTATCACGGCCTGAGCCAAAGGCAGACCCTTAACTGATTTTTATATCTTGATCTTGTTGCCACAACCTGGCTGAATTTGTTCATTAGTTCTGATAGTTTCTTAGTATTTTTACTTATCTTCGTATTTTCTATATACAAAATCATGTCATCTCAAATAGAAATCATTTTACTTTTGGGGACTACTTTTAAAAAAATAATTTACAATATTTTAGCATTAAATGAAACAACTGAATGTATTATGTAAAGATGGAGGTAAGAACTTATACAATTATCCAGATTTTTCATTTTTGTTAAAATCCACTTTTCACTAATGGATGATTATCTCTAATAAAACATTCCTTTTCTCCTCTTTTTGTTTTCTGTTCTTCAATATAAATTGCTTGAAAAGTTGTTTCTTCTGACCACTTGTTCACAGTAACACTACTGCCTTTCTGCAAAATAGAAATGTGATACCATTTATTTTGAAAGGATTATGTTACTTAATCACAGGGTCAGAAGTCTTTGATTCAATAAAACAGGACATATTTATTTACAGATTGATTTTACACAGAAATCAAAAGTACCAAAGAGTGATGTCATATCACTGTGCAGTAAATTTGCACTAATATAAGTCAGGCAATAGAACATCTGTCCACAAAAGACCAATTAAATTTTTAATGTATGTACCCCCCATATTTCAAAATGTAAATACCTGCCACTTTTCCCTTTACATGGGAAACTGCTCCCACACTCACTTTGCAACACATTGAGAAAAAAAAAAAAAACAGCATCTGGCACAAGACCGATAGCAAAGCAATAAAGATTAGTGAAGAATGAAATAAGGGATCCCGTGGACATGGAGACTTTCAACCTGTCTCTCTGTCTTTCTACAAATTCCATCTCTCACTCACGTGTGGCTGTCTTCACTAGGATTACGTCTCTGAGACACTCAGTAAAGGAACTCAGCCGAAGGTTAGCCTGTGTTACCACAAAGGGAACTGAGTTCAGGGCAACCCACTGACCCCAAGATGTTGCCTCCAGAACCAAGGAATATTGCAGGGAGAACGACCATGGAGTTGCCCTAAGGAAATATGATCTCTTCTGAGGAGTTTTCTCTGGAAGTTGGGAGAGAGGGTGCACTTAGGGCAAGTTTAAAATCCCTCATCAGGAAGAAGCTGATGAATCTGTGACATGTCAGCACTGTGGGGACATCGTTTGTATTCTGTGCTTGTAGAAAGGAAATACATATAATTGCAGGGAAAGTTGAAGTAAATAGTCTTCTCGTCCGGCTGGCTGTCTTTCATATTTTTGACAATTACCCATTCACATATTTTTTTAAGACCAAGGTTTAACTGTTATAAAAACAGTTATTGGGTGTATATTAAAATTTGGCAGAGCTGATAGCCTGTGTTATCATTAATTCATAATAAAGCATTCCACAAGAATGCTTACGTACAAGTGACTTGTCCAAACATGCCCCTATAAACTGCATTTAAATGCAGTTGATTTTAATCTCCATGAAGCACTGACACATCCTTACCAGTAGAGAGGTAGGAAAATCAATCTGGAATTGAGTCCAGAGACTTAGCTATTATCCAGAATGATCTGCATTTTAATCTTGATTAGACTTTTAGATCTATGATTTTGTGACTATGGAATACTGGGCAAATCACAAAGTCTCTCTTAAGCCTGTTTTAATTTGTAATCTAAAAAGCAATAAAAAGTGCTTAGTATGAAGTATTTTAAAGGGTGAGATGATAAAATGCACATAGAAAAATTTCACACAATGCTTGGCATATGGTTCTCAAATAGATTTTGAATCTTTGGGGGGCGGGGGAGGGGCAGAGACAGACTGCCAAGCAGACTCCATGCCCACCAGAGAGTCCTACAAGGAGCTTGATCTCATGACCCTGAGATCAAGATCCTAACTGAAATCAAAAGTTGGATGCCCAACCTGCTGAGCCACCTAGGTGCCACGACTTTGAATCTTATTCCTGCTCTTAGCCTAACAATCTGAAAATCTCAATAATTTATGTCTTATACTCATATTTAATCATAATTAAGAGCTGATAAGAATACACTACAGTTTCCTCATTTATAACATATGCATTGATACTAATAGTAACATTAATGGAACACTTCAGATTTAAAAGATAAATATATAATATAGATTATATTTTATATATACAATGTATGTCATATAGAAAGCATATATAAAACATATTTCACATATGTGCTATATATTTATGTATACTGTATAATATAGCATATGTATTTGATGCATATACCTTTTATGCATATATACATAAATGGAATGTCCCACTTTTATACATTAACTTTTAGTTTATTATCTCCTTTACTTCCAGGAGGGCAGTACTATTGGGATAGAGGACCAGCAGGTAACCAACCACAGCCTACATTGAACCATATGCCCACATTAATTCAAAAGTCACTATTCTATCTAGGGTGTGTGTGTCTTTTTCAGAGGTAATCGGCACACACTAGATGAGGTATGACAAGTCCAACTGATCTATGTATCATTTAGAGCTCTTAGCATAGTACCTAGAAAGTCATAGGAGGTCAAAAGTGTTCAGTGAACAAAAATTACATCCCAGACCAGATAAGAGATAGGGGAAGATGACAAAGTAAATTAAAAACCCGACTAATTCAAGGAAAATGTCCCATTGGATATGCTATAAATCAATATAAAGTGTTTTACTTTATTTTGGTACACATTATTGACAATTATATACTGATATAATAGTAATTTATGTAATTTATAAAGATCTAAAGTTAAGGATGTGAGATCAAATAAGTTTGTATTAATAGGATTGATTTCAAAGGGTATGGAGACTCTGGCTGGGGGTTCAAGTGTTTCTCATCCCTGTATCTATACTTCTAAATACCTATTGATTCATCCATCTTTTTTTTAGCTTGACATTTCTCCCACTTTAATTTGTTTATATCCAGATATGAAGAAGAAAAGAGAACAGAGGATGATTGAGTGTCCGTGAGCATAAAATGGAATTTGAGAAGTCCCTTAGGTATTTAAATTCCCAAGGCTCATAGAAACCACACAAATTGTATCATAAAGGAACTCTACCTGTCAAACCCTTAATATGTATTTGAAATACTTCACAGCTCATAGTTGGAGAACTCATCCTAGTATATACCCTTTGCATCTGTCTTGCTGAATTAGAGCAGTCACCTTATTAGTATTTAATAAGATTCATAGAGGTTTTCCTTTGTCTGTTTTCCAAAAAAAAAAAAAAGGACTGTAACTTTCTTTGCTTGTGGATAAACCAAATAGCCTAAATCATCTACTTAGGATCTTTTTTGTTACAGTTTTCTGTCACAGATTGTCTCCTACATAGGTGGTCTTCCTTTAACAGCATGAAATATCAATAGATTTATATATGATAGATTATACATAGCATACATTATATGTAATAGATTATGTAATACATATAATATATACATATTATATAATATATAGTATACATTATAAATATATATGAAATAGAGATTGAAAAGGAGATAAATTATAATTTTAAACGTGTTAAATAAAATTTACCAATAATATTACCAAATAATTTTGCTCTCCCTGATACTAATATTTTAACTGAGAGCTTTTCTTTTTTAAAAGATTTTATTTATTTATTTGACAGAGAGAAATCACAAGTAGACAGTGAGGCAGGCAGCGGGGGTGGGAAGCAGGCTCCCTGCTGAGCAGAGAGCCAGATGCGGGGCTCGATCCCAGGTCGCGGGGCTCAATCCCAGGACGCTGGAATCATGACCTGGGCCGAAAGCAGGGGCTTTAACCCACTGAGCCACCCAGGCGCCCCAATAGGCTTTTTTTAAAACTTGGTTTAACCCTTTGTGGTACAATGACTCAAGGCTATGGCTTTAAGTTCAGTGTGTTTCAGTATAGGATTTTATTTTTGTTTGGTTGGTTTTTTTTTAAGATTTTATTTATTTATTTATTTGACAGAGAGAGATCACAAGCAGGCAGAGTGGCAGGCAGAGAGAGAGGGGGAAGCAGGCTCCCTGCTGAACAGAGGGCCCGATACGGGGCTCGATCCCAGAACCCTGGGATCATGACCTGAGCTGAAGGCAGAGACTTAATGCATTGAGCCACCCAGGCGCCCCACCAGTATAGGATTTTAAGTAGCTGCTATAACTGAAAAATATTCTTCACAAGCTGTGTAGACCCAAATGAGAGAGACGCAATGTAGGCTCTGCTTACTGAATCACAATATCATTTTTCAACCCCATCTGCCAATTATATAAAAGATTTTTTTGAAATCTAGCATTATATCTTCATGCTCCTTGAGAACAATCAGTTATTCCTTCGTGCTTGTAAGAACGCGCTATGCATCTTTAACTAGAGGAGGTCTTGTTTCAGCCACTCCAGTACTTTCTACTTCGCCGTCCAGTCCTGACCCACCTGATTCCCTCCAAGGCCATGTGTCAGTGAAGGAGAAGGGAGAAGGGGAGGTTTTTCTACTGAGGTTGCAAAGGTGTGTGTGTGGGGGGGGGGGGTATGTGTATGTGCGCCAATGTGCATGTGAACTGTATTGACACATACGGTATCAAGGTTGTTTAAAGCATATGAATGAAAACTGGCTTTATTGGTTGACCTGTGTCTCGACAAAAATAAAAGTTTACAGGAAATTCTCCAGTGAGCTTTTCTGATTTAATAAGTCTTGGAGATACGTTAGAGTAAGAGGGAAAGGTAGGAGGGAAGAGAGAGACAGGAACAGAGAGCTCCTGCTTGTATCTACAGGGGAAGGACTATTTACAACATTGAACTGTAAAAAGGATAGAGTACAGGAGCAATAAAGGTAGAGACCATATCTATCTCCTTCCTAAGTGTGCCATTTAGAATCTGACCCTTGTATGGTCTCCAAACCCAGCCGCTGAAACCAACCGTGATGAATGGACCGCGATAATTGTGTGATACGCTTCCTGTGGTACCGCTCAGCATTGCCTACGGTCCGGAGCATCATTGATGGGAGGAAAGGAATGTGCCCTTCTCAGCTTATACGTTGGCTCCATAATAAAAAAGAATCATAAAATCAAATGTAAGCACATCTAACAGTAGTCCAAAATAAATAAATAAATAAATAAAATTAAAAAGGCTTCTAACTTTCTATGGCCAATTCCATTTCTTTCATCAAAACTTGATTTTACAGGAAAGTTAATAGATGGCACCGGGTGTCAGTATGATTTTTTTCAGTTGAAAGAGGTAAAGTGGACATTCTTAGTTCATAGGGTGAGCGTAATTCTGGCAATTTCTGCGTTTCTCTTAGAGCATCCATCTTATTTATTGAAAAGGGAAAGGTTAACTTTAATAAATGAGAAAGTCAAGGGAAAAAGACTCAAGGATGGAGATCGATGGTCCATTGGATTATGTCGTCTCTTAATACTACATAAATGTACAAATGTGTATTTTTCATTTAACAAAAGAAACTACGAGTAAAGCTGTTACTTCAGAGTTGGAAGGAAGCTTGCTGGGTAGAGCAGATAAACAGAGACGTGGCGAGCGTTTAAGTTACCGGCCTAGCTGCGGAGCTGGTCGCGGCTAGCCAGGCGCTCCAGCGTGGATTTTCTCACTGGGACGCCAAAGTTTTTTCCATGACCTTCAGCACCTTCCCGCCACACGGAGGACCCTTACAAAGGGGCAGTGGGCTCGGTGGCAAGGCTGTACACCTCTCCCTGTGTGTGGCCCAGCAGACTTGTGAAGTCAAGTCCGCCAGCGGTTCCCGCTAGGAACGATGGCCGCAGCCTTGTGACGCCTACAGTGTGTCCTAACGGTGACGGGTCGGGTTACTCAGCTAAAGGGCAGCTGTTAACACCCAGTCCTTAATTACACTGCACTTTAAGAAAATATCACGAACTTTCCCTTGTGGTATTTTCAGTTCTGCCTTGTTCCAAACTTCGGGTCTCCACAACAATGGTTGTGAACCCAGGCCACCAAGGTAGAGTCATCTAAGGAACCATTAAGTATAAGGGATGCTGGGCCCCCCTCAGGGCAATGAGAGAATGGGTAGGAGGTAAAGCAGAGTCGGGGGGCAGGTTGTGTGTTGTTTGGGGGGTTTGGGGGTTTTATTGTTGTTTCTGTAGCATAGATCTCCTTGGAATGGCATTTTCAAGTGCCCCAGTAATCCCAGCGTGGCCAGGGTTGAGAATCACCGGGACTTCTGCCCTCCTGTTGCTTTTCATCATCCTCACGAATGCATATAGGGGCTGTGACAGACCGGTCACAGCTAAAATCTCACGTCAATGTACTGTCCACCATTTTTGTTCCTTTATTGAAAAAAACGTGTTCTAGGCCAGGGTTGTCAAACCTTCTGGTTCATCAGAATCCCCTGGAATACTTGTTAATCACGTATTTCCCAGGGTTTCCGATTCAGGAGGTCTGGGGTGGGACCAGGGAGTAGGCATTCTGTCGAGAACTTGGGTGGCGCTGGCGGTGCCCGTCCAGGGATCCCACTGAGAACCACCCCTCTGAGCAGCTGGTGAAAACCCACCCGTTCCTTCCTCCGTGCCCATCTTTCTCTACCAAAGGCAGGATTCTCTGACAACGAGCTCTCCCAAGTCTGAACCTGCTTCCCTTCTGATGTGTGCTTAGCCCAACCTCCAGCAAACGTGTTTGCCTCTCACCAGCTACAGTAAGCTTCTAGCAGCTTTTATCCGCTGGACTGTGCCATTTGCTCTCTTTTCCTCGAAACATCGCCAAAATATTTGAACTGAGTCATTTTCTAATGAAAGTCTATTCTTCCCATAAATGATGCGCAACTGTGGTTACACTACGAAGTCTTTTGTGCATGCCGCGCAGGCACCAGAGGACACAAGGATCTTAAATTTATTTACTTTTTTTACGCAGCACAAATAAAGGGGTAAACCCTCCCTTCCAGGACTTTCTTCCCTCTGAATGCGTTAATTCAAGGAACCTGCTGCCGTAAATAGAAACCGATGCCCAAAGCCTGGGGAACAGTAGGACACACTTAAACCGGGAAAATGGGGGATCATTTACAAGTCAGAATGAAAAGGAAGATGTTCAGTGAATGACCACTAAGGGCCTGAGCATTCCACATTTGTAGTTCACAAAACTGTCCAGTGATTCTTTGCAGACTAACATTTTGAAAACCACTGACCTAAGGAAATCAATATTTGAAGGCAGGTATTCGGGAAGAAAGAAAGCATTGTGGGGGTCTTAACAGATCTGGGGGAGGCCTCCTTGGAAGAGAAACACTTGATGAGGGAAAGAGGTGACCAGGAACTTGGAGCCCATAACCCTTCGGGGCGGGAGCAATGTGCAGAGGAGAGCCGGTCGCCACCTGCCTCGGGCAGGCCGTCCAGGTGCCTTATTGTCCTCTTGTGGGTTGTTCAGGCAGAATCTGCTAGGGGACCCCTTCTGCAGCGGGAGAAACAGGATGTTTTAGGCGTAAGTCTTCCTGGTGACTTTTGGGATGCTGCTTACCCCTGGGACTCCACCATTCTGAATGCTTCCAGGACTGCCTCGCAAATGACCAACGTGTAAATGAATTTGGAGACGGAGTTAAGAATAAATCAGGTTTGTGGGGGAGGTGGGTGTGACGGAGCAGGGGACGGAGGGAGGTGCTGCGTGAGTCAGACAGATTCCGACTTCGTTCTGATAGTCACTTCCTAGCTGGTGATCTCAGGCAAATTACTTAATCTAACTCGGTTTTGTCCTTATCTGTAAAAGGGGATAATCATACCTACCTCAGAGAATTGTTGCGAGGATTAAAAGAGATAATGACCTGCTTGGCACCCAGTAGGAGCTCAATTGTCCAAAGGCAGCTGGCAGACCCCGCTCTCCCTGCGGCATAATGGAAGCAGTCCTACCTTTTCTCTTAAGTAGAAGCTTTTCTCCATGGGTTTTTGCTTTTCATTCTTGGCTTTGTCTTGGGTGAATAGAAAGGACCAGAGAGAAAGAGCTGTCCTCCTGGAGAGTAGGTGGGAACTGGTTAGGATCAGCGTGTTCTCTCATCCTGCTCCCCAAGCTTTCCAGCCTCTCCCCTCTGGCTCCTGTGTGGGTGGGGGAAGGGGTGGGGATGCTGCCCCGGGGGTGTTTAGAGACTCCTCAGCACTCCGCCAGCTCCTCCTGGAGAATCGGTCTTAATTACTCATTGACCTAGCATAACTCAGCAAATCTGTGTTTAGTGCAGCCGTCCTCTACAGGGCTTAATTTCTCTGTTTCCCACTTGACCTCCACAAGGTGAAATGGATGATTCAGGAGAGAGGAGTTAAGGTCTCTTTTTTTTTTTTTCCTTCAGTCCCGTTTTGGATTTGTGAATTTTAAAAGTAAATACTTATAATGCATGGATGAATTCTGCATGCCAGCTACCTGTCAAGTGTGGCAAGAACTCAGCCAGCTCCTGCATTAGGTTTTGGTTTAAAGCCACTCTGAATGATTTATTGTTTTTAAATTATTTATGTGGCATTATTCCTTTCTTGTAAAATGCAGAAGTGCTGTCAGGAACAGCACAGCAGCAAGGTTATGAATGGTACTACAAGTAAATCAAGGTAATTAGAGGCTTCAAGTTGCAAATACTGACAAGTTCTCCACCAGCCACCACTTCACTGATGATAATAAAATTTGCATGATTTCCTGACATTATACTCACCGCATATTTTCACTGCACGCTCACCGTAATTACTTAGGCCATGATCTCACACTCATGGCAAGCAAACTCTCCCTGAACGCAGCTGGGACTATTACAGATGCTTCGCAATGAAGCGGACGGAATTAAGGGGAGAGATCCCTGCATAGCTTTAGGGATCTGTGATGTATCAACTGAGTTGTGACACTACGACAAAGGAAGATATTCTCAGCTACTCTTAAGTTAAAGTCAGGTCGAATCATAGTGAGACTCAACTAGCTCAAAGGCAGGATTTTGTTTTTTGTGACTACTGATTTCTACAACTGATTTCTACAATTGGTTTTCTGTTTCTTTGCTGTAATAAAAAGAAGTCAAAGATTATTTTAATCCCTGATTAAAATCCTGAATGGACACCTACACATAACTCTCGCTGTAATGATGTGTTATTCATCAAGGGTCAGTAAAGGATTTGATACGCCGAGGATCCCACGGGTACCTTTAAAAGTATAGGGTGATTAAAGCAGGTCAATTCAGTATCTCGAATCTGTATTTAACCTCTCATTTCGCCAAGTTATTCCTCAGTGCTTGGTGCGTCTCTCATAAATGCCAGTGAACAAATTCATACACTCTCCCTGCCTCGGCTCAGAGAAGCAAATGCACATCTGACCATTCCCTCTTCTCTATAAACTCTGTAGCACCCCCATAGCTGTCTCAGTAGAGAAGGGAAGATTTAGGTTTTGAACTATGTCGTACGTAACAGAGTCTCAAGGACGAATATACTGGGTAAACGACAGGGCATATGGGGAAGAACCAAAGCTGATCTGGTTCCGAGGAGACTGACTGATACTGTCCGTGGGCGTCAGTTTCATCCGCCCTCTAAGGGGCCAATCCCTCATCCATGTGAAATGGTTGTGGGCCAACAGAGGTTGAAGAAGTAGGCCTGTAAAAAGTAATGGCCAATTATGAAAGTAGAGATAAAATTAATTATCCAGAAGTGTCCTATCCTATTGCATAGATTTCTTTTAGTTCACATAGACTAGAAAGCCCTACTATGGAAAGTTAGTGTCTGAGTTAAAAGAAAACTAGGAAATAGATAGAAAAGGAACTTTATTTTCTCGATTTTAGTAGCACTGTCTCAGACTTGAAAAGGAGAATTTTAGGAATGAACCGGCTCTCCCTGCACCATGGAAACCAGCTAAAGGCATACCAATAAAAGCAGGCCTACTTGAGACGATCAGTTCTTAGACTTTGGAAGTTACTGCTCCAAATCACAGTACTCCGAAACCCAAAGGTATCTACCCGTAAATCCTTAAAGTGGTGAAAGTCGTGATGGGTTCCCGTATCTTCGTCTGGATTGGGTCAAATTTACAACCATAGTTACAGATCCCCCCTCCTGTAGGACAGTTACCATGCAGGTATCTCCTTTCTTCGCATGACTGTGTCAGAGAGGGGGTCACTTTTGTAATGGTAAGCTATATGAACTTGTAGTAACATATATGCAATCTTTAGAAACGTAGAATAAGAGTCCATTGTAAATACTTTGTGTTAATTACCCTAAAAGATTACATCAAACTCTGCGGTAGGTTTACTCATCTCTAATTATATCCATTTTTAGACCAGTAGTAACTTATGAGATTTCTGGAATGTGTTTAGTAATCCACTGAGCAGACTGACTCAGAGTCACAGAAGAAAGACATTCAGTCCGTCCAGTTGCCGTGACCGTTGACTTCGACCCTTTGTTACCCAGACTTGCACATGAATAGGGCGTGCATCAGAAGGGCACAGTGCAGTTAGTACAATGGCAAACACGACGCTGTTATGGAGATGTGACATATTTTATGTTGAATCACATGAGTGGTCATAACTTTTGCTAAAAATATGCGTGTCCTTTTTCTTAAAGTGCCCTTTCCTTTGCCCCCTGCTGTCGTTGGAAGACAAAACAGACCATCTTTTGTAGAACTCAGCCGTTCGCTCATTTGCTTGTTGTCGTTGATAACGGTAGTGTTCTCATTTCTTCAGCTCAAGATATGTGGACAGTTAATCCTACCAGCTCTCCCAGAGACAAGATCTTGAGCTTTCTGAGTCCGTGGTTCAGCACAGGCGATACTGAGGCACATCTCAAGGTCAGGTCCTGGGAGGGCTGTTACCACGGTTTCCCACTTCCGGGAGATTTTGAACAAATGACATAAATTCTAATTTACAGTGTAGCAGCTGCTCAGCTGACATGTTCACGTCTAGTAAGTTTTATGAACTTTGTGAAAGCTTAGATCTGGACAGTGCCTTAGAAGCAACTTAACACAACCTGCTGTATCTTACTGTGTGCATTTATTTATTTACCTTGGTTTTTGTCATGTTTGTGTATGTAGCTGTTAGGTTTTTTTTCTCCCTTTCTTTTCAGTTGGAAAGAATTCACTCTCAGAAGGAATAAAAGAGTCTTGAAAGAGAAACGAGCTTATATACCAGTCACTGATGGGAGCTACACTAGGATGTGTGATCTATTCTGACAGAGTCACGTTGAAAACGAGATTTACATCTGGTGGGAGTTTAAAGGTTTTGCTTATCTGTACACTGGAAAAATCTCATCGGCTCCATTTACTCCAGAATGGAATAATGTTAAAAGAGTCTTTGACAGCTGGCCCAGAGCAGCAAAGAAAAGAAATGTGCGTTAATTTTTGCATTCACTCAATTAACTGTACTAATTCAAGCAGCCGGGTCTTACTGGCATTCTCTCCTCCCCTCAGTAGTCTGCAACTGTTAGATTGCTAATTCCTGGGTACACCGTGTTCAAAAGTCATCAGAAACTACGTGTTCTTAGAAAAGACTTTTCCTTATTTCCTCTTTCCCCCGCGGGGAAGCTTGTTTGGGTGGAAGAACAGAGCTCTCCATGGGACCAGTCACGTCTGAACAGAGAGCGGCTCGGAACGCAGCCAGCTTGGAAAGTGGGCTGAGGGAAGCAGCAGAAGACCCCGCTGCGACGGTTCGTGCTGTCTGTAAAATCGACTGCTACGGGATGCCCAGATAACTGGTGAAACATTACTTCTGAGTGTGTCTGTGAGAGTGTTTCTGGAAGAGGGCAGCATTGAATCGGTAGACTGAGGAGAGAAGATAGCCTCCCTCACACAATCCACGGAGGGCCCGAACAGAACAAGGTAGAGGGTAGATGCCGTCTCCGGAGCTGGGGCATCCGTCTCCTGCTTGCAGCCGGCAGGCCGGGGGACTTCTCGGCCTTCGTAACTACAGGAGCCAATTCCTATAACAAATCTCTTAGATAGACATATAAATCTGTAGATGTCGATATAAATATCCTGTGGGTTCTGTTTCTCTGGAGAACCCTGACTAGTAGACCCGCTCACGTTGCTGAGGAACTTGACAGATCAGCAAGTTAAGCTCCATGAACACGTCCAAGCCCTTCCAGTTAATTCATGGCAAGGCTGATGTGAGGACACAGACTCCTGTTGGCCGGTCTCGGTTCTTCCCATTACAGAGCAGGGCAGTCAGATGCCTGTCTGCGGCTCAGGTCATGATGCCGGGGTCCGGGGATGGAGCCCCACATGGGGGTCCTTGCTCAGTGCGGAGCCTGCTTCTCCCTCTCCCCCTGCTTGAGCTCTCTCTGTCGAATAAATAAATAAATTCTTTAAAATAAATAAAATAAAAAGATCATTGTCATTTTTACATATCAGCACACAGTACATGTTTGAAAAATATTATCTAACCATAAAGTGCATGGCTTCTTAAAACCATAATAAAGTGGGTTTTAGATATTGATCTACTTTATTTTTATTTGCAAGAGACCTGTATGATTTGAAACAGATATTATTTAATAATGAATGTTTATCTGACCGACAAAAGAAGATAATGCATGGAGATCAGGCAATTGTTGATTCAGTGTATTGAGTCCAGTAATAAGGATATATACCACTGAAAATTTCAATCCCTACTATGTTGTTGGTGGTAGACATTGGACCTAAATTATCTAAGCCATATCCTTACTTCTTTTTGCCAAGGCAAGTATCAGCACAAAAAGACAACTTCCTTTGAACATGATCAGATTAAAGATGGTTGCCAGTGCTAAAAGTAAGGATTAATATCAAAGCTTCGAGTCAGAAGCCTGCCTGGCACAGTAAATGAGAACACATTGTGACTTACGCAAAGTGCTTCAATCTTCTGCTTCATCTGTGAGAGAAACTTTTCTAACTCTAATTTTCTGTGAGGATTAGAGAGTCATTTCTGATGTAACCCAACACACATCATTCTAGAAATCACGGCAGTGTGCAGAATTGTGCCGTCAGAAGCACAGGACCCCTGAGAAACTCGGACTGGGAGCACACTGGGAGCACACTCGAAGCTTCATGAGGAGCCCGTGAAAGGTGACAGAAACCTAACAGAAATGACAGCGCAGCTCCCACATGGTACGTGGTTAAGAGACACGAATGCTATAATAAATGCAGCATTTTACCTTTAAAAAGGTCTTACATTTTTGCTTGTACTTAAGCTTCCACTGTATTCCGTATAACAGAGAAAGAGAAGAAAGAAGAAAAGTGAGACAAAACTTTGATCATAAAAGAGATGAAGATAAAAGAACAGAGAACAGAGGGCAAGGGGAGATGGAGGCAGGGGGAGCAGGGGGGCGCTGCAGCGGGGCAGGGGCGGCCGCGGGAAGAGTTATGGCCTCTGAGGGATTGTCAAGTGGTTCGTGTTCTCGGGCTCGGGCTGCCGTCATCGGTGGGCTGAAGCAGCAGAAACTTGGATTCTCACAGATCTAGAAGCTGGACGTCCTAGATGGAGGCTCTGGCAGATTCGGTTTCTGGAAAACGGTCTTCCTGGCTTGCCTGTTGTCGAAAACGGGCCTCTGCTCTTGGGAGCCCACCTAGGCCGCTGGGAGGCCGCGTTCCTGCGTCAAGGAAGAAGCTAGCTTCTTGCTTTGCTGGGCCAAGGAGGCGGCAGCCGGCTAGAGCCTTCCACAAAGCCTGCACCCGCCCCAGGGCAGGGGCTGGGGCGTTCATGGGGAAGTACAGGATCCAGCCAGTTGTGACAGGAATGGCGTAGCTGCTGCCAGCCTCCTTAGTCATTTTCGGCGTCGTAGGGGTTCCTGAACCAAGAGGCCGGGAAGGGCGGGAGGGAGGTTTATGGACGAGACGAGAAAGTTGACTTCGTCTAAAACCAAACCCGGGGGAGGCGTCAGGGCCGCCATGTCGGCTTTGTTCAACCTGATGCTTTTAAGCAGTCCTACCGACCAGGGCCTTCTCGTGTTGTCCTCACATGGCCTTTTCCTCTGTGAATGCCTGGGGAGAGAGAGGGAGCTCTGGTGGCTCGGCCTCTTCTTCTAAGGAAGACCAGTCCTATCAGATTAGGGCCCCACTCCTAGGACCTCATTTAACCTTAATTATCTCCTTGAAGGCTCTGTCTCCAAATGCAGCCACACTGGGAGTTAGGGCTTTGACATACGAATTTGGGAGGGAGACACAATTCAGTCCATAAGAGGGTTGGAAGAGGGTTCTCTGGAGTCCGGTGGAAAGTTCTAAAACCAGATGAGAACTGGTGTGGCTCACTGATTTGGGGATGTCTGTGCTGTGTACTCCGGTGCAGCCTGGCTCCCCTGAAAGGCCTAGGATTTTTCACAAATGACGTCGTATGTGAGCACACCCCAAATTCACATCCTCCTCGGTTACTCTTTTTCACATGAATCAAGTTGGAACCAATTCATGCTTTTCAAAACAAGCAGTAGAGCAAAACTGAGTGTTTTCATTCAGTCAGTCAAGCTTGAGTGCCTGCTCTGGGCCAGGCACACTGCCTGGTACCAAAGAAACTACAGTGAATAAGTCGAATAAAGTGGCTTCCCCGAGGTGCTTACCTTCGACAGGGGGACGATTTCAATATTGTGAGTTATGAGGAAAAAATATATTATATATATTATACATAGAATAAGATTCATAAGAAATATTTATATGTATATAAATGTATACATTTATGACAAAGGTTTATAAGAGATACGATATGTATCCTGTGCCTGGTTCCTGGCTCACAGCCCCCCCCCCCCAAACCCTGGGATTTTCCTGAGCAATGAGAGCAATGGGAGCATCTTTTGTTACAACACTGGATCTGTTGTGCCCAGTTTTCTGAAATCACTCCGGAGCCATAAAGGTGAAAGGAATGTCTTGCTGTTCACAACAGTTTATGTTAATAAGGGGACTTTCAGAAAGCACCTGCAGATGGGAGCTGGTTACCAGAAGAACCAACCATGGCTAGAGTGTGGGAACGTGCGGTTCCACACCATGATTTCCAAGGAGGGAAGAGGAACTAGAGGTTCAAACAATCCCCAGTGGCCAAGGAGTTAACCAATAATGCCTGTGTAATGCCACCTCCATAAAAACCCCAGAATGAAGGGGTTTGGTTGGCTTCCATGTTGGTGAGCCAGAACGCTTCCACGGGCTTTGCGCTGGGCCCCAAATACCACAAGGACAGAGGCTCCATTGTTGGGGACCTCACCTATGTATCTCTTCATCTGGTGGTTGATTCATAGCCTTTAAAATCCTTTGTAAGGAATCAATAATCTAGTGATTTAACTGGTTTCTGTGTCTAACAAATTAAGCCAACCCAAGGGAGGGAGACATAGGAACCTTGGATTTTCGGTCAGAAGACCAGGTAACAAACTGGGCTCGTGATTAGCATCAGAACTGGAGGGCATCTTGTGGGACTGAGCTCTTACTTGTGGGATCCGATGCTATCTCTCGGTAGACAGTATCAAAGTGGAGTTGAGTTGTAGGACAGCCTCGCTAGTGGCAGAGAATTGCTTGTTGGTGGGAAAAACTCCACCTTTACACACACACAGGCTGGAATTGTTGATTCTAGAAATTTCACGTATCATATATATCTGAAAATCAGGTGGAAAGTCGTCAAACCTGACGAGGACAGGCGCAGCTCACGGACCTCATGAAGCATGTGTTGTGTGTGTTGTGTGTGTTGTGTGTGTTGTGTATTCCTTCGCAGGTGGCACAGCTGAAATGCCTCGTATTTCTGACAGAGAAAATTGCACCTAAGCAAACCCAAAATTCCCATCATGCTCACATTGTCCCCTCATCTATGAACCAAGTGAGAACCAATGAATGTTTTCAAAACAAATGCTGCTACAGATCTGGCTGTCTTCACTCCTTCGGTCAGGAAGTGTTGAGTATTCAAGGAGCTTGCGTTCTACCGTGGTGGGGCAGAGCTCTGCGAGGTCGTTAAGGAGTGTGAAGAATGAGCTAAAGAAAATAAGAAGGGGACGGACAGAAGAACTTGGGGAAGAGACTTCACACCGTCGTGGGGAAGGCGTCTCTGAGGAGAGAGAGTGGGGTCCGTGAAGAACCGCAGGGCAGGCGGTTCGGGTCCAGTGTGTGAGAACAGAGCCTGCCCTAGAGGGAGAGCAGGCGCCGCGGGAGCCGAGAGGAGGGACCAGCTCGTCTTGGGGGCTGGGAAGCTAATGAGGGCGAGTTCTAAGCCAGAAAACGGCATGATTTCCGTTTTCAAACGTTCACTCTGACCTCTCTGTAGACTCCACAGCGGTGGGAAGAGGGATGCCCGTTAGGAGCTACGGCCGGGGACCGGGTTAGAGGCGAGGGTAGCTGGGACCAGAGTCTGGAACAGAGAGCGCGAGAAGGCCTGAGACTCAGCATTTATTCTGAGGGCTGAGGCCAAGGAGCTGCTGGCGGACTGGATGAGGTTGATGAGCAGAAGAGAAGGCACAAGAGCGATTCCCAGGTTTTGGCTCAAGGCACTGAATAAATAAATCGTCCTGCTGTTTATTAACCTGTGGCAGTCAGGAAGCTTAACCGGTTTGGGAGCGAGAGCGGAGCTCGGGACGGCTGGGCTGGACAGTGCTGTCAGTGTGCGGGTAGCGTGTGGGGCAGCAGCCACCGCCCCCGGGGCTCTGGGAGAGGCTGGGGCTGGGCCTGAGACCTGGGAGTCCCCGGCCGGCAGACGGCACCTGCAGCAGAGGTGCGGTCACCTGCAGCAGAGGTGCGGTCACCTGCAGCAGAGGTGCGGTCACCTGCAGCAGAGGTGCGGTCACCGCGGGGCCGAGTTTAGAGAGAGGCGAGAGAAGCAGCCCTGGGCTCCCGCAGGCTGTGGGGGCAGAAGCAGCAGGGTCGGCCGCAGACGGAGCAGCTGCTGAGCTGTCAGAGAGGCCAGCAGCCTGGGGCGCTTTGGAAAAATGTGTAGAAAATGTGTTCCACGAAGGAGGGCGTGATCAACTTTTAAAGAGACTTCCGGAAGTGTGCGTGATGAGTCACCAACTGATCCCATTCCCCGTCTGATTTTACTCAGTACATCCCTGTGCTTTGGCATCACACACACAGACACACGGACCCAGAGCCACTGTCCTGTGGGGTAGGGCAGAGTCAGAGCCTCAAGACCACCCTTGGGATGAAGAACCCCAGGGGTCCGCATGGCCACTGAAGCGTCTCAGTTTGTCACTGCTTGTGAGTATCGAGCTCTCCCATGCCCATGAGGATGTTGAGAAATGCCGCCCCAAATGTGAAAGGTCTTCCTAGATTCTTCTCTTGTTCCCTCTGAGTTTTCCCTTTGGTTCAGGGTTCTCCTGGTTGCTGACGGACCATAAACCTCTTCCTAGTGAACGCATTTCCTAAAAACGATCTGTGGTTGAGAGTCGCACACGGGCAAGTGACTGGGGGCGCCGGGAGAGTCCCACCGGTACATGGGCCGCCCGACGTGAGAAATAAACACAGAGGATGTGCATCAAACACGCAGATATGCTAATACCAAAACAGTGTGCACTCCACTTGGAATTCAACGTTAACTGAGGGCACTGTTTTTTCAGCATCCTTACCTCGAAGGAAGTGAAGAAAGCAGGGTAGGGGGAGAAGGTGGTCCTCTGTATGGTGACAACAGAGGCGTCAGAGGATCCTAGAGCTTTGAAGCTAGCATGGCCCTATATTAATGACAAACTGTAGCAAGTGGACCAGGCCACTGTATTGGCAATAGCCAGTCATTGGCCTCAGGGTGCCTCTGGGAGTGGGAGTAACCGGGATAAGGCAGAGTGCTCCCCAAGGGGCAAGGCCACAGCCCCGAGCCCCTGCATCTCCAGTAGCTGGGAACGGGTGTCCCAGGACTGAAGAGGAAATTTGCACAGAGCACCACAATATCCAAGGTTTAACAGCTGGGAAGCTGTTCACTTCTTTTTAGATGATTTCCTTCCATATCTAATTAGATAAGGCAGTTAAATAGACCCGCAAACTAAGAAAGCTGAACTAAACCGTGCTGTCCCAACATAAAGGGGTAGGAGTAATTATCGTAGCCAGGTTACTTCTACTAACATGATTACCTTCCGAGCCCAGCCCCTCCAAAATAGGAGGAAAGGGGCTTATTTGTTTAATTGTCCATCTTTCCATCTGGACTTTCAGCAGCTCAGCTGCTGCTTCTTTTTTTTCTTTTTTTAAGTGGGCCCCACGCCCAACATGGAGCTTGAACCCACCACCCTGAGGTTACGAGTCACGTGCTCTATCAACGGAGCCAGCCAGGCATGCCTGGACTTTATGCTTCTTGAAGAAAGAAACCACGCCTTCTTTATCTCTGATTACACAATGCTTGGTACTATATTAGGCATACAGTAGGTACTCAACCAATGTCTACAAAAAACAAACAAGCAAGCCATCTGAATTATAATAATAAGACCCAGACACACCCTCCATTAGGTGAGCTGCCATGTTCATTCTCCCGTTCATTTTCTTTAGTGACAGAAAACTGGCTCTACTTTCTCTGGCCTTTGAGTCTCTGTATCAAACAGTTAGAAACTTGATCAAACCCTGAATCATTCAGTTCATTAAATACTTGGTGCTTTACTGTTCTGAGGCTCCGCTCATGATGTGTTTCACAGAGTTAAGGAGACACAGACCCCTCTCCACTTAGGTCCCTGGCTTCTGGGAATTTTGAGTGTCCTTCTTAAACAGGAGACGACCTTGTAGTTGCCTCAACCGTGAAAGCCTGGTGAGAAGTACAAGAGGCCTTTCTTTCTCCTTAACCTGCAACCTCACCTCTCATGAATGCTTCCTTCCATTAACCCTTGAGTGAGTCACGATGATGCTTGATGATAAGCCTCTGGTGGACATGCTTCTCCTCCCAGAATGAGTGTTGACATGAAGAAGTCTCCAGATCCCCTACAGCCAGACCAGCGATCCCAAATTTTAACCACATTGGATCCTGCCTCAACATCCTGCCTCTGGCTCAACACCCACCTTTACGCCCACAGCGTGAAGCTGTGGCCACAGAGGCTGACGCTTGCAGGGTGGTCCTCTGAGCACACCCTCGGGGCAAGAGACATGAAATACTTATTGACTGCAGGCCAACGTTGCAGGAACGCTTTCTGAACGCACGGCAAGGCTGCCTCTGTAACGCAGAAGGTAGACAACAGCAACATCGGCCGACCCCCCTCATTTGTCCTGGGGGCGGTTCATTTGCACTAATCCTAGCAGCCCCAAAAGCAGCAGCTGTTCTCAAGGGGAGTCTGATACAGTCCTTTGTTTCAGGAGAACAGTGGGAGGTAGTGTTTTATTTACCTTTTTTTTTTTTTTTTAAGTGTTAAATTGTTAATAGTCTTCCAGCTTCCTGCAAACAGGTAGAAAGACAGCTGAAAAGTTAGGGGGAGACTTGGGATCATTCGCACTTTCATTTTTTAATCCACACACAAAATTGTTTCTATCCTGTGTACATTTTTTGTCCTAGAGAAGAAATCAGAATTTCACAAGCACAAGTCAGTTTTCCCCATTTTTGAGCAATCCTGAGATGAGATGGTCACTGAGCTTCCAAGCCCAGCTATCAGGTTAGGCTTGGTTACAATTTATCAGATTTGAGGGTTTTCTAGAAAAGCCTACATATAGTCCATTTTCCTATGTTCTGTCAGACTCTTAATTATCCCATAATGAACATAGAATTATCTTGCATCTTTGTCAATAGCCAGTGGAAATCACACTATAAATTCTCAAAGGTAGAGCCAAAGAAACTGGTAAAATACTTCTGAACTATATAATGTAACCTATGGCTTAAGATTTTGAGTCATTTGTGGTACGAAGTATCCTAACATACTGAATCCCTTTAACAAGAATAAGAGTCATCCTTAACTCATGGAGAACTGGATGTAACACACAAAATATATGATCCATTGCCCTGATAATATAAGCAAGAAAGTAAGCACCCCCCCCCCCATATACAGACAAGTCATTTATTTTAGTTTTACCCCCAGAATCCAGAACAATGCCAGGGTACTGTAAGGAGTTAAATGAACATTGAATGCTTTTTATTAGAAATGTATTAGAGATCTGTGCCATAAATTATTAGCAACTAAGAAATCATTATTGCTTTAGTTCGAGGAGGCTCCTTTGGACTGAGTCTGCTAGACGGAGTTGATTTCACATCATTAAACATTAAACTCCCTTGACTGGTAGAGAGATCCTGTGGTCTGTGCTTTGGGCCAGCAAGCTGGGACGCGTGTCTCCTTCTCATTTGCGCTCTTGCTCTCCAGGTGGGGAAGGCTGAGAATCTCAGACATGATTTCTAAGGTAGCTGACCCATTTTATGATCCAGCGATACAACTAACGTGGCAACGCCAACGGCCATGACTTTCCCTCCTGATCGTAATTGACAAGAACGGCAGGTCTCGGAGGGTTCAGCGCGGTCACTGAGATGACTGCTCTTCTGCTTTTCTGCCATTAGTTCAACAGAAGACACGTTTTCACCTCTTTGTAGGGCATCCTTCATGCACAAAAAAGCACAGGCTGAGAACATACAACTTCTTTGCAGCTTTTTGTTCCTAAAATTTAAACTTACTCTCTCCCATGTTCCATTAGGATGTCTCTTAGGAAGGCCTTTGTATACCCTTCTGGCCCATTGAACAGGCTAGTGTGCAGTTTTGCTTACTCTCAGAGGCCCGTTACTGAGGAGGATGTAGGACAACCAGCAAACTTAAAAAAATGTAAATATATCACCTGTGTCGAAGTATGGAAACACGTTAGGAAAGACACGTCCTACCAAGAGAGCCCTACGGTAAAATGAGTCACTGCTGGGAAAGAAGAGACATAATCGCACTCCAGAGAGTAAAAGACATGGTGTGGCCTCCTCAGCAGAAATTCAGCACCCTTTATGAAAATCTGATAAATTTCCCAGTTTCCCACAGAGAAAACGACAGAGAATTTAATGAGAAACACATTGGAACCAGACCTGTCACTGGGTGATTACATATTCACTAATCTCTCTGTAGGGTGCAGAGAAAGTTGGTCTTCTCCGAGAGAGTTTATCTGAGTTAAAGGAAAGAACAAATTACCAGAAATAAATGCCTTCACTCTCCCACTGACACCTGCTGATATCCCACCAGACGGCTTGTTTGAATTCCAAATAGCGAGAGCTTCAGGGTTTGTGTAGTAAGCTATTGTTTTGATGACCAATGACACTGAAGTTTCATACAGTGGGTGATTTATTGGTACTTAAATGCAGCTTTCAAGTGCCTGATATTTTTAGTTTGGACTCGGGATTTGTGTTTGAGAAGTCCAAGTATAGTGAGGGGGTAGCATGTGTTCTTACTCTTGCAGGATTCTGTGCCCTTTCGTATGTGGCATGAACTTCTGTCATCGTTACCTTCATTAAATCTTATTCAGCACCTATATCCATTCTATAAGCATTTCTGAACACTTAACATACGCCAGGAAGCTATACGTAAATACAATTACATACCAAGTTCTGGACTAAGTAGAATATCCCATAGGCTGCACAGAGTCTTTAAGTCAGAGGGACCTGCCCGTTCAAAATTGCTATCAGCTAAGAGCATCTCTTAAGTTCTTTTGAGTAGCCCGAACTTGGACTGGGCAATGTACAAGGAGAACAGATGTATTCCCTCCAGTATTCCAACTCTGAGTGTCCCCTGATGTTAGCATTCACGAGGAGCGTGCTGAACAAGTATTGAGCGAATAAAGGAATATTTCACTAGTTGGATGCCTTGTGCAAGGCAGGATCTCAGAAAACACAGAATAATCAGGAAAGTAAGGCCACGATGAGGGAACGCTGTCAGGAGCTGTACGGATTTGCAGGAGTGGCGTCAAGACCACGTCACTCATATTCATGGCTTTCTAGAAGGCTTCATGGGGAAAGTGGGATTTCATTCAAAACAGATATGTTCAAGAATTACATGTTTAATAAGATCTTAGAACTGTTGATTATCAACGATGATATTACTCTGACCATTCCCTCTTGATTAATTCAAATTTGCAAAGTCCTTTGTAAAATGCTAAGCCCAGAGTTGATGCCATTTTATAAATCTCTTGACCCAATCTCACACGTGGTTGTGTGTGTGTGTGTGTGTGTGTGTGTGTGTGTGTGTGTTTCTCTTTTTCTTTTTTAATCCCACACAAGGCCTTTAAAAAATATCTACATATGGGGCATCTGGGTGGCTCAGTCATTGAGCATCTCCTTATGGTTCAGGTCACATTCCCAGGGTCTTGGGACCAGGCCCCACATTGGGCTCCCTGTTCAGCAGGGAGCCTGCTTCCTCCTCTCCCTCTGTCCTTCCCACGTCCACTCGTGCTCCTTCTTTCTCTCTCTCTCCAACAAAATCTTAAAAGATACAAATATCTATGTTGATCACTTCATTGAACATTTTTTTCATGTGATTATCCAGTATAATCTGGACACTGATTTTTAGTTTTATCTGAGAAGGAACCATGTCCTTTTCCTGGTACCTCAATGTTTTAAGACTCAACAATCCATGACAAAGCTGGAAAAGATGTTGAAGACCATGTGGTGGACAATGAAATGAGGCAGAATGACTTGCAAATATATGGCAGAGTCAGAAAGTACAATAATTTAATAAAATAAAAAGTATGCAAGAACTCTTAATTTCTAATCACTATTTTTATTACATAAAATTGCTTAAAAACTGATGGATGATTTGTAGCTAAGTTGTCTCAAGGTGTATCTGAATGTTCTTTGTGATTCTCAGATGTAAAAGTGCCAACACCAGTTCAGCTCAGGCTGGTTTTGCCTCCCCCTCTCTCCTGAGACTTTCCAACACGCAATGTGAGATGGAAGAGCTAACTCTTTTCTTTGACTAATAAATTATATGATAATCTTATCTCAAAAAGTGGCTCACAATTGGACTTACTGCTAAAAGACAAAAACTGATGAGTCCTGCTCTTTTATTTAAAGTTTCCTTCTCTCAAAACTTTTTATTTTAAAGATTTTTTAAATGTATTTGACAGAGAGAGCTCAAGCAGGGGGAGTGGCAGGCAGAGGGAGAGGGAGAAGCAGGCTCCCTGTTGATCAATGAGCCCCATGTGGGGCTCCATCCCACGACCCCAGAATCATGACCTGAGCTGAAGGCAGACACTTAACTGGCTGAATCACCCAGATGCCCCAAACCAATGATCTTTTTAAAAAGAAAGGGCTCCTGGGTGGTTCAGTTAGGTAAGTGCCTGCCTTCAGCTCAGGTCATGATCCCAGAGTACAGGGATGGAGCCCCACATGGGGCTCCTCGATCAACGGGGAGCCTGCTTCTCCCTCTCCCTCTGCCTGCCACTCCCCCTGCTTGAGCTCTCTCTGTCAATTCAATAAATAAGATCTTTAAAATAACTAAAATAAAAAGATCATTGGCTTAAAAATAGATTACACATGATCAAAATTTAGATGTAGCAATGAAAAAATCTTAAAGGAGGTGCAGAATTCCTTTGACAAATTATTTTTGGCTGTTTCTTAGTGCGGCTATGCCTGCAGTACTCTTTTAATTAAAAAAGTAACTGTACAATAATTTTCTACAACGGTAGAAATGATGCCAGAATTCAAGGTTTTGGTCTGGGTAATATTTTCATTTTGTGATTGAAAATGTGGGAAGTCCTAGCTTAGTCCCTCTGTCCTTTGGAAGGGTAAAAAATGTTAATGTAAGAAAATTATTTAGTTTTCTATTTCAAGATCAATGTTATAGAAAATTCACCTACCAGACATATGGTGTTTTATTTTCAGGGATGAGAGGGAAAAGCATCTAAAACAATACCATTACTATCTTCAGAAATACATTTTGGCATTATCCTTTATTGTCATCACGTGATTTTGAACTGCTGGCTCACTGTAACTCAGCAAAAGAATGAAGATAATTTATATACACCCACACTCTCAAATTAGTTTCTTTAGAAGGAAGTGACAGTATCATTTGTGAAATAAAAATCAGTGTTATTACATCTTATTGGAAACCTATACTTACTTCTATAGATGTTCCAAATAAAGACTTTCTTAAATTAAACATAATATAACTAATAAAACTGAATTGTCAGTCAGAAAGTATTTGCCATCTCTCTTCTAGGCAAATTAGGTTCCTAAATTTTAGCGCCAAATGTGTAGATTTTTAAGATAAATATAACCGTGATTAAACAACTTCATTTGATGTTAGATGGGCCAAGTTACTTGAAAATTGCCAAAAACCACGTAAGCAAGGACTCCTCCCATCAAAAGTTCTAGGTATTAGTAAGGAGTTCTATTTATACATGTTTTCTGTACATAAGTTCATTTAATTAATTAATTTGGGTAACTTTAAGCTTCAGCAAGCATTAATTAAATGTAATTGTGTATGGCCAGTAAACTGAAGATCAGTGTAATTTAAATTTTTTTCAAATTTTAGCTTGCCTTTTAAATTTTGAAATTAATGAGTCCTGACTTGCATAATATATATTTAGTAACTATCCTATTTTAACTTTCATATACTAATCAAACCAAGCCATTATTTTATGGTTAACATAAACTACCAGCAGCATTAGCCTAATATAATATATGTGTCAATTCAGTATGTTGTTAATCATCATTAATATCATCTTTTCCTTGCCCGTTTAGGAACACGTGTCTACAGTTCTGTTTTACAAGTTTAATTCATTATGTGTACTAAGAACTTGATACACAGTGCACAATTCTTAACAATATATTAGAATAAACAAAAGGGTTATTTTCAGTTTTCTACTGGGCATTTAAGGTGACATGACAGTTGGATAAGAGTTGGACATATTTTGTCTCCAAAGTCTTATTTCATTTAACTTAAGAGAATTATAATGTATAAATTAAAGAAACTTTTTGTAGTATTTCATTTTGTATTTTTTAAAATCATGTATTGGATGCAAACAATATTTAGTCAGATTATCGGATTTATAATAAAACACAATACTAGAGTACAGGCATGATATTTTTGTCCATGGGTGATTCCATATATTAATATGTGTATACTTTGTTTCCATTAAAAAAAAAGCAAACTGCTTAAGTAATAGTAAGTTCAATTGTGATAAATTGCAAATGCAACTTGCAATTTGCATCTTGCAATTTGCAATTTGCAAAGTTGCATAAAATGCAACTTTGCATTGGTGCACCAAAATAAACCATACCTTAAAAAAATTCGCCAGCATCCTTTAAAAGAAAAGAAGCATGCTTAACTATCAGACACAGGCTTTCTGTGAACTCTTTTGCTCTTCCTATGAAAGACATACTTCTTAGCTTTAGCTGTACCTTTTTTATTGGCACATTTCTGAATATAAACACATTTTATAGAACTCCATAGAAATGATTGCCCAAGAAAACATATAAATTATGTAAATTCTCTTAAGTTAAATTTTCTGTGATTCGTGCCCAGGATTCAAGTGTCATTTTCAATTACCAAGTTCCCAGCCCTGAATTTCCCACAGGGCATGGCCAGCTTTCTAAAAACCTACATCAGAAAGTATCTATTCTAGAGGGCCATCTATTCACTGGAATGGTTACCTTCAGGAGAGCAAACTCAAAGGGCGTTAGGCTGAGTAATAAGAATATTTTTGACAACGGCACTCGATGTGCATGACTGTTACACGATTCATCTCCTCTGGTCTCCATGTTCTTCTGCTAAGTGGGCTGCTCCCTGTGGCTCTGTACAGTGGCGATAGCAGAGGGTCATACAAGAGGTATTTTAAAGCGCTCTGGTTTCATGGTGTGTGCTTGGTGGACAGAATAAAATGTATTCCTCCAGCTGTTCAAGAATTAGGGCAGGAGGGGTAGATAGAAAGAGAAATGAAAGCAGAATGAGATCCTCGTAAATCCTGCAAACGTAGTGTACCCGGGCCTTGCATTCTCTTCCTTATCTCCAACTTATAACTCCATCCAAAAATCCTTATATTTTCTCCTTAGTCCCGGCCCACGATAGCCCAGCCACGTAAAGGGCAGGATGCCACATACTGCCACGAATTTACACACACGCACACACACACACACACATGCACACACACAGATCTAAGTTGAATCTTTGGTGCCGTTGAAGAGAACTGAAGCATTTTAAGACGAAGAACTAAACTTACATTATCTGAGGTATGGTAAAAATAATAATAATAATAATAAAAATTAAAAGTGCAATGAATAAGAAAAATGAAAAAATCCACATGTTACAAATGGGCTATAAACACATTTATATTCATAAACTGCATTCAAATGGTTATGCCATATTAATTAAAATAAAAAAGTAAGAAAATATGCTCAATGCAGAGGTACTTTAAAAAAAACCCAAAAAACAAAAACAAAAGTTAATAAAAATATTTCATCTGCATCAAAATATTCTTTGGAAACCAAAAATAAAAATGTATCATGTGTGTTCTTTCAGGTTGATCTGTAAAAGTCAGGAGAGTATGAAGTCCGCGCTCTTGAGCTTCCAGAACATACTGGGTACCACCAAGCACTGAGCAGAAGGCTTTCCCATCTTGGGCACTGAAGCCGTGGGCTCCCCACTTAGGACGAAGAATTCCGGCTCAGCTCCTCTCAGAAAACATCTTTGTTTCGGTGGCACTGAAACCCGTGACCTGACTTGGAGACAGTGCAGTTGAGCTGGAGCTGGACCCAATACTCTTCTTTCTCAGGTCATCAGCACAGCCCTGGAAGCGCCGAGGGAAGGCCTGGTTTCTCCAAGGCCAAGATGAAGGTTACCCGAAGCGGAACTTGAGTCTGTATTTCACGGTGTTGGGACTCTTCCGAGGGGCAGACACGGGCACCTTTGGCTTGACAGGACCTGGTGGCTTTTTCTTCTCGGGAACGGTGACCGTGAAAGAAAGTTCTGGCTGCTCTAGCTGCTTGAACCTGGGCAGGAAGTGAGTGGAGACGTGCTGGGGTTTGACCCTGGGGCTGCAGCCCCGCTTGGCCTTCCCTCTCTTGTTGAGGGCCACGTACCACTCGCGGCCCGCAGGCTCAGTTCTGTGGATCGCCGAAGCGTAGGTGTTGTAGCTGTTCTCCTGAAATCGCTCCCTGAACTTGCAGTCGTCTGTAAATTTGGCCTAGGGGGAGAAAAGAAGAAACTTAAGCAGTAATACTATTTTCAGCACGCAAGAAAACGAGGCCTCACGCTGTGAAGAAAACCGAGAATTCCGGAGGGAAGGCCTCCTCCTGCCTCCTTTCTTGGAAAGACCCATCGCTTCTTTTTAAAGGTTGCTTCAGACTACGACGTTTCATGTCTACCTCCCTACTTGATTCATCTTTGTAATGCTGATTCCAGTTTACTATGTTCTTGGGGAAATAATATCAATGCATATAAAAAGGATAACAGGAACTCTTAGTATATTGAAACTCTGTTCCGGTTTTTAAGCTACTTTGAGACTGGCAGTGAAAAAATTAACTTCTGAAATTTTAAGTCATTTTCCCCCCTCTTAAGCCATTAAGAAAATAAACAGAACTGAATTACTAAGGAACAATTGCCTGGTAAAACATGAATTCATGTTCAGAGAAATGGGGTCATATTATTCCTTTGAAACAAGGATACATTTTTCAATGTTATCAGTGTGATTCATGGTGCTGACAGAGGGGTAGCATATGGCCCTATTAATATTGCATGTGTTAGAGTTCTTCAGGAAAAAATATATCTTCACACAGTGATACAGGAGAGAATATTCGATGCCAAGAAGAAAAAATTACTTTTGGAGTCATTAGCAATACTTCATCCAGATCTCTCTCTCCCTCTGCAGACTCTGACACACACTGACATACACACACACTGTCTGCCCTTGAAATGTTCCCAGAATAGTGGAAAAAGCAGACAAGTGAGTGTCCATCATGGTGAGGTTGATAGCGGGACTTAATGATCACGGTCTGCAGAGGATACAAGAGGAAAGGATCCAGGAGGCTGGAGGTGGCCGGGCACAGGGCAGAGAAGTCTTCCTAGAAAAGATGACAGGTGAGGGGTGCCTGCGTGGCTCAGTGGGTTAAAGCCTCCGCCTTCGGCTCAGGTCATGATCTCAGGGTCCTGGGATCGAGCCCCGCATCGGGCTCTCTGCTCCGCAGGGAGCCTGCTTCCTCCTCTCTCTCTGCCTGTCTCTCTGCCTACTTGTGATCTCTCTGTCAAATAAATAAATAAAATCTTAAAAAAAAAAAAAAGAAAAGAAAAGATGACATTTGAGCTGAGTCTTCAAGCACAACAAGATATTAGTAATGCAGGTGACATGAGAAAGAGTTCTCAGAGGGGAAACAGTGTGTCCATAGGTCAGCAAGACACTACGGTAGGTAGCAACTTCCACAGGTAGTAGCGTAGTAATGTGGTGGAGGTAGTGATCCCACAGGATGTGGGTTAGGAGAAGAGGTCAGGCTGACACAGTTGGCCAGGGAGAGCTCTGAAGACGCATCCTATGCCTTGCCTGTCCTGCTGATGGTTTTCTGTTTACTGTGTACTTAGTGAAATAATACTAATACTTATAAAAATGACAGGAACTCTTAATATATTTAAATTCTGTTACTGTTTTTAAATTACTTTGAGATTTTCACTTAAACAATTCACTGCTAACAGAAGATTCTGTTGAGGAATTAAAGGAAAATAAAAGCATGAACACAAACAGATCTGCAATCAAATGTCACTGTTGCCCGTCGAGGGCAAGCTTTAGGCTCCTTATCCACAATCCTTATCCATAGGGCTATTGGGAGCACCAAAATATTTTTCCAGGGAAAAGATGGGTGGCTTTCCTCAAATGCAAAAGAGGCCCAAAGTCCCAAAGAATAAGGATTCCTATCCTAGACCAGACCACCAGGTTTCACAGGGGCGGGGAGCCCCATTATCTAGAGTTCCTCGGTTTGTGAGCACCAAATATGCTGATGTCTGTAGAGAAAAACACAAAATATATATGAGATATCCTTTTTATACCAGACCAAGAAGTACTATACTGGAATTAAGAGTTCTTTTCTTTTTTTTTCTTGCTTTTTCAAATAATGCCGTGCTCTTCTCTCAGCATCGAAAGTCAGAACACGGCAAGGCAGCCTCCGTAGATCTACTCTTGGTGGTCACATGAATTTTTTGGCTTGTGCAAAGTACTGACGATATTGGAAGACAGGTTTCAGGGTGTTTCCAACAGCTTCCAGCAGCACACCGACGTTCTGGATGACAGCCTGCCCAAGTTATTTACATTCAAGCATAGTTCAGTCAATAAGGCTCTTTATTTGAAGGCCAGGAAACTACAGGCGCTGGACGTGGGTGTTTTCAAGAACCACCACCTATGGCATTGCTCGCATCCTGACGTCCTACCGGCCTATGTCTAGGCCAAGGGCACTGTGCGGACATCTCTGTACAACAGGACGCACTTACTGTTCCTATTTTTTTTTATTAAAAAGACTTTCTTACAAGTCAATGTAGTTTTTGTTTTTTTTTTAATAGCTTGGCTTTTAAAAGGGCATAAATGCTGTCACATTTCATTTGATAATCCTAAAGTTTTATTTTAAAATAAAAGCTCTAGCCATCTGTAATGCTTTGGGCTGCGTAGAAGGATACGCATTTTAGAAAGGCATATGGGGCTTCATCAACGAGAGTAGCGGGTATATTTAGCCTGCCTCATATTTTTTTCTTCAAATGTGCTTGAAAACATTTTAAAAAATATATACATTATACCTTGACCTGACTTTACTCATGTTTGACAAAAATCCATTTTCCTGAAAAAGGATAGCAGTGATTGCTTTGTCCAATGTTGACTTTTTTTTTTAAGTGTACTGCAGTATTTAACCTTTCCTTTGCCGACACACACCGCACTGAATTAAACTTACAACAATCCCATCTTAGAGCCTTCATATGGGTGGAAGCCCCCCGATTCCACCCGCTCCAATCATTCTGTCTAAAACCTTCTTTCCCTCCTTAGGATTCATGTTCTTCAGCTCTTAAGAGGACAGAAGGCTCTTTGGGCTCTAGATTTTCCAAGGGTCACTGACTGTCACCAGAGGCAGAGGTGCCCAGAACCCGAGGACCCGCACACTGTGGGAAGCCCCACAGCCGTTCCGGCCCCCACACGGGAGCAGGAGTGAAGGCAGTCAGACTGTTTTGGCTTTCTCAATGGACTTCTAAATTCGTGTTTTGTCTGAAAAAGTCTTCCAGCTGCGATGGAACAGAACCATCTGAAACAAACTCATCAGTGATTCTTTCATCAGGAGATCTAGTTTCTTCTTGAGGAGCACGACTCCTGGCTTTGTTCAGAAATGACGGTGGCCCTAACCCTAACTTCTGTCCCTCATGTCACGCACGAACCGTTTATATGGCAGCGACTCAGTACGCAATACGGGTCTTAGCTACAGGTGTTCGAATATACGTATGCGTTTACCATCACACAGTTTCGGATGGTAAGTTAAATTAAAAACCAGGTGGTTTTTAATTTTTTAAATCTCCTTTGAATTATAAGAAGTCCTTTGGCAAAACACATATTTTTTCAATAATAGAACTACATTATTTTCCTAGATGAAGTGAAGTTGCCAGAAAGACGTTTTCTATAGTGCGGGTGTGAAGCACAGAGGGGAATGGGATTTCAGGGAAGCCACTGGACTCAGGACCCGCATGGCCGCACTGGGCTAGCACCATCGGCCATCGCAAAACCGAACACTAAAATGGTCCTAAAGTACCCATATCTTTGAAAAAATTCATTTTTATGGGTCTCCTCAAAAGATGCTTCCGGACTATGTATCACTTGTCAGGCACTCTGCTAGTTGCCACTTTTCCAATGAAAAACCAAACAGACACGGTCCTGTCCACGCTCTTTGTTGAATTAAATTAGGTGCTTTTCTCCTCAATTTCTCCCCTGATCTTGCAAGTGTAAAAACACGTTACATTCAACAAATCATAATTGTAAAATTAAAATGAAATGTTCGGCTAAATTTTTATGTAACTTGGTACAGTCCTGATGCAATTTAATATAGTCCTAATGGACAAAACAAATGAAACTTGAACAAATGAAGCTATTTTTTGCTTGTATAGCCTAATTCTTCAGAGGGAGAGAAAGAGTGCCATTAAGGAAAACAAGAAATTTTGGATTAGAAGGACCCTGCGCCTTGTTTTACTCATCTCTTCCCACAGTGAGAACACACAATGGATGTTTAGAAGAAAGGTCAAATTCAGTTCAAAGAAAGTAAAACTTTGATTAACTGGATATTTTAGAAAACACTAATTCTGCTTAATTGAAATCTGAGGGTCAAGTAAGCCAAACAGAAAATTCTTTCTGAAACATTATTTTTTAAAAGCTTTCTAAAACCTCTTAACATAGTTTCGTTCCTTCGTAAATCCCCTGGTGTGTATGATAGGGACGTCGCGGGAAACAAGCGGCTGTTCTCACTTCATGCCGCAGAAACACGCATGTAGCACGCAGAAAGGGAGGGGAAGAGTGACTCTGGACCTATGCCAGGATGATCCTTGCAGTTTGTGGGGTATTTAATCAATTTTAGTTCTTTTTTTTTTTTTTTAAAGATTGTATTTATTTATTTGATAGACAGAGATCACAGGCAGAGAGGCAGACGGCAGGGGTTGTGGGTGGGGGGAAACAGGCTCCCCGCTGAGCAGAGAGCCCCATGCGGGACTCGATCCCGGGACCCTGAGATCATGACCTGAGCCGAAAGCAGAGGCTTTAACCCACTGAGCCCCCCAGGTGCCCCTCAATTTTAGTTCTTTATTTTGCTTTGTTTTCTTTGATTTGTCTCCCTCTTTTGAAAAACCTTGTGAAGGAATAATTAACCAAATACAAATAATTAGAATGTTATTGTGGGCTACAGCCAATTCATATTATGAAATAATTAAGACATTATTACAGACTGTGATAAAACGATTATAAACCGAACTGTACTTTAAGCAGAGCTCCCTTACTGCTTGCATCCCTGCGTCGGGTTCCCTGTCTCCTGTTAGTGCTTCTCGGGTCCCACCCCTGTTCCCACTGATGGGGCTGCCCCGGCCAGGTGCCCTTAGCCTAGGCTGTCTTGTGTGGTTGTGCTGAATGTTCCCTGACCAAAGGCGCTCCACCTTGGGTGGTGATTAAAGGCTAAAAGGCAGACCTTGTTCCAACTGCTTCCACGCAGAGTACCCCAGCACAGGGCGGTATTCCCCCAAAGAGCCACGTTTTCCTCTTGACTACAAAGGTTTCCCAGAGTTCAGTTGCAGCCACACTATGCTATCTCCAGGGCATAGCCTGCTTCCTGCTTGGCACTGATCATCTGTCCATTCTATGTCTCTGTCCTTCATCCTGAGTGACCAAGGGAATATATAAGTGGGATTTAATAATAAACCAATGTGGGGTGCCTGGGTGGCTCAGTCGTTAAGCATCTGCCTTTGGCTCAGGTCATGGTCTTAGGGTCCTGGGATCTGCTCAGCAGGGAGCCTGCTTCCCCGCCACCAACCACCTGCCTTTCTGCCTACTTGTGATCTTTCTGTCAAATAAATAAATAAAAACTAAACCAAAAATATTAATAAACCAACCTGACATAATGTAATGAAGAAAAATGACCACCGGATTTCTCCCCCTCCCAATTTTACGAATTGACCTAAAATTATTCCGGGAGCCAGTTCAAAATGCAGATTCCCCAGGCCCTATCTGCAGAGGTCATGTTTTAGTAAGTGTAAGGTGAGACCCTGGAATTACGTCATTAACCAGCCTCCCGTGTTACGTGACGCAGGGGAGGTAAGAATTTTCTCTCTGATGCTCTTAATAACTCCAACGGCTGGCCTACTGAGGGCTCCTCTGTGCCGGGGAACGTACATCTCCTGGTTCTCCCTCACAGTAATCCCAAGACAAGCAGGATGCTGTGCTCTAATTCTCTGGTCCGAGAAGGAAAGAAAGCAATTCTGTGGAGCCCCATGTTTACCAAGCGCGGGGTTAGGCACCTGTGACTTCCAGCTCGCATCTCCCGGCGCCTCAGCTCAGCTCCTTCACACCACAAACCCAAGGGCATCTCCTAGACTTCCGTCTAGTCCTACCTGTCTGGAAGTTGCTCCGTGTTAAAATACTGATGAGAAACAATGCCATTCTCCACACCACTGGCGAAACAGAGCACCGTCCCCAGCTTTGGGCTGACGTGGAACTCTGGAGCTGGACGTCCACTCATCCCACCCAGATTTCCTCAGTAAAACAGGCTCTCTCGCTAGTTTCACATAGTGTGAATTTGAGGGAAAACTGGCATTTACTGCAAAGGCTGAGCCCTGAGCCCATTTTTGAGCCTGAACTAATGGACATTTAGTTTTACTATGTAAGTTGAAAGCCCTTAGAGGGCAAGGGGAGTTTCTAGTCCAATGCCTTTGGAGAGCTCAAGGTCTGGACGGGGAGAGTGGAGGGCTTAATAGGTTATTCTTTTTATGATGATGGTAACTATTGCTCAAGCCTCCATTCCCCCTTTCAGTAAACACGCCGAGCTCTCGGGGCTGCTGACTCCTCCTCACACTGCCCCCAGCGCAGGAAGTCCACTCCAGACTCCCACCCGGGGCCAGCCAGCTGGCACCTCCACAACCAGCAAAGGAAGACGCTCTAGGCTTTGCTCAGGGCTGATCAAGCACACATTCCATGCCTGTTTCGTAAACTCTGCAATTAGCTTTCCTTCCAAACATGATCCCCTAAAACCCTGAGAAACAAAAATAATTCTACCACATGCTTCTCTCTGGACCTTTAAAATAAGCTGAAATGTTTTTTCTCCAATAGACAACATACTATCTTGCATATTTTATGAAAAGGCTGAAAAAAAAAAAAACATGATAACCATCTTTTCCAGGATTTCCGTTTTCTTTAGGGAAAAAACAAGATGCAACAGGGCTCTAAAAGAATTATGAGATTATGATCGTAAGAAATGCTTGTCTCTTAAGAGCTTGAGCCTGAGAATTTTGTTTTCAAATTAAGTTCTTTGAAAAAAGGGAAACTCTGGAGATAAGGGGCTCCCGTGGACACAAAAAATCTGGACCTAAAGGAAAAAAGCATCAGTGATAAATAGGACTGAGGCTGGTCTAAATATCTGAAGGGTCACAGCTGCCTGACCCCGAAATCAGGAAGTCTTCTCCTGAGAGAGGAGACAGGATCATCACACAGCTGCCCCCGAGCAAATTAAGGAGATTCTTTCTTAAATTAAATGGTGGACACGGGGCACCTGAGTGGCTCTGTCGGTTAAGCCTCTGCCTTTGGCTCAGGTCATGATCCCAGGGTCCTGGGATGGAGCCTGCTTGGGGGTCCCTGCTCAACACGGAGTCTGCTTCTCCCTCTAACTCTCCCCGCTTCTCCTGCTAGTGTACCCGCATTCTCTCTCACTCTTAAATTGTAAAACGTCTTTAAAAAATAAATGCTGAATTTATCCCCCCCCCCACCCCAGGCACTATTCTAGATCTTTCATATGTATTATCTCATTTAAACTGCTCAACTATCACAATAGATGGTTACTTTAGTTTTCCTCCGTTTACAGCTGATAAAACCAAGGAAGGAAAAGATTAGATAAAAGAGTAGGTTTAATTTAACTAGAAGGACACAATCTAACTGTGTCGGTAACCCCCGCACTCAGGGTCTCTCACTCCTCCATCTGGACCCACCTCAGACAAACCCAGAAGGGCTCTCTGGGGGGATTTCGACAGAGATAAGGAAGCTGAGGAGAGAGCAGGAACAGAGTGAGGGAGGAACAGGAACAGAAAGCAGGCAGAGAGACAGAGACAGCAAGAGAAGCGAGCTCGTTTCCACAAGTACCTCAGCCTGGGATGAGTTGAGGAGGCGAGTGGAGTCCCAGCGAAGGCTCCGTCTGACTAACCCTCTCGGCTCTTGGGAGGCAGACATGGGCTCCCACCGCAGTGATTCCCAGCACACCTTGACAAGGGGAAGACCAGACGCCTTCATCCTTGCACGGAAGCTGAGAACACCTGCACAGTAGGAAGCGGGCTGCACTCGTGCTGGAACATTCTAGTGAAATGTTGTTTGAACTTCAGTCATCTCCGTGTGCACGTCTACGTGCACTCGTTCACCTGCATACTTGGCGCCAAGAGAAAATTTCTCTACCGAATTAACAAACTTAGCACAAGAAAAACATCAGCACAGGGGCCCCTGGGTGGCTCAGTGGGTTAAAGCCTCTGCCTTCAGCTCAGGTCATGATCCCAGGGTCCTGGGATCGAGCCCACATCGGGCTCTCTGCTCAGCAGGGAGACTGCTTCCTCCTCTCTCTGCCTACTTGTCATCTCTGTCAAATAAATAAATAAAATCTTGAAAGAAAGAAAGAAAGAAAAAAACATCAGCACAAATGTTGCCGCAGTGTGACCCATTCCGGGCTCTTTTTCCTGTCTGCCATCTTTGTGTCGCTGATACGGAAGCATTTTCTAAATGAAAAATTCTGAACAAAGCAGAGCTCACTCCTGCTTTGAAAATTCATCTTGAGAGGCATCCCCTATGCAACACAGCATCACACTGAGTGACCAGCAGGTGTGAAATTCTGTGGTAAGTTCTGCGAGGACCACATCCCCTCTGCTTCTTCTTCTTCTTCTTCTTCTTCTTCTTCTTCTTCTTCTTTTAAAGATTTTGTTTATTTATTTGACAGAGAGAGATCACAAGTAGGCAGAGAGGCAGGCAGAGAGAGAGGAGGAAGCAGACTCCCTGCTGAGCAGAGAGCCCGATGGGGGGATCGATCCCAGGACCCTGAGATCATGACCTGAGCCGAAGGCAGAGGCTTTAACCTACTGAGCCACCCAGGCGCCCCCCGCCCTGCTTCTCTAGACTTTAAGTTGAGTACTAGAGACACAGAAATAGATGGGGAAAAAGAATCCAAACAGAATTGGGGAAGGGGTGCAAAACACAAGCAAAATATTGTAAGGATGCACCATGCTATTTATTCTTTGTCATGTAATATGAAAATATTATTATTCCTATAAAACAATATGGGGAAAACAATGAAATTGTTTCCAAACAAAACTCAGCATCTTCTTTTAACTAGCTTTTACCTACAAAGCATTATAGCATTTATAGAAAAAGAGAGTTCTAGAAGGATGATTCTGGTTCAACCACGTGTTAACTTGGGAAAAGATTTAACATCTCTAAGATTGCTTCCTCCCCAAATCATGTAATGAGACAATGTGAGTGAAAGAGTTTTTAAAGAACTGTGCAAATACATTGTCTGTGCCTGCAACTCATTCTCAGTATTCTAATTGTTACTGTAAAAAATAAGTTGAAAATCTATAATTATTCATGAATATGTCTCAATACAATATGGGAATCACTTTCTCCAGAATTATATGAATGTTTTACATTTTGGGTTCACATTTACTTTATAGATAAAACCCTGAAAGTACTCTATTAATTTTAAATTTTTTTCCAGTTTTGTTGAGATATGATTGACATATAATATTATGTAAGTTTAAGGTGTGCAACATGATTTTCACATATATGCATATATACATAGCAAAATAATTATAAGTTTCTCTTTAAATGTCTCTGGGCAGTTATTAATTTAGAGCAGCTCACAAATTACACATTTAATCTTAAAATGTAAAGGTTTTTAACTTTTTCTGTGACAATGCAATTTTGTGCAAATCAAAACTAAATCAAATAATTATATCTAAAGTTACAAGAACAATTTTTCAATGTGTTTCACTAGAAGAAAACAGGAAAGAAACCATCTGGGCATAAAACTGATAATTGCTAAGATTAATACTATTTCTGAATTCAACTTCCTTAAAAATAAATCACTTTATAATTTAATTAGTTTTCCACCTAAAGAAAAAGTGCCAATAAGAGCTCAGATAAGAGAAAGTGGGCTTGGACCATTGATTTAAAAAGAATCCACATAATCGTAGGGCTTAGTTTTTCATCTACAGCTCCCCTCAAAGTCATCAGAATGACTTTTATATCAAAGAGCTTCGGTGAGTGACAGGAGCAAGACTTGCTTTGTACTGTTTAAAAGTCATTATTTCATGAAATAACTTGAGCCTGCCAAGATGAGAAAGAATAACAGATGCTGTTTTTGCATTATCTGCATTATTTCAGCCAGCCGTCCTCAGGCATTTGGGTCATATTTCTGGAAATTGGTTACTCGCATTTGACAGGGGAATAATCATGTAACCTCACCTTTTGGCGTGACCTTTCTAACTGGCACCCATTTGTAGTACTTTGAGTTCCGTGGCAATTATCCTTAAGCTGGCCCAAGTTTAGCTATTTTTTGCATGTACTAGAGCATAAATTGAACAATTTAAAAGTTAAGATGCTCACCCAAAACAAACCAGTATGAGAAAGTTTCTTTACACGCCCTGCACTTTATTAAGATGTTTAGATTCTGAAAGTGTTCCAATTATTTACAACCTTAAAGTAGACTGGGGGAAATTCCTGTGTTCAGACGAGTCTGATCACTGTGTTCAATATTCTGCATGTGGATTTTTAAAAATCAAATTTTTTTTAATAAAACGGGATGCCCTGCTTGTGCACACTGATGCAGAACTTTGCCCCTGTAAATAAATAATCAAAGACCGATTACTTTGTGAAAACTGTATTACAGCTTTCTCACCGCACAAGATGAAGTAGGTAAATCTTTTTATAATTCTTATAATCAGTGATTAAAGAGGTTAGCAAGGGTTTTTGTTTATCTCAATCATTCAGTATCTAGTATATTTAGATTACTGTATAATATTAGTATTTACTGAGCACTTACAATGTACCAAATGCTGTTTAAAAGTTTTAAATATATTATCTCATTTAATCTTCAAATAAGTATAGAGATCGCTTGAATTCTGCTACCCCCTTGTATTAACAAGTCACCTTTAGAAAAAGGAAAATTGAAATTTTTACACATTGAAACAAATGAAACTCTCAATGAATTTTTTAAAGATCTGTAAGTAAAAATGATAAATCACAAGTTTCAATTGATTACATTCTTAAATAAAAGTTTCTACCTACTTCAAAAACTAGAAAAGCAATATTTCTCCAATTCATTTAGTAAAAATTAGAGAGAATAAGAAGTAAAGGACTAACATTAAATAATAATTGCTTTATAAAAATGATATAATGTGACAAATCTTAGTACACTACAGAAAAAGCATAAATCACTTTTAAGTGCTGTACATAGGGACTAAACAAAGTAAATCAAATCTGTGAGTAGAAAAACCAAGCTAGACATATGTTATTATCTTTACAATGTTTTAATGCTTCCCAAGTAGTGAGTATTTTCAGAAAAAAAACATAGAAATCTATAATTTATAAATTGATTACAAAATATATAAGTAGCTTGAGAAACTTTTTCAGTGCAAAATTAGTCTTCATAATTTTAACTATTGTTTTTGATGCAACAAAATTACAAAATGAGAGTCCGCAAATGGAGAAATTGAATTTCTCTAAGCATGATCAAAATCGTCTCATTATTGATTCCTCTCCACACTTAATGATGTGAAAATATGTTATATTACTTAGACCTAATTTCTGACATCATGAATAGCTTATAAAATTGAATAAGAGCCTGATCTAGTAAATATGCACACACAATCACCACAAATAGGTACATTTTAGTTGTTATATAATATTATCACTTCCATAATATTTCTCTTCAGTTGGACAAATTTTAAGAAATAAATAGTAGCGATCACTTTGAGAGTGGTGCTATTTTGAAATACATTCATCCTTAAAAATTTTTTGTGAACTCTGTATTATCTTTTCAAGTGACTAAAATATAAAAATGATTACTTATAAGAACATCTTGGTTAAATGTACATATAATTTAAAAAATAAAAACATTATGTCCTCTGAGCAAATTGTTCCTCTACCAATGTGGGAAATTACTCTGTTCCATTCTACAAATGTAGAAACTCCGTAACACCTTTAACAAGTATAAAGTGGTTCTACTTACACTTGCGTGGAGTTTTCCTTTTTTTGACATCGCTAAAAATTTGTTGCTGAAAACTCCTCGTATTCCTACAATCCCCTGAGACACAGCAAATATTTCCAAAATACCTAGGATGACAGAAATCCCAAAATAAAACACACACTCCTCTATATATCATTGAGTAGAATTCAATTTCTACATCGATTCTTTTCATTCTTTATAGCTGTGATTTTAAAAAAAAAAACAGTATTTAACATCCATATCTTCCATGATATTCATTATGTTAAAAAAGAAAAGTCTAGCATGCAAGTGTTCACTTAAAATAGCAATTTTTAATATTCAAAAGCTTAGTTCTGGTTCATTAATAATTCCTTTTTTTTCCTTACAAATAGGTCACTTTTAGTAAACAGTGTTTACCCATAAAATCTCGTCAATCTTAATCTTAAATTTTTTCAAACTAATTCTCATCCATTGTTTTCTATCAGAGAAAATACACTGCTTTTAATATTAAATCTCATAAAGTCTGGCCCAAGACTGATATAAACACTGAAAGCCAGAGACAAATTCTTCTTATTTACATGAAATAAATCCCTCTCCTCAAATTATAATAACTATACAAATCAATATGTACCATATTCAATCATTCAGAGAGTAGTTCATTTAAAGACTACACATAAAAAGATGTTGAAAGCATTATAAATAATTTGGGATTATTGGCTCAATGAGTGTTAAGGCATTATGGTTTGGGACATCCTGCATTTTAAACGGTTTTTCTGGCAAAAAATTTAATGAGGTATTTTATTACATTACTGTTTATATTTAGTATTTCATAGTTAGCATTATCAAGTCCATGTTCCTCTGTCTCCTATAATAATTTGGAAGTCCACATCAACTGTGTCAAGAGAATCACATACCACAGCTCACACAGTATTTTAAGATGAAATTCATAGTCTGTATATAATTAGAATTCCTGTCTGTTTATCATAAACTCATATATAATTTATATGAACTTGAGAAAAGCATAGTGCTTTTTTGTTAACTGCCCACCTCAAATTGCCAAAAAATTGGTAGGGGAGGACACAATCTTATAGTTCGCTAGAGCTAAGAAGGGACCTAGCCCAGGAAGAAAGAAAGGAGCGAAGAAAGGATAGGAGAAGGGAAGAAAATCTCAACCTTTTGACCTAAATTATTCTAAATACACATACTAAGAAGATATCTCAATAATATTCTGCTGAATAGAGAAAGTCACCGGAAGTTTTGAAAAACAGTAGCCTCCACCTGCAGTATTCGAAATACATATAAAATTAGTCAATTTACCAAAAAGGCAGTATTGTGGATACACATATATATGACATATAGAAATACATCTATATAAATGCCTTCATTAGGCACGTTTCTGCACAATGTGAGTTAGTACCTATAATTGTAGCAAATATTGCTGCTTATTTCTTCAACTTGATTTCTTAAAAACACTTGATCAGAAAGTTCATGGGGGGGAAGGGGTAGCCGAACTATTGTCTTTGTTATAAGCATATTTAGTCCAGAGTAAGCAAAACACTTCCGGGAAACTGCCACTAACCCTTTATTAGTGGATATTTCTTGAAAACAAAACAACCAAAAAACCACTTGAAGGGACTACTTTCACTTTTAAGAAGAAACTCCTAAATAAACTGTCACTCATTAATTACTTTCTTCCAAACATTTTCAAGATGCTCTCTTCGATAGGTTTTGCTGTACAAATTATTTGACTGACGCACACCCAAGGATTTAGACGCATTACCATTTTATCACATAGTGACGAAGCACACAGAATGCTTTGTAAGGTTAGATACAAAATACGATGTAATACATTGTGATGATGTTAGTAATAAAGCTTTAATAGAACATGATACAAAGTTGCATTTCTATCACACAGAATATTAAAAACAGCTTAAGGATTTTAGATATTTGGAAGATGGGGGAAATGTTGTGAATGTTGCTTAAATGTGTTAACAAATGAGACACCAAAACATGAGAAATTGGCTACGTGTCGAGCAAGAGAAACAAAAGGGACAATATGGATTGGTAAAAAGGAGAGTTAGTTGGATGTTTTCTCCCAATTTACTTATGGTTCTACATTGTTAGTGTTTTTACTCATTCTTTGGAAAATTACTTGGTTTTGTAAATACAAACCTGTGTTTTAATGAAAAAAATACATGGTAGAGTAAGTGATAGAATTCTTATTGAATGTATCCATTTACAGGCTAACATTTCAGAGGTCAAGACAAAGTCTCCGTAAGTATTTGTTTAAAGCTTTGACTATGTAAACTATAGCTTCTGACAAGTAATGTATTCTATTTTGAGAAAAACCCACTTTGAGTCACTTGTTTCCTAACACACTTTATGTACATTCTGTATGTATATACTATGTAAAATTTGCAGCATAACAAATTACACTGGGAAGATGAAATAATATGTGTAAAGGGTTATTATTTTATTATATATACTGCTTGGTTTCTTTTGTTGCAAGTACCAGTGTAAAAATGATATATTGCCTGGGAATGAATGGATTTTATAATTTTTTATTTTTTTAAAATAATTTCATTTATTTATTTGACAGTCAGGGATCACAAGTAGGCAGAGAGGCAGGCAGAGAGAGAGAGAGGAAGGAAAGCAGGCTCCCTGCTGAGCAGAGAGTCCGATGTGTGGCTTGATTCCAGGACCCTGAGATCATGACCTGAGCTGAAGGCAGAGGCTTTAACCCACTGAGCCACCCAGGCACCTCTGGATTTTGTAATTAAAAAAAAATTATATTTAATTGAAAGCTTAAAATATACTTTTGCATATATTCTATTTAAAATTATGAAGAACAAAGGAAAGATAAAGATGAGTTCAGATGAAATAATTATTTTTTCACATAGGTAACTTTGGTATGATCTTCTAAATCTTAATGTAATTATGATGTAATATTGAGAACGGTATTAAGATCATAATTTCCAACGTAATTTCAACAGTAATTTCACAAGATCTTTTTTGTGAGAATGTTGGAGCAAATTCTGCAGTTCAACTCCCTGACCCCACCTCCAAGACATCACACAATTATTGATTTTACTATACCAAATCTCAGGAAGGCACTAAAGAATTCTATATAATATTTTAAACCCTCATACATTAAATCACACATATATAAATCCCAGAAAGCATTTCTCTAAAACTAAATTTTTCTCAACTTCAGTAGTTTCCTGACTCTTTTTAGAGTCAGTAATAATAAATTTTATGAGAATTTACAATTCCCATTATGGATGCCAAGCTGGTATCCGTAAGCAAAATTGTGGAAGGCCAAGTATATCTCATAGATCAGATAGTCAATGAATGTTCACTAAGCTGAATTTGACCTTCTCACAACCTCTGTTTCCTTTTTCAGGATACCCCAAGTGCACACACGTATGGACACACATTTTACTCTCCTTCAATTCTGGCCTTCTGCTTGGGGAGTCAGGCAGGGTGATTACTTCCCATTAGAGTGCTAGTGACAATGTGTTATCTTTCTTAGGGTGTTAACGTGTAAGAAAATCAAAAGAAAAAAGCAGTGCGTAATAGAAAAACACTATTTTCTCTTGGTGGAATTTGAGGGTTGGCATCTAGATTGAAGGAGGCAAGAACTTCTCCACACACTGTCTAATCCACTACTTACAAGCATAGACATGCATTACAAAGTCAATTTATTTCAGTAAGAGAATATATGTCTAGATTTTTTTAACCTTTGTTCTCTCCAGATTTTTTTTTTTAATACAGCAGGACTCTATTAATGAAGGCTGATAAAATCATGTAAACTCTTCCCTTTTCTCTTTTTTACTGAATGGCATACAAGACACAGATATCTGTATTCAGAAGCTTTCAACAGCTCATCTGAAAATCCTCAAAGAAAATAATTCAAAACTGAAGTTTCTCTACTTGCATTCACACAGCAACAGATATGCTGTGCCATTATCAAATCCGAGTCTTGAAATACCCAACTTAGCAGTTTTCAGTGATTAAATTAGTAAAAGATCTTTCACTTGAGTTTTTCTGCTCAGGAGATATAGCTATAGATTTAGCTAGGCTTGGGGGACTACTTAAAAGGTTGACTCTACATGACCCCAAAATTGATAGTGAATTTAGATTTTCAAAAATTAATAAAACCAAGGGTTCGGTTCAGTCAGAATATATGATTGGAATTTTCATATTTTATGTGAACACTTTGGCTTTGTGCAACCATAGTCTTCAACTTTAGCTGCCTGAATTGATAATTACTTGACTGCCTGTTCGTCAATGGCCCAACATAAGTAAACAGAAGCATTGAAGCTGAACTTGGAAGTGTATAAATTAAAGCAAAACCTTTGTTTCTATTCAATAGAGGAATTTTATCATTTGCCTTGTCCTGTCCATCTTTCTTAATCCTTCCCTAGTATTTCTTCATACTACGAGCATGAAGAATGAGCTTATTTTTCTGTCTCCAAAACTTAGAATAACTACTGTGTAAGAGAAGCTAACAATATATTAAGTGGTATGCCTTAACTAAATAAATTGTGTTTCCAAATCTATGGTCAGAGTATACTTCTGATGGTAAAGCTAGAAAATATTCACAGTTTTCAGAAATGTTAGTATCAAATGATAGTTATATGCATCTCTTCTGACAAACATTACAGAAAATTATTGAGTTTAAAAGAACCTGTTAGAAGGCAGTTTGATTAAAAAAAGAAGAAGGCAGCTCGGTGGCAAGGTTTTGACTCTTTCCTGAAGTAGCATGTATTATGCTGTAACCAAAGGAATGTGAGTTTTCCTCATTGCTAACTCACAGACCGTAACATGAGATCATAAGGTAAAGCTCTGGTGTGTCCTCTGTGGCCCTCTCTGGTCCCAGCTCTGTGTCTCCTGTGAGACTTAAACAACAAAGGTTTCCTTATGTACTCTACACAACAGCCCATGACCGATGCCTTAGTTCTATGTACGTGTCGGGAAACCGTCAAATGTTGCTTTCAAAGAGGTGTATGACCACAATTAGCAGGTTTCTGTCTCTCTTTTACAGCTCTTTCGGGCAGAGGCTTATCTTAAATTTTCAAAGTACATGCTTTCCCACTCAACATGACATATTTCATAAATTCTCCATCCAGCAGTGGTAGCGAAATCATAGTTAGTAGTATTGGACACCAGACATCACAAAGCAGAAAACCACCAGGACTTAAATATTCAAGTTATGGTTTTCTCTGTGAGAAAAATCTATGGAAGGCAAAAATAAACTAAAAAAATCCCCCAACCCCCAGAAGTAATCAAAATATTAAGGCTAATGATGTAGGCAGCCTTTTAAGGACGCACACATGAATGAGTGAGGGAATGAATGATGGTGGCCATCTGAAAGACAGACCACACCGGAAAGGCTATTCTAAACAGGAATGAATGGGGGAACCTGTTAAATTAAGGAAGTTTTATTTGAGTGATTTTGAGTGAACATCAGCTGTTCCTTTCTAGGTATCTTTTTAAAGTGGATTTTAAAACAAAATGTACCTTGGGGCACCTGGGTGGCTCAGTGGGTTAAAGCCTCTGCCTTCACCTAGGGTCTTGATCCTGGAGTCCCAGGATCCAGACTGGCGTTGGGCTCTCTGCTCAGCGGGGAGCCTGCTTTCCTTCCTCTCTCTCTGCCTGCCTCTCTGCCTACTTGTGATCTGTGTCTGTCAAATAAATAAAATCTTTAAAAACTAATAATAAAATAAAATAAAATATACCTTGTTAATAGCAATATCGGTCAACGCCTCCTTTAGGTGAATGTATTCTTTGCTGAACTGCTCTCATGTTCCTTCCTGTGCTTTTCTAGAACCTCTCTTCTGGCAAGGCCTAAGTTGCAAAAATCTGTCTTTTCCAAGAGAGGAGGGTGAGTATATGGGGAAGGAGTTTGGATTTCAGAGACCACTAGTACATCCAAACCCACCCTAGAGACGTGCCCCCCACCCCAGATCCAACCAGCAGCCTGTTAAATGCTAACTTTGGGTCCTCCCTTGGGAACACAGAAGTTCTCTTGTGCTGGTGCTGATTTCCTGGATAAACTACAAGAACAAAACAGGAAAAGTTTTCCTGTAAAAGAAAGGTGGAAAGATCAGAAGTGGGAAGTTGGGTGGGGGGGAATGAGAAACACAAGTGGAAATACTGAAGTACATGGCGACTCTCGCTGCCCCTGGAATCTTGTGAAGGTCCCCTTCGCCCTAACACACCTGCCCTTTATGACCCAAGATGGTGAGTTGTTTGATAAGGGTGCGGAGAACCTTAAAACATAGAAACAGCCTCCTCCACGGAGCGCGTGGGAGGACCCGGGGCTCGCGGGGGCACATTCGGAAGAGCGCGCTCTGGTTCGGGGCTCCAGGGCCCCGAAACACCGCACCGCGGCCCGCTGGAGCTGCACCGCTCAGCTCGCAGGAGTCGGGGCAGGGGCGGGTGTGGACGCGCGCACCGCCAGGTCTTCCGCACCCTGCCTCCGAACCCCGAACCCCGGGGGGAGCCGCGCCCGCCCGCCCCCCCCCCCCCCCCGACGTGCACACCTCCAGCCCCGCTGGGCAGGCGGCAGCCAGATTGCCAGCCCCGCCGAGGCGCCCGCGCTCCTCCCGGGGTTAGAGAAGCTCAGTGGCCCGTGGGGTCGCGCACACCTGGGAGCTCGCTCCCGGGCTGACACTCGACGGCCAGGGGACCGGACGCCGCGCAGCCTTCTGGCCACGCTCCCGCTCCTCCTGGGCATCTCGCAGGCCCCGGCTGTGGGTCTGTCTGTTGGGTTAACCCCTGCCGGATGAGCGATCTGGCCCTTCCGAGGAGAAGCCTCGGAGCCCCCCCCCCCCCCCGGTCTCGTGCACATCCCGAGTCTCGTGTCTCCCGCAGCTCTGGAGGCAGCGAGAGGAACCCGAGGAGCAGCGGTGACCCGCGGAAACGCCCGCGCGCGGAAGGCACGAGGGAAGGGGGGAGATGCAGCTAGAGAGAGACCTCAGAAAGAAAATGTCAAACTTGGCTTCAACAAAAACAAAAACAAAACAACTTACACACTGTGCACCTGTAAGGAATTGAACCTCCTCTGAGTTTCTTCCAAAATAAAGAACTTTTCCTTAACCGTCCTGGGGAACCAAAGGCTGGCCACTTCCTCACAAGGCGCTGTCACGGTCTCAACGCACTGAACGTTGCTAAACGCAACTTTGAAGTCAGTCACGCCAGCGCCCACCACTGTCTTTCTCTAAACGTGTCCAGCTTCCCAGACGCCTGTCCTCTTCCCGGCAGGGGCTGTCTGGTCTCCCCCGGATACCGCGCACAGGGTGTGTGTGTGTAGCGTGCAGGTGTGCAGGCCGCGGGCATAAACCGGACGCAGGTGTGTGTAGTGCCTACTGCTCTGGGCTTCCTGGTGGCCGCTGGAGGGGCGGCCTGTGAATCTGATTCTTCTAAGAAAAGTAACTGGTCAGTTTGGGGCCAGGAGAAGGATGCACTTCGACGCCTCTTGAAGAATGCTGGCCCGGCCGCAGAAGCGGGAGGTAACAGAAACCCAAGGAGCAGAAGGACTTGTTTTTCCCCGGGCACAGGCTGCGGCTCCTCCGGGACCCGCAAGCGGGAAACGGGGGGCCCGTCCGGAGCGCCCGGCCGCCGGCGCCGCAGGGATCGCCATTTCTCTCACCCCGAGAGGGGCGCGCGAGCGCGGCCGCAGGGACGCATCCGCTCCCGAGCCGCCGGCCGCCCCGGGGCCGCCCGGTCCCGCAGCCCGCGTTCCCGAAGGTGCCCCCGCGGGCCGGGGCACAGCCGCGGCCCCGCCCGAGTCCCCCGCCGCCCGCTCGGGACGCGCGTGGCCGGGCGAGGGAGCAACTTACTTAACATGTTGGCTTCATGGGAGCCGTTGACTTTGCCATCCGGGTAGATCTGCAGATGGAAGCCGATGCCCACTCTGCAGTACAGGCTGCCGGTCCGGCGCCCCGAGGGGCTCCACTGGAAGCTGCTCTGCTCCGAGCCGCCGCCTCGGTTGCCCGGAGAAGCGCCGGGGGAGGCGGAGGCGGAGGCGGAGGCGGAGGCGGAGGCGGAGGCGGAGGACGTCGTGCCCCTGCCGCTCCGGCTGCTGCGGGCGCCTCCCGGGCTCCGACCGGTGGCAGCGGGTCCGGGGTGCCCTTTGGCGGCGACGTGCTTCTCCCCGCGAGCCCAGGCGCTGAGGACGAGGTGGCTGAGGAAGAGGAGGAGGAGGAAGGACAAGCTCATTCTTCCAGCCGCCGGGTGTCTACGCGCATCTTGCAGGGCTGCTTCTGGGCTCCGTGGCCCCCGCGCGGCTGCGAGCCTCTGGCGCTGCCCCCGTCGCCGCCCCGGGTGGACATAGCCTCGGGGACGAGGGGGAGGGAGGGACAGAGGCCCCTCGAGCGGATCCCGCGCCGCCGCGGGGATATTTATAACGCCGGTGATCTCACTGCGCGGCGCCCGCCCGCCAAGCCTCCCCTCGCCCGCCGCTTTGCGCGCTCTCCGGCCGGGGCGGGCAGGGAGCCTCGCGGCCCCGGGGGCGGGGGTGTGCAGGAGGGAGGAGGTGCGAGACGGCGCGTGGGAGGGGAAGCCGGGAGGAGAGGAGCTGCGCCCCGACGCTGGGCACGCGCAGACCGGGGCCACGCACCCCAGCGGCTCTCACGCGCCGCCGGCCCCCCTCGCCCGGAGCCGGTGCTGCGCGGCGTTCGGCTGCGCGCGGGCGTCTGAGTCCTCCGGGGGCCGCAACCGAGGGGGGGGGGGGGGGAGTGGTCTAAGCGTGGAAGGGGGTTCGCGTCCTCGCCCACCTCCGCCGCACGCCTGCGCCCCAGCAGCGCACTCTTGGCCACCCGGACCCAGTTTCCAGGCTCCCTGCCCGCCCGCCCGCACAGCCCCGGTGCTGGGAAGCCCCGGGGAGCCGAGTCCGGCCGAGAGCCTCCCGGCGCTGCCCAGGGCGCGCAGCGGGAAACCACGCGGGGATTCGCAGCCCAACTTGGGAAGCCTCCGGGCCGCGCGGCAGGAGGAGAAGGCTGGTCTTCTTGCTGCTGTTTTGATTTATTAAACAGCTAAGGAGCGGGTTTGTTTGGCATTTAGAGAGCCACCCTGAGCCATTAGGCCAGGATTGGAGCTACTCTTCTGTTGGAAACTCTGGACTGCGCTAAACGTTATGCCCGATTTGCATTTCCTTACGGGAAGCTTTCGGTCTGCGTCCGGACGCGCACACCGCGCTCGGAGAGGGGCATGGGGGGTTAGGTCTGGGCACCCGCACGTGTGTCCAGTTGTCCTCTCTCACCCCAGGATCCCCTTGGCAGGAAGGATTAGCTAAGGGCTCGCTTCGGCGTCCTCAGAGCTGCGGTTGACGACGGAAGGACCGACCCCAATGAATGATTGATGACGCGCGCGCTGTGTTTCAGGAAACCTGAGAACCGAGAATTTCCGTGTATACGATGCCCCTACTGTCATTTATCTGAGAAATATACCTTACTTGCATTCTTGGAATATTTGTCTGAACACATATTCGGAGCTTTAAATTACACTCTGATAAATTATTCATTGGTCATTTTAATGAAAAAGTGGTAATTTTGTCCGATAAGGTCAAGTCACAAAAGCTAACCTGATCTTAAGTTACAGCTTTATCCATTACTGATTACCGGCTTGAGAGCTCCTATCTCAATAATGAAAAGCTTATAAGGCGCTTGTCGATTTTTCAGGATTGGAAATATTTCGTGACTACCACACTTAACATCAAGGCAGCTATAAAACAGAGAGTCACCTGGACAGTTCAGGGAAGCCACTGTGGGGGGAGAGATCATATCGCACATGGATGTGGACGTCTTGGACACGTGCCCCTGATACACTATTAAGATTGTCTCCTGGGCTGAACACCCCTTCTCTTTACACTGTTCTAGCCTCAAGCTCTGTACTTCCCGCGTTAACTGGTGTGGCAAGGCAGACCCTCCAAGGCCATCCTGCAAGTGGACATTGTGAACAGACAGCAGTCCCTCAGAACAGGGTACCTGACCGAAGTTGTCTCTTTCCTGAGTGAGTGACTGTGGGAAGATAATCTGGGCACTGTGCCCTCTGAGGGTGATGCCCTTGGGACAAAGCTGTGAGAGTTAAAGACCCATAGGTAGGTGCTGCTGGATGCCGCCATTAAGTCCACTTTCGTGTCACACAGTCTATCCCCTGCCTCGGGGGCAAAGATATTCCAAACAAATCCAGTTCCCCCTCCATAGGGGTCTGCTCAAAGAGGAGTGGCTCTTGCCCCAGACGATCAGCCTCTTCCCAGAACCTGGGAAGCCAAAGACCATTTGGCTGAGCCTCTGGAGGCTGCAATTGGGCCTCTTGTCTTTTTCCTTTCTTTGAGCTTAAGTCACACCCCCATTGAAATAACTGGTTTTTTTGTTTTGTTTTGTTTTGATTTTTGTATCCCTCTTTTCTGCTGCAAGAGTAGAGGACCAAACTTTTGTCTAGAGGTGACCTAGGAAGGCCTAGACGTCAGCCTGGGCTTTAGTTCACCTCAGCTGAAGGCCGGCGAGGTGCACTTAAGCTTTCTCTGGTCCTAGGGGCGGACTTCAGGAAGGGCCGAGTGTTCACTAAGACAAAAGACGTGACCAGCTCTGGTGGGAAGGAATTGAATTTGGCAAACTAGACCCCAGGTTCCTTTCTAGTTCTCTGGGAGACTGGGGCTGAGGTGGGGTGGGGAGCAGAGTTCTGCTGGTGCGTGCCAGCAAGCAGGGGGGACTCACCAAACCTTTAAGATCTATGACAAGAGAGTTAAACACGTATTTGTTCATTTAAAAAAAAAAAAAAAAGAAGAAGAAGAAGAAGAAAAGGAAGAAACAAGATGAGTAGTGAAGACAGACTACAGGGCACGTGTTTCCTGCGCGAAGCCTGCAACGCCCCCCTCTGCCCCCCATGGCCCCCAGGCTTAGCAGGGGCCGGAACGGTGGCCCTTCGGTCCCCGGCTGCGCCCGCCCCGCCCGCGCCCTGCCCCACACCCCGCGCTGCGGGTCGCGCTGAGCCCGGCTCCCCGCGGACGCGCGGCCGGAAGGCGTCTCACTGCACCGTCTCGGCTCACCCCGGCCGTGCATCCCCTGAACCCCTCCAGGAGAGCGCGAGCCACTTTTCTCCGGTTACTTCGGGGACCATCGAAGGACTCCGGGGACCACCCGGGCGCCGCCCACCCGCCGGCCGCGGGGCCGGGTCAGGGTCAAGTCCCAGAAGCGCACGCACGGCCGGGGCGCGGGGCTGCTCTCCGCCCCCTCCCCGCACTTTCCCAGCCGGGACGCGCGGCCCGGGGGAAGGCGCACGCCGCCCGCTGCTCGCAGGGGCAGAGCAAACGGTCCTCGAGCCGGTGTCCACTCCTCGACACTCGCTCCCCGACAGGGAACCGATAAGCGAATCCGCAGGTGAGGGGGTCCCCCCGCCCCCAGTCACCCGGGCGCCAGGGTCCGAGTGCGCGCGCACCGGCTCGGTTCCCCCCACTCCTGGAGGTCCCCGCCGCCGCGCGCCTCCCGGACGGCCCTCCAGCAGCTCTGCAGCCCCTCGGCCTCACCTCGGCCCCTCTCCCAGCCCCAGCCCCCGAGCTGTCCTTCCAGACCTTCACCGGTTCCGTCTGAGAAACCCGATGGCGAATCTCTCTACGTCCTCCGTGGCTCGCAGGGGGGCCCAGACGCCTGAGGAGAAGGACGTCGGGGTGGGGGTCGGTGCCCGAGCCTCCCCACTGTTCACACCCTTGCGCGGGGGGTCCCTGGAGGCCGGTTTCCGGAGACCCGCGCTCGGGAGCGAAGGCCCGGGCCTGGTCCCTCCGCCCTGCGTCGCGCCGGGTCGGAGCAAGAACGGGAGGGCCACAGCGGGCTCGGGGAGCAGCCGGGGCGGCGCACGCCCGAGTCCGGACGCCTCTGCACCCTGGACACCCGCAGCTCCTGCGCCGGCCCGCCTCGCTCAAGCGTTGGTTCCAAGAGCCTCGGTGGCGCCCAATCTTTTTTCTTTTTTTTTTATTTTATAGATTTTATTTATTTATTTGACAGACAGAGATCACAAGTAGGCAGAGAGGCAGGCAGAGAGAGAGAAGGAAGCAGGCTCCCCGCTGAGCAGAGAGCCCGACGCGGGGCTTGATCCCAGGACCCTGAGATCATGACCTGAGCCGAAGGCAGCGGCTTAACCCACTGAGCCACCCAGGCGCCCGCGCCCAATCTTTGTTCCGGGCGGAACCGCACTCCGGGAGGGGCGCCTGGCCTGAGGTTCCGTGCGGGAAGGCAGGGACCGGTCGTCTCTGATCCAAGCGCACAGGAGCCCGAGGTTCTCAGAACGCTTTCCTGAGCGAGCGGCTTGAACCTGGGCCTACAGGGCCCTGCGGCCCTCCCTGTCGGTTCCCAACGCCCTTCCCCACAGCGAGAGGCTGTATCTGCAAGGCGGGACCCCTTTTGGCCAACCAGCTCCCTGATGACCTGCAGGTGTGGGCTCCCTCCGTTCAGCTGGTAGTGGAGGCACAGCTGTACTGTGGGGGGGTCAGGACTTGACCGTGAGGGGCCTTCAGGCCATGCTCTGGCCAGGACCCTCTGTTTCCGGCCTTGCGCGCAGCCTCGACAGAACAGCTTGTGGCTGAAGGAGGCTGAGAAAGGGCGAGGAGGGATGTGCGAGGGACGCGAAGCCAGGGCGCCCAAGCAGGGTGGCAGCGGCAGGTGACCCGAACTTCTCCAGGTCCTGGGGCGAGAGGTCGTCATGGGTGTCCAGCCTCCATGGCTTGTTCTGACACAGCCGCAGGCCTCTGGCCTTCTCTGCTGCGTGTGGAGTCAGAAGGCAAAGCAACTTCTGCTCGTAGGAGTGGGTCTGCCGTGACCTGAATTCACTTCAATGAAATCAGTTCTTTTCTTTAAAAAGTAGCTCAAAGCTCAACTGAAGCTCAACTCTACAGCTCGATCCGGGGGCCCTCCAACTAACCCTGTGACCATTTCGGTTTTAGCGTCTGATAAATCCAGCCACTGAGTCCACAACACGACAGGCCTCTAGACACCTGAACGTGCGGTGTCCAATTCCGGACAACCACCGCTCATCAAGTATAAAGCCCCTTGTCCTGTCTGCGGCAAGTCACAGAAGGTGAAGGAGGTGCTTCCCAGTGCCTCTTAAACATGCGCACAAACCGTATGTGGGGTTCTAAAGATCATGTGCTTAAATACGATCTTCCCCAAACAGAGTCTAGCCTGACCCTTTTTAAAATAATATTTTATTTATTATTTACTTGACAGAGAGAGACACAGTGAGAGAGGGAGCACAGGCAGGGGGAGGGGGAGAGGGAGAAGCCCGCTTCCGGCTGAGCAGGGAGCCCGATGCAGTGTGGGGCTGGTTCCCAAGACTCTGGGATCATGACCTGAGCCGAAGGCAAACACTTAACCAACTGAGCCACCCAGGCGCCTGACCGGTCTGCCTTTTGTAACAGGTTTTGTGCCTGGCACATTCTGCATCTAATAATGCTTAGAGAGGTCATTCTGAGCACACGTGGAGAGACACAGGTCCTTCCAGTCTTAATTCCCCATACCAAGTGTGTCCAGTGGTAAGAGTGGGGAATCAGAGACTTTTCTTGACTGTGAAGGGGGAAAAATGGTTGAATTAGAATTACCACTATTGCAATAGCTCTAGCATTCTGAATGTTTGGTTTGTATCCAGAGAGACAGGCCATAAGCAAATGGGCGCTCATTCGAGAAAAGTGAGGGCGGGGGAGAGAGAGAAAGAAGGCACAGTGTCCTCTTCTAGGACATCCCTCTTGTGCCAAATGAGACAGGAGGGAAGAGAACAGAAGAGAGACCAAGCCTAGTACCAGTGAAAAACAGCTAGGAAGCTGCTGAAACCGGGGTCCATGGGCTGTCCATTCACCAAGCCAGTCAAAGGCCATTTGTTCAGAAAGTAATTTGATCAAAGCTGATTTCTCAGACTAATTCTGAAAGCCAGTCCACACAGACTAAGTTTTTTTTCCCTCCAATAATAAGATGCTTATTTTTTTCAGTGTTAAAGGGACGCAGGATCAAATTGGAGAGGCAGCTGTTGGCAGGGAAGTCACAAAACGAAAGATCTCTTCAGCAATAGCAAGCGGATGCTGTGCTTTTGTTTCCGTTTTTTTTTTTTCCAAGAAAAATGTAGGTCTCATATTCTAGAGAAATACTCCTTGCATACTTTTTCTAAAACTTGGAATTTTCTGAGAAGCTCAAAAAGTGATCTCTGCTTAACGAAAAGCTGTTTTAAAAGGACAAAGGAAGGGGCACCTGGGTGGCTCAGTGGGTTAAGTGTCTGCCTTTGGTTCAGGTCATGATCCCGGGTCTGCTCAGTGGGGACTCTTCTTCTCCCTCTGCCCTTCCCCCAACTCCTACTCTCTCTCTCTCACATAAATAAGTAAATAAATAAATAAAGTCTTTTTAAAAACCCAAAGCCAATAAAGAAATGAATATAAATAAAAAATTAAAAAAACAAAGCAAAGACAATGACCAAAAAAAGTGCAAAAAAAAAAAGTATCTCATTCCTGTGAACTCTACAGGAATTATTTGTGATCAGTCATTTTTGTTTCTTCCTTTATTCCCGCCCCCCCCCCACTGCAAAACTGCTAGCTCAAAATGCTGGACCATTATTTTTGTAATCACAGTATAAAAGCATTTAATAATCACAGTATATCACAGATAAAATTGAACTACCCACATGACTATCCTCTCAGCTGCCACGTAAACATATACAAATGGGATTTTAAATGAAGCAGAACAAAAAAAAAGAAGCAGAAGGACCTAACATACGTAGTTTATTTTGAGTATTGTGGCTGCATATACGTAATACACAAATCATGTTGATAAAACCCATGACTTTTTCAGACGATGTCTTTGCCATTGGCCCATACCAGATTAGAGCAGTGACACAATCTTAAGCTCCTGAAAAAAAAAAAAAAAAGACTAATTCATATTCACAGGTATTTTAATTTTATTATTTATTATTTATTTATCTTCAAGATTATATTTATTTATTTGACAGAGGGAGAGAGACTGTGATCACAAGCAGGGGGAGCTGCAGAGGGAGAAGCAGGCTCCCCACTGAGCGGGGATCCTGGGATCCTGACCTGAGCTGAAGGCAGACGCTTAACCGCTGAACTGACTGAGCCACTCAGGTGCCCCTTCACAGATTTTTTTAAAAGAAGAGTTTATGCAAGCTACACTGCTCTTTGCTCTGTCTTTGAAGCTCCTGCATGACCCTTAACTCAGGGGTTGAGGAACGTACACCGTATTATTATCAGAGTTTTTCTTGGTTGTAGATGAGATAGTTTCTTGCTGGGACCCAGAGGGACACACAGTGGAACTCAGGGCTGTGAGGAAGGCCACAAGCAAACCTACCGTGATTCAGTTTTTGTTCAGCTGTTTCATTTTCCTTCTGGATAGAAATAGTCTCCAATCAATCATAGGTTCCCAAAGGCAGCCTCCTTCCGGGACACACTGCCTTGTAATCCCCCAAAGACACAATAATGTGAATCCTAAATGAGGATCCTTACCAGGGCTGGTTTCAAAAGATGGCTTATCAATCATTGCCACTTATCACCAAAAGAGATAAGAACATCGGCATTTAAAAGTACATTGTACCTTTGTTTGTTGTGTTTTTCTTAGATTCCGCATGTAGGTGAAATCATGTGGTATTGGTCTTTCCCTGTCTGGCTTATTTCGTTTAGCTTCATAACCTCTGGATCCATCCATGTGGTTGCGAATGGCAAGATTTCATTCTTTTTTGTGGCTAAGTAATATTCCAATGAGTATATATGCCATCTTTTCTTTTCTAAGATTTCACTTATTTATCTGTTTTGGAGAGAGAGGGAGTATGAGCAGAGAGAAGCAGAGAGAGAGAGGGAGAAGCAGACTCCAAGCCAAGCGTGGAGCCCGACTCAGGTTCTGTCCCATCACCCCGAGATCATGACCCGAGCTGAAACCGAGAGTTGAATGCTCAACCGACTAAGCCACCCAGGAACCCCACACCACATTTTCTTCACCCAGTCATTGATCAGGGGACACTTTTAGGTTGCTTCCACATCTTGGCTATTGTAGGTAACACAGCGGTAAATATAGGGGTGCATTTATCTTTTCAGGTGGGTGTATTCAATTTATTCATTTATTTGGATAAATACCCAGAAGTGGAATTACTAGACTGTGTGGTATTTTTATTTTTTGCTTACTATGGAACCTCCATTCTGTTTTCAATACTGTCTGCACCAGTTTGCCTTCCCACCAACAGTGCATGCGGATTCCCTTTTCTGCACATCCTCGCCAACCACTGCTGTTTCTTATCTTGATACCAGCCATTCTTACTGGCTTTAGAGATGCCATTTGCAAGTATTTTCTCCCATTCAGTAGGTTGTTTTTGTTTTGTTGGTTGTTTCCTTCACAGTACAAAAGCTTTTTTATTCCTATGTAGTCTCAATTATTCATTTTTACTCTTGTTTCCTGTGTCTGGGGAGATAGGTCCAGAAAAATATTGCCAATGTTGATGTCCAAGAAATTACTTACTGCCTGTGTTTTCTTTGAAGAGTTTTATGCTTTCAAACAAAGAAACAAATAACAACAAAGAGAGAAACCGATTCATAAATATGGAGAACAAATTCATGGCTGTGAAAGAGGAGAGAGGTAGGGGGTGGGCAAAATGGGTGAGGGGGTTTAAGAGAACAAATTTCCAATTTTAAAATAAATAAGTTACGGGATGAAGAATAACAGCCTAGGGAATACGGTTGATAATACTGTAATACATTTGTTGTGGTGTGCGTTTCAGGATGTATAGCATTGTTGCACCACTGAGTTGTACACCTGAAACTAATTGGATATTGTTTGTCAACTATACATCAATGACGAATTTTTAATGAAAGGAAAAGCATCAGAGAAGAAATAATTGAAGCTTAAAAAGTTTTTTAAAGTACACTGTAATGCTGGGAGGTGTGTCGTCTGTGATCTCCTCTGTCAAGGGCCTGGAGGGCTCTGGAGAGCGTGAGTGTGAATGTGTGTGTGTTCTCATCGTTTGCTTCACCATAGTTTTTAATTACAGTAATCATTTTCACAAATGGGCTTTGTTTTCTACTCTGGCTCCTTGGCTTTTGGCAGGCGGCACCAGGCAAACACCTGTTGTCTGGTTCTATAGAGAAGCACCTGTCAGTGGAGCCTCTAAGTACTGACACAGGAGCTGTCTTCTGGAGTCTGGGGAGCCTTTGCAACGGTAGGCAGGAAAAAGGAAGGAGCACCTGCTTAGGGCCCAAGAGGACGGAATGATCGCTCATTGACTTGTGGCAGGAGATGTCGATGAATCCAGTCCCCTCGCTCTCCCTACTCCCAAGAAATGCAGCCCGTGGCCACAACATCTATTAATGTGTAAATGAACGTGACCAGATTCAAGGAAAATTCCTTTTTAAGAGGAAGTGTAGTTTAACAGAGATGAAGGCTTTGAGGCATCAGCCTCGAAATGGCTTCCACGGATGCGTGTGTGGGTGATAAGCACGGCAGAAGGGAAGCAAGAAGGAAAGAGAGACGGAAGAAGAAACGGGACAAACAAGATTTTTCCCATATGATAATCTCCTTCAGAAAATCACCATTTTGAGGGGCACCTGAGTGGCTCAGCTGGATAAGGGTCTGACTCTTGATTTGGCTCAGGTCGTGATCTCAGGGTCATGAGATCGTGTGTTGGGCTCCCTGCTCAGCGCAGAGCCTGCCTAAGATTCTCTCTTTCTTCCTCTGCCAGACCCCTGCTCTCTCTCTCCATCTCTCTCTCTCTCAAATAAATAAACAACATCTTAAAAAAAGAAAGAAAGAAAGAAAATCACAATGTGGAGTACATTGGGGGTTTGAACCTGTACAGACAGGTGTGTCTTGTCTAACAGACATCACTGGAAAAAGTCAGTGTCCGCTCCTGAAGTAATTAATTCTTCTTTGACAGTTTAGATATTTGAATATGGCTTATACCCATACATGGAGAAGGAAGAGAAAACAAGTGATGAAAAAGTCTGGGAAGAGGAGATAAAAATCCTACATTTTTCAAAGATAGATTTTTAGCCCCAGTATTTATGTTTTAAGTTCTTTACCTTCTGATTCCCCATGTCCAAGATGTATAGAAATCCATAGCAGCTCAGAGAGATGTCTTGACCCTGACTCATCCGTGGCAGATAACCCCACAGAGCTGGGCATGCTAAGGGTGGACATGGAGCCTCTCCCTGTCCACCTCTTTCCGGCCGGGACTGGTCTCCGGGATACTCTGCGGAGGAGCTGGGAGCCGGAATTCCTCCTCCAGATGGAGTTCGCTTCTCTCTTCTACCCCATTATCGCTCACAAAACCACTCTTCTTCCCTCACATTATGATTTTTCCTAGACTTCGGAACTGTCTCGGCATGAGAGAAATCATGTCAAAGAGAAAAAACAGAGGACAGGATGGAAACCACGGTCGGCCGGAAGGGGGGCAGGTGGGAGACGTCCTTAAGAGGACTTTCAATCTTGGATTCATTCTAGATTTTTCTTTATCCTACACCCACTAGACAGGACCCACTAGCAGGATCTCTGTGGGCATCATCTTCCGAATGTGTACAGAATCCCAACATCTCTTGGGACCGCCACTGCCACACCCCACCCAGGTTTCAGCGTCATCACCTCTCGTCTGGGTAGCTGGTGTCCCTGCTTTCGGTCTCGCGTCCCCACACATCATTTCCAGTGCTCATTGGAATCCTCCTAAACAAAAAGTCAGTGTCTGACATTCTTCTTACGACTACCAATCACTTCTCATTTTTCACTTAAAATAAAACGCAAACCCTCCCCGTGGGCTCCGAGCTCCTCCCTGACCTCCAGGCTCACTCTTTTGGGACCCTCCTGGCTGCTTTGCGGTTCTGCCAGCGCAGCAGCCCCTCAGTCAGCCTAGGACACTCACAAAGATTACTCCCTCCCTCGGGCTGGGTTCGCCAGGGTATCTGGCCGACTAACTCCTCCAAGGTTTTGCTTGTGTATTTTCTTCTCAAATGTCACCTGAACGACGTATGTAAAACTACAGCCTCTGCAGAGTCCCTGCCACCCACGCTGCTTTTCTTCTCAGTGTTTTTCACAGCAACCATCGATCTCATGAACAGAGAGCTCTTCCCGTGTCAGGCATGCTTGCCAGGTATTAATTTATCTAACGCCCACAGCAGCCTAAGGGAGCAGGCACTATTGTCTTGTCCTTCGTAGGTCGTGAGAAAACAGGCCCAGAGCGGGGAAGTACCAAGTCACACAGCTGGGCCATGGCAGGCCAAGGTTTGAATTCGGTTCTGGGAGCCCTACATCGACAACGGTGCTCTCTGTACTCACGGCTCTCAGATGTACCCCGTATTCTGTGTCCTGCTTCCCGGTCGCTGTCTCTCTCACCTCGCCAGCCTGTGAGCTGCATGAGGGGAACGATCTTTCTTCTCTTCACAGATACTCACCGAACATCTAGAACGACACTTGACTCACCGTGGGTGAGCAGTAAATGTTCGAATGAATAAATGAACTTGATGATTAAGAGTCTGGCCCCAGGGACGCCTGGGTGGCTCAGTTGGTTAAGCAGCTGCCTTCGGCTCAGGTCATGATCCCAGCGTCCTGGGATCGAGTCCCGCATCGGGCTCCTTGCTCGGCAGGGAGCCTGCTTCTCCCTCTCCCTCTGCCTGCCATTCTGTCTGCCTGTGCTCGCTCTCTCCCCCTCCCTCTCTCTCTGATAAATAAATAAAATCTTTAAAAAAAAAAAAAAAAAGAGTCTGGCCCCAGTTTGAGATACTTTATTTCAGTCTCATTACCAAAATATCCGCTCCCCAGGCATCTCACTTTATCCTTTATGAGAACGGGGAGAAAAGGCATGCTCGTTCAGAAAACTTATTTCACTCTACAGTTTGTGAATGAGTGAAACTGCCTCAGGGATGCGACTTTGATTTCCCTCTGAACACTTGTTCACCGTAAGTTCCCCTTACAATTCCACGTCCCCTCTCCACCCCATATTTTTTCTTAAGATTTTATTTTGATTTTGGCTCAGGTCCTAAGCCTAGGGTTGGGAGACCAAACCTCCCTCTCCTTGCTCCTGGCTGGGCGGGGTGTGAAGCCTGCTTAAGATTCTCGTTCCCTTTCCCTATCCTCCTCGCTCTAAAACAAATAAATAAATCCTTTTAAAAATTTTTTATCAGGGGCACCTGGGTAGCTCAGTTGAGCCTCTCCCTTTGGCTCAGGTCATGATCTTGGGGCTCTGGGATCAGATCCCTCATCAGGCTCCCTGATCAGCAGGGAGCCTGCTTCTCCCCCTGCTCTCTCTCTCTCTCTCAAATAAATAGTAAATAAATAATAATAAATAATAATAAATAAATCTTAAAAAAATATTTTGATCAGTTCACCTTGCCTTTGAAAATGCAGATAGTAAAATTAATAAAATTAATGCTTGTGTATGTCATACCTTGTGGCAGAAGAGCTTGTTTCTGTCTGTGTTTACAAGGTTGGATTATGACCGTCTGCTGGTGTTTCAGCAACTGAAAGGCAATTCCAGTGACCATTTGGGAATTACAGAAGGAATGAGATTTATCTGCCTTACTCTGAAGAACACTAAAGGAACGGAAGATGAAGTCACGAAGCGCGTTTGCATTTTCAGCTATCTTCTTCAAATAATAGCGATCCTTTTTAGTGCTAGAATTGCACGAAGGCAGTAAGAGTCCCTGGTGGGTCATCTTCTTGCGCCTGAGCCCTCCAGCAGGTGCGGCACGGTTTGCAGGGTATAGGGATCTGTTCAGATAACTTGTGCCCCTGCAACAAGAAAGCAATTTTGCTTCAGATTTTCACATCAGAATACCTTTGCAGCAGCCACCCGATGCCACAGCAGTTAAAGCTCCGTGTCTTAAAATCAAGCAGATAATTTCACACTGACTGACTCGAATAACCTCACAGTCGCTGAGGGGCTAGAGAAAACTTAGAACAGACTCGAACCCATTTTCATCTCTTTTTCCCCATTAGTAAAACTGCGATAAAAAACTTGTCAGCTTTAAGAGTGTTTCTCATACATGATTAAATCTTAAAGTTAAAAACAAATTTTTAGGGCCTCTTAACCCCATAAAGTTTCATCTATAACGTGCTTTGATTTGTTTGGAGAAAGATGAGCGACAAGACCGTATGTTTAAGATAACAAAGCAGCAGGATGGAAGTCTTGGGACATGTCTAAGATTAAACATTTTAAATGTATTATAAGGAAATGTCCATGAATTGTAAAGAAAACAGAATCATAAAGGAATCATCTACTTAATAGCAAGGGGATGCTGCTTTGTTACCAAAGTAAGGGAAACACTTGAGATGGTAGTTAAAAATATTGGCTCTGCATGAATTAACAGGGCGGAAGGAAACCTGCACTTCCGACTGCAATTGTTTCATACCTAATCTTACTGCCACTGAAAGCGAGATTGGTAAGGAACCAAAACCCCGGAGACTCTTATAGCTTCTTAAAGGGAAACTACCGTCCATGTTAATGCTGGGAACCAGGTGCGAGGTCTCAGTAAGACTTGAGACAAGCCACAGTAAGAACACAGTCCAACAGTCAGAACTCGGCACGGACCTAAACGCCCAAATCAGAAGATGCTGGGTAGTTACTCAGCGTTACTCCTCTCCACAAGCACACCTGCCCTGGCACATGAAGCACACAGTCAGCCCATCACAACAGGACAAGGCTCAGAGCACGTGCTAGCTCCGCCACCTGGAGCCAGTTTCTAACCCTCTCTGGGCCTCACGCTCCTCATTGGTACAACAGAGTCAGTAATAACCTCTTCTGCTTGGGTGATTGCTGTGAAAACCAAGAAGCCAATCCATATAAATGGAACAGTATTGTCCTTTCCTGTCACATCTCAGTGCCATTAACCATCAAAATGCAATCCCTTTGCCTCCCCTTACGAATTTGGAGAAAAATCATTTTGGAGGAGAGCAGGACTTAGATTTTGATGCAAGTCCACAAGTGCACCTGAGAAAGACGTCTTCGATTCTGTAAAAGGTAGAGAAAATGCTGTTTCACCTGAGTGGTAAAGATCACAAGAGGTTTCCTTTGTCATAAATATCAGAGACAATGTCATCAGATGACACATGGAGAAATGACAGGCCTCCGATTTAACAACAACGGAACACAAGTGTTGCAGACTATGAGATAATGATCTCTCGTGTCTTCCCATTACTGGAGAGATGACATCCAGACACCTATATCATGTGTTTAACCAGTGAGTACAGCCATATCTCTTCTAGATAACAAAGACACCTGTCATGTAACGCCAGAATAACGCCTTCAGAGGACACTCTGTCTGTCAAATTGGTATGTTACAAAACATATTCTTCTTCTGGGGATTTTTCTAGCCTGTCTAAATAATAAAGCCATAGTAAAGGGCGCTTCTTGTGTTAGAAACATAAAATATTCAGACCAAGGCCCAAAACAAGAGCAAACATTCCATTCGCAAGAGGAAGATTAGAATTTCCAGGAAGTGTGCAAGCCTGTGCACACTTTTATGTCACTTTCGCTTCTCAGTATGAAGCCAAAGTAGCGATTGGACCACAGTAGTCAATGCCCTATATAATTTATATTTTGGTTTTACTTCTTTTAAAAAATTTATATACGGTAGAATTTATTCATTTGGGTGTACAGACCTAAGTTTTGACCAATGAACAGACATGTAACTACCACCACAGTCAAGATCGTAATTGGGTTTTAAGTGGCTCTAAGATATATGGATGTAATGGCCTCTAAATGACAAGGTGTAAGTGATTCTGTCCTTGAAATGGAAAACATGAAGAGGGGAGGGGGTGTTCCCTCCACTTCCTACCGTGTTCCTTATCTAACTTCTTCTTTCTTATTCCTTTATTTATTTTTAAAAATATCTCCACTTCAAAGCTGCTTCCTCACAAGAGCCTTCCCTGACTTATCTCCCACCCCAAACCCAGATTAGGCCCTTCCGTGATGTCCCATTCTTGTTAAAGTATCCCTACTCACCACAGCTGGGGCTGTGCAGCTTTTTTCTACATAGCTTTTTATGAGATAATTAATCTGTCTGTCTCCTACACCGGGGAAGATAAAAAGGACTTGAATGTGTGGCTGGTCCTGCTAGTCTCTCCAAAAAGAACATTCGTTTCATAAATGTTTTCAGGCGCTAGCTGAAAGTCAGCCCAATTCTTTGATCAAAGTCTAAACTATACTGTACGAACCGTCCTCGAGGGGCTAGATCTGCATGAAAGTAAAGATTCGTGTGTACATCTGGAAGTCAGCAGTGTGATTTGTAAAGTACATAAGTAAGGTTAAACGAGGAAGCGTTCTGGTATGAACTTGTTTCCAGCCAGCTAATGGCATGATGGACGGCCACCTGTTTCCCCACTCCTGGGACCGGACTCTGTATCTATAGTTAGCTACACTTGGGAGTAGCTTTCACTGGCCAATAGACGGTAGACCAGGTTGGTCCACAGAGGTCGACCTGGTTCAACTACTGGCAGTAAAGCCAATCTAGATGCTAACAAAGGCTGCTCACGTCACTTTGCTTTACTACAGAACAAACAATCAAGGGGAGTAGAGGTTACCCACCACAGGGGTTTACAAGGGACTGGATGCACTGATCATTTCTTCTTAGTTCCTCATGCTGGTGTGTGCAAAGTGGCTGGTTTATTCAGTCCCTTAAGAACCAACCAGGTAAGAGGACCCCCAAAACCACAAGCCTCCTGCCTTTTATACTTTGAGGCTGAGGGGAATAGGCCACATAGACAGCCAAGAGCCTAGCAACTGGGGATTCTTGTTTTTCCGCAACTAAATGTTCCCAGGCTCTCTTTCTTATGTCCTCATCAGATGTATGGCCTCCCAGGAGCTCCAGGAGAGCAGGCAGTTTATGTTAGTCACTATTTGAATTTGCATTGCCTAGCCTGGTGCCTGCAACAGAGAATGCACTCAGGAAATGTGTGTTGCATGAGAAAAGAAATGAATGGATGAGTGAATGGATGGATGGATGGATGGATGGGTGAGTGAGTGAGTGAGTGAGTTCTGGTTCTAGTTCTGCCATTGATTAACCATGTGGTTAGCAAAATTACTTAGTCAATGTATCAGGCTTTCCGCAGCTGTGAGATGTAAAATCTGTCAAAGCAAGTAGATGAGATCGTCACTAGGATTCCTTCAGAAACAAGACAGATGTCATAAACAAGATCAACAGCAAGAAGTCACTTACCGCCTGGGCTTTACTGACCACGTTGGAGCTCATTTCAACTAAATTACATTAAAGCACAAAAGAGTATGTTTTAGTCCTGACAATACTGATCGTTGGACTGTGGCTCTGAACGTGTCACTTAAACTTCATGGGCCTTCATTTCCTTATACATAAACTTATATATCAGAAGAAAGAAATTATTTCTGACCTTTTTTTTAATCATCAACATTTGATTACTCTAGTTTGTTTTGTTTAAAGTTGTCCTTTTTTGTGTGACAACCCTTGAATTAATGTCTTTTGAATGCCCAGTTTCCAATGATTTTATTTAAACTTAAGTCAAATTAACAAGTCCTCTAAACCTTATGAAGAGGTTAAATATCATGGGGAAAAAGTTACTTCTGGGAAAGACAATAGGGAGCACGTATAAAAGTGGGAGAAAACAAAGCGGCAGGAAAACGATACCCTAGGAGACGGGCATCCTTTTGCCTGCGCGAGGATTATGGTAAAGAAACGTGATCAGAGCATCCTTGCAACAGGAAGAGGAAAACTGTTCTCACTTACAAGAGTGGATTAATCCACATTTCATCTCCCAAACTTTCCGTTTTTTGTTCTCTTTGTGACAACAGTTTTGATTCAAGCAGAACAATTTTCCTAAGACAAATAGCTTTTATTTCTGCAAAGATTTCTTTTAGTCTTTGGAAAAGTGCCCAAAATCCTGGATTTCTCCAGATTTCAACCACATTTCTGACACTGCACCTCCAATAAGATATGAACACATGGACATAATGAGTTCCTAGAGGTATTTTTTTAAAGGAAGGAAATGAAACATCTTTGTTACAGCTCTTGGAGACTGACAAAATCAGGCAGGATCAAAACGTCTTCTATTGTGTACCTTTCACAGTCTTTTCAAAGAATGCTATTTTGCATTTGCTGAAAAAAAGGCGCAGAGAAGGTAAAAGAACATGCCCTGACCCAATAAGGCCTAAAGGCTAGAAACCCAAGAGGGACAGAGATTCTCTGAAAAGAAACTAGACCTGTATATAGTCACTAATAATCCATTTGAGGAAGAAAACGGTGAAGCATTTTCTTTATTTTTTTAAAGATTTTATTTATTTATTTGACAGAGAGAAAGGGAAAGTACAAGCAGGCAGAGAGGCAGGCAGAGGGAGAGGGCGAAGCAGACTCTGCTGAGCAGGGAGCCCAATGTGGGGCTCTACCCCAGGACCCTGGGATCATGACCTGAGCCGAAAGCAGAGGCTTTAACCCACTGAGCCACCCAGGCACCCCAAGATAAAGCATTTTAAATGAACTTTATCTTCCATGAACTATTTTAAAGATCTCAGGCTTCAAAAAAACAACAACAGTAGAATTGGAGAAGAAGCACAGAACAATATAAAACGTAAATGAAATGAAAGAACAATTTTTGGAAAGAAAGAGAGCTAAGTAGATCAAGACAATGAACAATGTTATTTTTGAAATGACACTCATTTCTAGCTTTCTAAGGGACATCTTCAACTAATCTTTGTGCTTTAATCTTTAATCTCTGCTTGTTTTAAATATCATTCAATATCTCTTTTTTCTTCTTCATTGTTTTAGAGAAGGAGGCAGAGAATCTTAAGCAGGCTCCATGGCTCATTCGGGGCCCAATCTCATGACCCTGAGATGATGACCTGAGCCCAAGTCAAGAGTTGGATGCTTAACCAACAGAGCCACCCAGGTGCCCCTGATTCAATACCTCAACCTTAGATTTGATCAGAACCTGAGACAAGGATTGGGTCCTGATAGTTTCTCTGGAAGATGATCCTAGAAGGCAAAAAGGAGGGATGTCAAGGGAATGAAACCACAAATACAGAAAAGCCCAAGAAAAGGGTTGCGGGTAGATTACTGAACTGATTACCAGCATCAGGGGCTGGGGTTTAGACGCACTGGGGACATGCTGGCACCCTTTGAAACCTGGAACAAAACTGTCTCACGAAAGACTGGTGAAACGGAGAGACTATTCACTGATTCCTCTTCTTCTTCCTTCCAGGCTGCACCTGTGCTCTGGCTGGGGGTGCCCATGCCTTAGAAGAAAGCCCAGAGGTAGAAAAAGAGAGAGATACAGGAGTTCTCATTTGAGATGCGACCCTGGCAATGCTGAAATCGTTTGGGCAAAGAAAAGATGGTGCGAAACATCTTTTCTATTAGTCGTTTCACTCCAAGTTGCTCCTCCTCCTAAATGCTCACTTTTTCCATTAAATGCCATCACCTTCCACCAAGTTATCCAAGGCAGGACGCTTTGAGTAACAGCATGCCTCCGCAGCTGCCGTACTTGGTATTGAGAAGTCTTGCTCTTTACGTACTTCAAAAAAAAAGTCTGTTAAAACACACATAACATGAAACTTACCATCTTAACCGTTTTAAAGTAATGTTAGTTCAGTAGTGTTACGTATAGTCACATTGTTGTGAAACAGACTTCATGGAATTTTTAATCTTACAAAATGAAACTTAATACCCATAAAACAGCAACCTTTGCTTTTATACTGAAAGTGGGGGAACAGGTCACATCAGTAGCCAAGATCCTCTCAGTGAGAAATTCTTGCTGCTCCACAATGAACTGTTCCTAAATTCTCTTTCTTATATCATCATTGGGTACATAGCAGTTTGTTCAAACAAACAAGATGAAGGTCATCTTAATTTTTTTGCAGTTTTATTGAGAAATAATTGACATACCTTATTGCATAAGTTTAATGCATACAGCAGGATGGTTTGATTTACATATATTGTGAAATGTTTACTATAATCAGCGAAGCTAGCATCCATCTTTTCATTCAGATATGAAATGAAGACAGGAGAACAAATTTCTTCTTGTGATGAGAGCACTTAGAATTTAACAACTTTCTTGTATAATTCATTGCAATAAATCGCTGTATAATACAACAGTGTCAGTTATTATCAAGTTGTACAGTACATTCCTGGTGCTTATCTGTGAGTGTAAGCGTGACCCTTTGGTGACCTTCCTCCAATGCGTCACCCCTCACGCTTCCACCTCTGATAACAAGTCTGATCTCTTTTTCTAAGAATTTGGTTTTCTTTTTTTTTTTTAAGATTGCACATCTAAGTGAGACAACCAAGTATTGTATTTCTTCACCAGACTTATTTTACCTATGATAATGTCTTCAAGGTACTTCCATGTTGTCACCAAGAAGAGGATTCCATTGTTTATGGCTGAATACTATTCTGTTGTGCATGTGCACCACCGCTGCTTCTTCATCCATTCAGACACTGATGGACGCCTCTATGTCTTGGCTATTGTGAACAACGCTGCTGAAAAGATGGAAGTATAGGTATTGTTTTTAGTCAGTGTTTTTCCGACCTTTGGATATATTCCCAGAAGTAGAATTTCTGGATCGCATGGTAGTTCTATTTCCATGTTGTTTTTCATAGTGGCTATACCAATTTACAATCCCAGGAGTGAGTTCTGCTTGATCATGATGAATGATTCTTTTAATGTGCTGCTAAGTTTGGTTTGCTGGTCTGGTATTTAATGAGAATTTTTACATCTATCCATCAGTGATATTGGCCTATGATTTTCTCTTCTAGTAGTGTCCTTTTCTGGTTTTGGTATCACAATAATTCTAGCCTCATAAGGTGAGTTTGGCAGTGTTTCCTATTCCTTGATATTTTAGAAATATCATCTTTAAAGGGAAAAAGCTTGCGTCCTTCCCTTTGAGATCAGGAACATGACAAGGATGCCCACTCTCACCACTCTTGTTCAACGTAGTATTAGAAGTCCTAGCAACAGCGATCAGACAACAAAGAGAAATAAAAGGTATCCAAATTGCAATGAAGAAGTCAAACCCTCTCTCTTCCTCTCTTCACAGATGACATGATTCTTTATATGAAAAACCCAAAAGACTCGACCCCAAACTACTAGAACTCATACAGCAATTCAGCAACGTGGCAGGATACAAAGTCAATGTGCAGAAATCAGTGGCTTTCTTACACACTAACAATGAAAATACAGAAAGGGAAATTAGAGAATTGATTCCATTTACTATAGCACCGAGAACCATAAGATACCTGGGAATAAACCTAACCAAAGAGGTAAAGGATCTGTACTCGAGGAACTAGAACACTCATGAAAGAAACTGAAGAAGACACAAAAAGATGGAGGACCATTCCATGCTCTTGGATCGGAAGAATAAACATTGTTAAAATGTCTATACTGCCTAAAGCAATCTATACTTTTAATGCCATTCCAGTCAAAATTCCACCGGTATTCTTCAAAGAGCTGGAGCAAATAACCCCAAAATTTGTATGGAATCAGAAGAGACCCCGAATCATGAAGGAAATGTTGAAAAACAAAAATAAAACTGGGGGCACCTGATTTCAAGCTTTATTACAAAGCTGTGATCACCAAGACAGCATGGTACTGGCATAAAAACAGACACATAAACCAGTGGAACAAAGTAGAGAGCCCAGATATGGACCCTCAACTCTATGGTCAATTAATCTTTGACAAAACAGGAAAAAATACACAGTGGAAAAAAGACAGTCTCTTCAATAAATGGTGCTGGGAACTGGACTGCTATATGCAGAAGAATGAAACTCGACCATTCTCTTACACTGTACACAAAGATAAACTCAAAATGGGTAAAAGAAGGATTTGAGAGGAATTGATGTTAATTCTTTAAATGTTTGGTAAAATTCACCAGTGAAGCCATCTGGTCCTGGGCTTTTCCTTGTTGGGGGAATTTATTTATTTATTTATTTATTTATTTATTTATTTATTTTTTACTGCTTCAATCTCCTTCCTGGTAATTACTCTATTCAGATTTTCTATTTCTTCCTGGTTTAGTCTCGGTAAGTGGTATGTTTCTGAGAGTTTTTCCGTTTCTTCTAAGTTGTCCAGTTTTTTGGCAATATATTTGTTCATAGTAGTCCTTTACAATCCTGAATTTCTGTGGTGTCAGTTTTAATATCTCCTTTTCATTGACAGTTTTGTTGATTAGGTACTTTGTCTTTTTTTCTTGGTTGCACTAGCTAAGGGCTTATCAATTTTGTTTATCTTTTCAAAGAACCAACTCTAAGTTTGGTTAATCTTTTCCCTGGTTCTTCTGTTCTCTATGGCATTTACATCTGCCCTAACTTTTATTTGTTTCTTTTGTTGCACTCGCTTTGATCTCAATTTAGTCTTCGTTTTCTAGTTCCTGACGCTAGAGTTATGTTGTTTATTTGGGATCCTTTTTACTTCCTAATGTAGGTGTTTGTCGCAGTGAACATCCCTCTTAGAACTGCTTTTGCAGCATCCCACGAGTTCTGGCATGCTGTTCGTTCATTTTTAGTTGTCTCAGAAATCATATTTACTTCTCCTTTGATTTCTTCCATGTGTTCATTTTCCAGAGGGGAGTTTTCCAGTTTCACCTCTTGTCATTGACTTTAGTTGCATACCGTTGTGGTCAGAAAATGTACTGGATTTCAATTCTTTCAGTCTCCTTACATTTGCTAATACTTGCTTCGTGGCCTAACATGTGGTCTGTCCTAGAAAATGTACCATGTGCGTTTGAGAAGAATGTGTATTCTGCTTTTGTTGGGTAGGATGTTCTATTCATGTCTATTAGGTTCATTTGGTCTATAGTGTAGTTCAAATTCATTGTTTCCTTACTGATCCTTTGTCTAGATCATCTACCCATTGTGGAGGTATTAAAGGTACTGTTGGGCTATTGAAGTCTCTAAAAATTGCTCTATTTCTGTTCATTTCTCCTTTTATCTCTGTCAGCTTTTGCTTTATAGATTTAGGTGCTCTAAGGTTGAGTGCATAAATATTTACAATTATTATAACTTCTTGATGAATTGACCCCTTTAACACTATATAATAACTTCTTTTGTTTCTTTTTACCATTTTTAAAGTCTATCTTGTCTGATGAAAGTATAACTGCCCTTGCTTGTTTGGGGTTACCATTTGCTTGAAAGGTCTTTTTCCATCCCTTTATTCTCAGTCTATTTGTGTCTTTAAGGCTAAAATGAGTCTTTTAGAGACAGCATATTGTTGAATCTTGTTTTTTATTCATTCAGTCATCCTGTCTTTCATTGGTGAATTAAATCTGTTTCAGTTTAAAGTAATTATTGGTAAGTAAGAACTTACTATGGCCACTTTGTTAATTACTCTCTGTTTGGTAGATCCATTGTCCCTTGTTTCTCATACTGTTTGCTATTTTTCATGTTTTGATATCAGGATGCCTCAACTTCGTTATCGTGTTCTTTAGGGCAGTTACTGCAAGATTTATCCTTATGGTTATCACTAAGCTTACATAAAATACCTTAAACTTATAACAACTTATATTTAATAGAATTAATTTACTTTATACTTTTACTTCTTCTCCCCCCACATTTTAGGTTTTGCTGTTACATGTTTTTATTTTTTATTTTTAAAAAATTTTTAAATAATTTCTAATGCATTACTTGAACTCACAACCCTGAGATCAAGACTTGAACTGAGATCAAGAGTTGGATACTTAACTGACCGAGCCTCCCAGGTGCCCCTACATGTATTTATAGTGTGTAATTAATAACAGATTATTACATTTTTTGTTATTTCTGCTATGTTCTTTTTTTAAAAAAACTTTTCAACTAGTTTATGAGTTATGTACCACTGTTACCATGTAACAGAGTCTATGGCTATATATTTACCATTTCTAGTGATATTTACACTATTTTTTTAATGTTATTTAGCATTCTTTTACTTCCACTCAAAGATCTTCATTTAGCATTTCTTGTAAAGTGGGTCTGGTAATGAACTCCCTCAGCTTCTGTTTGCTGGGGAAGCCCTTACTCTCCCCCCCCCCCAACCCGAAGAACAGCTTTGCTGAGTATAGCGTTCTTGGTTGACAGTTATATTATTTATTTCAATATTTTGAATATGTCATTTCATTCTCTCCTGGCCTAAAAAGTTTCCATTGAGGCACCTGCTGCTAGCTTTCCAGGGATTCTCTTGTATATAACCTTTCTTTTCTCTTGATGCTCTTAAAAGTCTTTCTTTGTCTTTGACTTTTGACAATTGAATTGAAATGTACCTCAGTGTAGCTTTACTAGGGTTCAACTTGTTTGGGGTCCTTTCGGACTCCTGGATCTAGAAATCCATTTCTTTCCCTGGGTTCAGAAAATTTCAGCCATTATTGTGCTAAATATATTTTCTTTCTCATTCTGTATTTCTTCTTCTAAAATTCTCATAATGTGAGTATTATGTCTTTTTGTTGTGTCCCATAATTCCTATAAAGCTTTCCCAAAGCTTTCTTCTTTCTTTTTCATTCTTCTTTCCTTTTGCTATTCCAACAGGGTAATTTTCAATATCCTATCCTCCATGTCATTGATTCTTTCTTCTGCATGGTGTAGCCTCATTTCTGAACTCTCTATTGGATTCTTCAGTGCAGTTATTGTATTTTACAACTCTAATATGGTTGCTATTTCCTTGTCACTCATCTTGTTTTATTCATGCATTGCTTGCCTATTTTCATTTTGTTGGTGGTGGTTTTCTTGTAGTTCACTGAACTTTCCTAAGAGCATCATTCTGAATTCTTTGTCTAATAATTCATAGATCTCCATTTCTTTATGGTCAGATATTAGAGCTTTATTATTTTCTTTCAGTCGTGTCATATTTACCTGCTTTTTCACAATCCTTGATTCCTTACATTGGTATCTGCATTTGAATGACCAGGCTTCTCTTCCAGTCTTCAGACATCTGCTTTGCCAGAGGCAGTTCTTCCGCAGTCAGCTCAGTTTCAGTTTCTGGGTATGTCCACTGGTAATGTCATTGGATAGGTGGGGCCTGGTATGGTGGTATGTTCTAGGTGACATAACTGCTTGAGGTCTGAGGACGGGGTGGGGGGAGGGGATATGCCACTGGCTGACTAGGACTGCTAGCTTGGTTCTCTACCAAATGAAGCTGTAGGATGGGCTCCACACTTGCCTGGGTTCTCTAGACAGACTTGCTAAATGGTCAGGACCGAGTACTATATTCAGTAGTAGGTGGATGAATTAGCTTTCTTACTTGGCAGTGTCCAGGGCCTGCACAGCTCACTGTTTTGGGGCTGAAATCAGGCTTAAGTGTGCACTGAATGCCTGGTCAGGTAAGGCCACCAGTTTTGTTCTACAGATGGAAGAAGCCGCGAATAATGTTCTCTGTTCAAGTGCCACTGTAGTTACAGCTGCTGAATGGGCTCCAAAGCTTCCTATGTGCTCTGGTTAGGTTCCCTGGTCAGATAGACTAAAGGTTTCATTCAGTGACGAGAGGGGCTATGAATTAGATTTCCTTCTGGGTGCAGTGGGAGAAGCAGCTCTAAAACTGTAAAGCTCTTTGCTCTCTTAACTCATGCTGACCCACACCCTAAGTCCTCTGGCCAGAGTCACTGGCTTTGTTCTACAAACTATCACTCTGTCTACCCTCCTCTTGACTTGAATGTTGCTGGGCTACACAGCTTCTGGGAGCTGTCAAATGAGGCTGCAATCTTCCTCCATAGCAGGTGGAGTATGTCTTAGCCCCTTCCCTGGGGACGTGGTGGAGGGGATGAAGGAGGACTAGTCTCAGTTTCCCCAACAGGCTGTCTATTCGGAAGGGGCTAGGAGTGGCTAGGAGCTACGCTCAGCCTTGGCTATGAACTAATCCCCCTGCCGGTGCCTAGCATGGGAAATCCCCATGCTAGTACTAGATATTAGAGGATCTGCATAGTTTCTATTAAAACATTCACAAACACAACACACAAGTAAAAACTCTGGGACTGTTAGTTTGCCACAACCTCAATGTGAGTTCTATAGAAACAAGCCTTCTAATACCAATTGCAATATTGGGATACTTTAAGAAATATATGGATAAGTGTCTCTGAGGCATGAAACATAGTTTAAAATAGAAATAGAAATAGAAAGAAAGAAAGAAAGAAAGAAAGAGTTACAGCCAATATGTTGTAAAAGATCTTATAATATTATCACTTGATCAAAACATCTGGGGATGTCTAACATAGAAACTAGAATTGGAGGACTACATCTTTTTTTGGAGTTAAAACTTTTTAACAACATTTATTTGGTTGTATTTCCAATTTCAATTCAAATATAAAAGTGAGTCCTTAAAAAAAGAACAGTGGCTTTATTGCCATAATTTTGTTAGAGTTGAGCAACTCTCAATATTTTTAATGATTCATGTATGAAAACCAGGGGTCCCTTAGGTACGTTTGTCATTGTGACTGGGAAAATCAGCGCATCATTGCGAAACCAAGTGAAATCCTAGAAGCACATATAATTAAAGTGTAGACTGAACTTTATAAAAAAATATGTTTTGTGTTTTTAGATACTGGATCACTTAAGTTAAATGAGGGATGCAAACCTATTCAGGCAAAAGATATATATATATATAAATCTATAATTAATGTCAATATGTATTGTGTTCTTCCATGCTTTTTTTTAAAGTTATTTCAAACATTTATCTTCAGATATTTATTTGGGTTGTTTCTTGTTTGTTTTAAGAAGGGAGATCTTAGGGCACCTGCATGGTGCAGTTGGTTAAGCATCTGACTCTTGGTTTTGGCTCAGGTTGTGATCTTGAGTAATGAGATAGAGCTCCATGTCGGGCTCCAAACTCAGACTGAGTCTGCTTAAAACTCTGTTTCGCTCTTCCTCTGCCCCTCCCCACCCCATGCTTGCATGCTCTCTTGCTCTTTCTCTCTCAAATAAATAAATAAATCTTAAAAAGAAAAAAGAAAGAAATGAGACCTTATAATACACATGGTTGTGCTTCCCTCACATGAAAATATACCAAGAGTAGCCCTCTTGGACTACATACAGATCAATATGTACGGACATAGTTCACTCTCTTAAATATTCGCCTTATGTTCCATGGAATCATATATAATTAATATATATTTTCACGATTATTTGTTTCCAGTATTTTTTTAAAGATTTTTATTTATTTATTTGACAGACAGAGATCACAAGGCAGAGAGAGAGGAGGAAGCAGGCTCCCCGCTGAGCAGAGAGCTCAATGCGGAACTCAATCCCAGGACCCTGAGATCATGACCTGAGCCGAAGGCAGAGGCTTTAACCCACTGAGCCACCCAGGCACCCCCAGTATTTTTTTTTTTACCATAACTAATCAAAATACAAAACATTCAAGTGTACCTCTGACTATATTTTTATGAGACAGATACCCAAAACTGGTATAGCTTTAGATCATATGTTAAGTGCAATTTTTATTTGAATAAATATCACTTTTCAAAAAGTAGTATAGCTCCCCAGAGACCCCTCTAATAATGCATGAAACTTTTGACTCCAATTCTACAGGAACATGGATATTCTGGGTTTTATATTTTTGTAAAGTCATCTTCAATTATTTAAAGGGATTCGCTAATGAGATAGAAGTATTTGTATAATTCTAGAGCATAGAACTACTGTAAGTGAAATTAGCTTTTAGCTTGGTATAATTTTTCTAGCAATTAGAGCTGTTCAAAAATGAAATCAATTGCCTTATTAAGAAATCAGTTTACTACTTCTGGAAGCTATGCTTTAGAAATAACCTGGTTAAAAATAATCCTTATATTTGCATAATAGTTTATAGTTTACATAGCATATTCATATCTTTTTATTTCCATTAATCTTTGGATCTCCATTAATCCAGTCTATGAATACACAAGTTTTTAAAAAATCCTATTTTCTGAAAATTTTTATTATTCCCAAATATACTGTTTCATTTACCTTCGTTCTCTCTCTCCCCGCAATTTTTTCTTTGGCATTTTGGAAAAACAGACTGTAATGGAGAACATCACTCATCCAGAAGTAGGTGGTTTTTCGTCAACAGCCTAACTATGTGTCTTTTATAGGTTATATACCAAACTAATATTGACTTTAAAATCGAAAAGTTTAATTCAGACTTACCCATTGACATAATAGAGCCCTTTGATTCAGACTTATTTCTGCCCTAGCTAATGTCAGTGATATTGGAACCAAACTTTTACAATATGTCTCTCCCTTCCTCTCCCCCTAATCAAATTCTGATTTGAAAAATCAAGAAGTCTTTAAAAACAAGCTTACTAGAGTAGTAACAGTAGTAACAGTTAACAGATTTTTTTTTTTTTTTTTTTTAGAGGCTGCAGTTCTTAGAAAGCCAGAGAAAGAAAACATTCTTAGAGCAGTAAACACCACAGACCTCAGAATTGGGTGGTTAAATGTCTCAGCAGCAATGAGATGAGTACCCTGTCTCAAGGACAGGTGACATGATATTTCCCAGATGTCACTGTTTAGTTGTGTCACTGTCCAGCAGCAGCCACTGATTAGGAAAAAAAAAAAAAATCTTTCCTCCCGCTGAAGGAGCACGGCCAGCACTGAAGGCAGTAGGGGAGATGTTGGCAAAATACCGGAACAGGTGGCAGCAGCAGGTGTGATGGGCAAGAGATGACAAGGGCACAGAGTGTGCTGTTGGCAAGCTGTCGGTAACCAGAGTTCAGGAACTACTGCTAGCAGAGAAAGAGCAGAGACGGTGGCGTGGGGATAGAGGAGCAGGGCAGAACAGACTGTCATAGCAGGATGACAGGTACCCCCTGAACAGGCACAAACAGGGAGCGTGATAAGAGTGGAAGTGGCGGCCGGCGGCCCCATGTTGGCTGGGGAGGATCACACCACGATGGCCGGGAAGCCCGCAGTCCTCGAGCAGACGTGCGAGTCACCCCGAGCAAACATGCCAGAAGGCAGCCCACACGCCGCAGCCACCGCCGAGGGAAGAAAACAAAGAGAATGCAGCCTTAGTGACATTTTATTCTTCACTGATTGTTGATGCCGCTTTTTCTCCCCACTCGAGGAACAATGATGTGAGAGGAGCATCTGGGAGTCCCCGAGGACTGTAAGAACCCAGAGTTCTTAGCTTCAGAACCGGAGATAAAACATCTTGCTATGGCCCCAGTTCTATTTGTTCTACAGCCCTTTGAGACCACGTATCATGACGGCTAATTATCCATGATGGTAAAACGCTTCTCTCATATGATCTGATGGAATAAATATTCCCGATGCCAGGTTACTGCATCAAGATTCTGGGCAGGAGGGGGTCACCGAGGACTGCTGCTCTGCCGGATTTGGATACTGCCTTGACACTATGCAACTAGACAGGGTGGAGACATTTGATTCAATGTGATAGCACTCCATCAATATTTTACTGTTTCCTTTGACAAATTGTCTCTCAAAAAGAAGATATTCCTGGAGGAGGATAGTTTTCCAAAGTGTCAGTTCTGCTCTGGGAAGAGCTGAGTTGCAAAACAAAGATTAGTTTCAGTAGCTTACCATGCATTGTATTTTCTGATACACTTGATAACTTCAAAGATAATGGTTTTAAAATGGTCACATTGAAGTAATGACAAAATTGGTTTATTCATTCAGAAAAATTTCCCTAGTGCTTATTTTCTGCCCAGTGCTATTCTGATTGCCAGACATGTCATAATAAACAACAGAACAGCCCTGACCTGTATTGAGCTTTCATTGCACGGAGGGGAGGCAAATGATAAATAAATAAACCACCAAAAATATTAAACATAGTAGGCAGGATGGAGATATTAGGTTGGAGGATAGAATGTTGCTATTTTATACAGAGTGCTCAAGAGCAGCAGTTTTTGACAAATTTCCATTGGATGGAGACCTAAAAAGTGAGGAAGCATGCTATACCGATACGGAGTGGAGAAACATTCTGGAACAGACAGGCTGGGAGCAGTTCAGGGAGAACAAAGAGGTCAACGTGATGGAAACAGAGAGAGGACGAGAGTGGTCGGAGAAGAGGTCCCAGGGGAGGAGGATGCTTGCCCTGTGTGACCTTGAAGCTGATGGTAAGGATTGTGAATTTCATTGTGAGTGATAAGGGGAACTGTTGAAGGATTCTGAGCAAAACCATATGATCTGAATTAATCTTCCAAAGAATCACTCCGGTTGTTGAATAGAGCTTAGGTTGTAAAGGACACAATGGTCAAAACTGGAAGTTCTAATGGGAGGCTTTTGAAATAATCCAGTGCTGGGATCATGGGTCTGATGATGTGTCTTGGACTAATATATTTTCAATGGAGGGAATTGAAGGGGTTGGCTGCTGGGTACGTTTTTTTTTTTTTTTTTTTTTAAAGTTTTATTTATTTATTTATTTATTTATTTGACAGACAGAGATCACAAGCAAGCAGAGAGAGAAGAAGGGAAGCAGGCTCCCTGCCAAGCAAAGAGCCCAATTTGGGGCTCAATGGACACTGGGATCATGACCCGAGTCAAAGGCAAAGGCTTTAACCCACTGAGCCACCCAGGGGCCCCTGCTGGGGACATTTTAAAGATAAAGTAACAGAAGCAACTAATGGATAGAATGTCTGAATTCTATGGGAAACAGAAGAAGCCAGAAAGCATGCCAGGATTTTTAAACTACGCAACTGAACAGAATGGATTTGCCATTAACAGAAATAGGGAAGACTGCTGGAAGAGTAGATTTGGAGGAGAAAACCTGGAGTTCTGTTTTGGTTTCTATTGGGTAACCATGTGAAGATATTAAATAGGTGTTGATTATAAAAGTCTAAAGTTAGGGAGAAATCAGCTCTAGAGATATAAATTCAAAAGCCATGTGCATATAGATGACATTTAAAGCCCTGGAGCCAGATAAGATCACCCAGGAAACTAGCGTGGAGAGGAAAGAGGTATAAAGACATCAAAGTGAAGCTATGAATGAAGAGAGAGCAGAAGAGGCAGCCGACTTCCGGCCAGCGAGGTCAAAGAAACACCAAGATAGGGGTGAGAAACCCAGGAAAGAAATGATTTCAAGAAAGAAGTGATCAGTCATGTTAAATGTTGATAGGTCAGATGAGAAGTGAGAATTTTAAATATGACAACATGATACTCATCAGTGACAAGCCTGATTGCAACGGGTGAAGAAAGAATGAGAAAAGAGGATTCTGGAAACGTGCACTCATTCACGAATTTTGTTCTTCAGGGGACCAGCGAGATGGGGAGGTGGCGGAGGGGGATTCAGGAATGAGAAAGAAGCTTGTTAAGATGGGAGATACTAATGATATGTGTATGAAGATGGGCATGATCAGGCAAGAGGAAAAACCTGGTGATGTGGAAGACGGAGGGGAAGTAGGGGAAGGTGCGTGTTGGGGCCGGGCAGGAGAGGCGCCAGTGGAGCAGCAGCAGCAGGCAAGTCGCGCACACATAGGATGTGAATAGGCTTCCTCTTTCTCCTGTTGGGAACTGAGAACTCCCAGTCAAGCTACAGCCGAGAGAGTGGAGAGGGGAGAGGTGGGTAGGGAAACCGAACACCTCTGAAAGGAAAAGGAAGAAAAGTGAAACCATGGAGAGAGGAAGTGCGAACCTGAAGAGGCATTCCCGGCATTGGTGGGTCCCGGCTGAAGGAAGGAAAGTGAGCAGAAGGAAAAGAAAGTGGACTTAAAATAGAAATCGGTCATCGGAATGAAATTTAAATAAGGCAGCAGGCGGTGAGACCTTTGTTAAAACTTACCTAAGAATAGATAGCTGAGAGGCTCTATCAAAATCTTAACCAGCTAGAGAGATACATCTATGAGATAATGGATATCATATAATCATGAGTATCACAGAGATTATGTATAAATAATTTCCAAGAGAGTTAAACAGGTGATCGAATCGGAGTGTGTTTACGACCCTACTAACCGTGCTGCTCTGTGAACAGGAACGTTGATGCGTTTGGCCGGCGGTTAAACTTGAACAGTTTTCCAAATTCTTGTATGTTGCCATGGCAAGAAAGAATGTTTGGCAGCACTTCGGATCTCAAGAATGAATATGTGTCATTTAAATTTTGAGGATGAAAATTGATTCAGTATTTTCAAGGAAATTGGGGGCCGGGGTTTGGTTCTATGACATGTTTGTACCCCCACTTTTGTAACGACAAGATGCTGAGCTCTGCGGCAAGACAGAGAGGAGACGAAAGGGCCAGACTGAGGGCTCGGCCCCTCCTCCCCCACACTCTGCATCTAACCTCGAAAAGCAGCACCTGGCGAATTAAAACGAATAAAGAACCATGAATCTTAAAGTTATTCTACTGTGATTTTAGACTAACTGTAATAGACTACAAACCCAGCGGACTCGAATGGTCCCCAAATGACTATTCTCTTTGTTTTCGATGAAGGCCTGGTCTTCCTCCATTAGAGACTCGGCAGCAGCAGGGAGGGAGAAGCTTGTGTATGACTTCCCAAGAAATACCTATAAAAGTTCCAACGGGGGGGGGGGGGGGCCTGGGTGGCTCAGTGGGTTAAGCCTCTGCCTTTGGCTCAGGTCATGAACTCAGGGTCCTGGGATCGAGCCCCACATCGGGCTCTCTGCTCAGCGGGGAGCCTGCTTCCCCCCACCCACTGCCTGCCTCTCTGCCTACTTGTCTCTGTCTGTCAAATAAATACATAAAGTCTTTAAAGAAAAAGTTCAAACCTAGGAATAAGGAAATTGTATGTTAATATGCAGCAACATATTATTCATTAACTTTAAGACGAAAAATACATTAAAATTTTTTTAAAGATTTTATTTATATTTTTTTGACAGAGAGAGAGAGGGAACACAAGCAGGGAGAGTGGGAGAGGGAGAAGCAGGCTCCCACTGAGCAGAGAGCCCGATGCTGGTCTTGATCCCAGGACACTGAGATCATGACCTGAGCTGAAAGCAGAGGCTTAACGACTGAGGCGCCCAGGTGTCCCCTAAGAATACATTTGTAGATCATTCCTAGAGTTGCCATGAAGATCAAACGAAAAGATATTTGTATGAAAAGTATGTGAAATGCTTTGGTAAATATAAATACTACAGAACGGAGCACCTGGGTGGCTCAGTGGGTTAAGCCTCTGCCTTCGGCTCTAGTCATGGTCTCAGGGTCCTGGGATCGAGCCCCGCATCGGGCTCTCTGCTCAGCAGGGAGCCTGCTTCCTCCTCTCTCTCTCTCTGCCTGCCTCTCTGCCTACTTGTGATCTCTGTCTGTCAAATAAATAAATAAAATCTTCTACAATTTTTAAAAAATAAATACTACAGAAGTTTTAACACCATTATTACTCATAGTGCTCCTGAAATAAGTCATTGTGAATGTGCAATACTGATAATTCAACTAAGTGAAAACATTAAATGATAAAATACATCTGAAGAAGGGTAATTCTGTTCCTGCATGTGTAGAGAGAAACGGAGTTTGGAAGACACTACAGATACTTAAAAGAAAAAAACAAAGAATCTTGACCAATGTTTAACCAGGCAAAATATTTACTACTAGTACTGTTTTAAGGAGATGATGACATCCCCACATGGAAGCTTCTTATTTTTACTCCTAGGGAAAATTTTGTGTAGAAACTCCTTGTATTTGTAGGACATATTTCAGAAAGAATAAGAAAAATTGACACACAAAATTTTGTTGTAATGTGCAATGTTAATAATAAATGGTTTTATAAAGATGGGGTAGGGTGGCAAGTGGACACAATGCCTCAGATAATTTATATGACTTGCAAGTAACGATGCTAAAAATAAATTAAATTAATACAGAACAGTAAAAATAAGATAAAAGGTCAATTGGCAATGGGATCTCTGTGGAAAATGAATTTAAGCAGGGAAAGACGTTTCTGGAAGAAAAAAGTTCCTCGAAGGAATGAGGGTAAAGGGGACAAGGGGACACGGGGACACAGAGCAGTGCAGGTTGGTCGCACTGCATATGCCAGCCACGTGTCTGCCTGATTGGTTTCAGGAACATTTGAAAGGGTCAATGCAGAGAGAAGACAGTGTTAGTGCGCTACCGTCCTGCATTGGCTGACCCTTCACGGTGAAAATAATGAAATAGAAGAAAAAGATCTTTATTTATTTATTTGACCAGAGTGAGAGAGAGATCACAAGTAGGCAGAGCAGCAGGCACAGAGAGGGGGAAGCAGGCTCCCTGCTGAGCAGAGAGCCCGATGCGGGACTCGATCCCAGGACCCTGAGATCATGACCTGAGCCGAAGGCAGACGCTTAACCCACTGAGCCACCCAGTGCCCCATGAAATGGAAGAAAAGGAAAAGAGAGGGCCGTTAGCAATTCCTTGGGCTTTCAGTCTTCCTTCCTTATCAGTAAGCCAAGTGGGCGAGTATTAGTAGAATGTGTGCCTCTCAAGAAGAGAAATAAAAACAGTTAATTTTGTGCCGATTTCCACTCTTCTGTTAAGAACACACACACACAGATGAGGTGCAGAATATACTTGTGGGGCACCTGGGTGGCTCAGTCGTGAAGCACCGGCCTTCGGCTCAGGTCATGGATGGAGTCCCGCATCCGGCTGCCCCTCCGCCGGGAGTCTGCCTCTCCCTCTGCCTCTGTCCCTGCCCCCTGCTCAGGCTCTCTCTGGCTATCTGTCTCTGTCAAATAAACAAAAGCCTTTAAAAAACAAAAAACAAAACAAAAGAAAACAAAATACACTTGTGTAATTTGGATGCTTCTGCATACAAGTTAAACATTCTTATATTTACATTTAAAACTGGCATTGCACAACACAAAGATAAATAGTAATAATTCTTCAGTGACTTAACATTTACTGTTTCTTTACTTAAAACATTAAATACGGGTGCCTGGGAGGCTCGGTTGTTAAGTGTCTGCCTTCAGCTCAGATCATGATCCCAGGGTCCCAAGACGGAGCCCCATGTTGGGCTCCCTGCTCAGCAGGGTGTCTGCGGCTCCCTCTCCCACTCCCCCTGCTTGTGATCCTTCTCTCGCTGTCTCTCTCTTCGTCAAATAAATAAATAAGATCATTTTAAAAATGCAAAAAAAAAAAAAAAAAAAGAAAGAACATTAGTAGCCAACAACAAAAACCCCACAAAACACCATGGTGGAGAAAGAGAAAACATTTACATTTTGGTGACTTTAATGGCATTCCTGTCCTGCTTTTTGAACAGGAGGCCCCACACTTTCCCTTTGCACTGGGCCCTCACGTCGTGTGGCCAGTCCTATCCAGGGTGTCCGCACCACCTCGCACCATCATCATCCTAAGTCCCCTCCGTGCACTCTCCGTAGTCCCTGGAGACCTCGATTCTGCTAACATAACACAAGACGTGTCACTCCGCAACGACAAAGAGGCTTGTAATGAGCAACGCAGTGTCACAAGGAGAGCAGGGGACTTGGAAAAGAGGACATCCGTCTCAGCACTGTCACCTCCTGTGTTTGAGGAGTGACATGTGGCCCCCCAATTCCTCGACTGCCACATGGGCTGAATTATCTTTCCGGGAGGCCCCTTCAAGCTCAAAAGCCTCTGTGATTAAATTCACGAGATGCATGCGTACATGGCTAAATTTCGGATCTCTGTTGATCTCGACAGCGCTGGAGAAGGACACCCCGAGCGCTGGAAGGGGAAGGAAGCAGGGCCGAACGGGATGGGGCAGGCTGCTGCATCCCCTGGGGGACCAGCTCGGAGAAGGCGACCGTCACGGAGCGGTCACACGACGAGGCAAGGGAAGGACACGCTGCTGTGTGGGAAGCACGGCACGTGTTAGGCACTTTCCCTGCGGTTCGGCTAATATCTCAACCCACCTTGTTAGTAAAGGGACAAGGCTTTGAACCTCGGGGCCAACGAAGACCATACTCTTTCCCCTGTGACGGATGGAAAGGTTTTTGGTTAGACACTGAAATTATACGAAAGAGAATACTCAAAAGTTAAGTGTGCGAGTACCGTGGGGAAGGAAGCTCCCGGGCTCATTGCACTTTAGCCAGTCATGAGTCAAAGGACATTTGTGATGATGGAATTTAGGTAATGGTCATGTTTTAAGTAAAAATTGAAATGGAAATATGTAAAATCTGTATGTATTTTTGGATGCTTACAGTACTCATTTTATGTATACATATTACCTTAGAAGCTGTCTTAAAATTTAGAGTTAATTAGAGTAACGGCTGTGGTTATTTTGAACTCATTGACCAGTGTTAAGGGGCGCCTGGGTGGCTCAGTCGATTAACATCTGCCTTTGGCTCAGGTCATGATCCTGGAGTCCCAGGATAGAGCCCCCGGTCGGGCTCCCCACTCAAGGGCCAGTCTGCTGCTCCCTCTTCCTCTGCCCCTTCCCTGCTTGTGTTTTCTCTCTTTTGCTCACTCTCTCTCAAATAAATAAAATCTTTAAAAAAAAATAGTGTTAAAATATCATGATGTATTGATATTCCTTTCTTTTTTTTTTTTTTAAGATTTTATTTATTCATTTGCGAGAGACACAGAAACAGAACACAAACAGGGGGAAAGGAGAGGCAGAGGGAGAAGCCGACTTCCTGAGTGAGCAGAGAGCCCAACGCGGGACTCGATCTCAGGATCTAGAGGTCCTGACCTGAGCCGAAGGCAGACGCTTAACCATCTGAGCCACGTAGTGCCCTGATACTCTTTTCTTTATTTTTTTTTTAAGATTTTATTTATTTATTTGAAGGAGAGAGTGAGAGAGAGGGTGAGCGGGGAGGGACTCAGAGGGAAAAGCAGACTCCCCACTGAGCAGGGGGCCTGATGCGGAACTTGAACCCAGGACTCCTGGATCATGATCTGAGCCAAAGGCATTCACTTAACCAACTGAGCCACCCAGGCACCCCCCATACTTTTTTCTAATATAAAAGAAATTTGTAATCCTACAATTCTTCCATTAATGCTTCTAAAATAGGTTCTTTGTAAACCAGCCTGAATTAATTCTGCTTAGTTTTTAAAGTTAATTTCTTTAGAACATTGGTTAATGTGGTTTTTCTCCCCTAGCCTGTCAATCCTATAATCAATGCAAAATATAACTGGAAAAGTTAAACTTTCATTTCATTTTTTTTTCTTTTAAACTGTCATTTTAATAACACCCCTAATTTCTTCATTTGGTCGAGTGGGGAACTGAACACAAGGCATTGCCTGCCTCAATGCTCAGCGCAAGTCAGGAACACACTTCCAAGTTTTACACTTCTTATATCACACTCTAATAATGATTTCTGTTTGCTCACTCCCACCCCCACTCACTATATAACTTGTGACCCAGGCCTGGCAAGTTGATACTCAGAATATTCAGGTGAGCCAAGTTAGCAAAGACGATGTGATGTTGCACATACGTAACCGTTGACTCATTCATTCCTGGTCGTCCACAGCAACGCAACTGTGAACACTGGCAATGCAATCGTTATTTATGTTTAAGACAAACAGCTCTACTAAGGGGCAGTAACTTTAAGACTGTGAAAGAAAAACATTTTTGGTTCCCTCATTTGCAGTATAGAGCGACACTACTTAACTAGACTAACTCACCGAGTTGTTTCGAGGTTTGAATGAGATGGTATGTGCAAAAGAGCTTTGCAAACTCCAAAAGAAGTGTTTACATGCTAAGTAACCTTCTGGAAAATAAGATCACAAAATCCATAGTTGCATATGAGACTGCTGGAAATGATAAAGTTTCTGAATTTCCTTAGTTCATAGGAATAAGATAAAATTTGATATTGTCAGACATTTTCAGAAAAAGAAACTTGGGTAAACATCTCATCGTATTACTTGCTGAGGCCACTGAACTGTTACTGTTACTCTTCACTGTTCTTTCTCTCTGTCTTACAGCGAAAAATCTCCCAAGCAAGAAATAGGTTATTTTATTTTTAAATCTTCAATTGGCCATTTTATCTCTTCAAGCTGGCATCTCTGTTGTCTTTCTCTCGTTTTCGGAATCCACTATCTCCAGGGTAAGACAGAACAATTCTAGCTAATAATTGAGGAAGAAGGGTTAGAATTAGAATGGTACCATTTTTCAACATTCAATGAACTAACGGATCAAGGCAATGACTATCAGTAGTCATTATCATTCCTAAATAAAACAACCTGACAAGTGACTCCGGAAGCAAGTCTACCTATGAAGAATTCTGGTCAAGTCTCTAGATCCAACTGCCATCTTACAGGAAGTGAAGATGACAGAAAACATAATTTAATGACACTACAAGAATGCAACCAGAAAAACCCTAGAGTGCATGCAATTTTACATGACAACTGGCCCGATTTTTTCACGAAAAAAAAATTGCAAGAGAAAATAAATGAGTTTTCTATTTTAAAAGGTTTAAGAGACATATAAATCAGTTGATGTTTAGATCTTAATTCAAACAGATTATAAAAATTAGTATGAGACAATCAGGGGGACTTGAAAACCGATTTTGGTACTTGATGATGTCAAGGAATTATTCCTAATTTTTACAATGTAATTAGGTTTTTGTTTGTTTGTTTTAAACATATCCCATATATTTTTGGATTACATCCTGAAATATTTATGAATGAAATGATTTTCCATCTGGAACTTGCTTCAAAATAATCTAGTAAAGGAGAGAGTGAAAAGTTGTGGAAGAAAGAGAATTGGTCATGAGGTGATCATTACTGAAGTTCGGAGACAGTTATATATGGGCCCATTTTTCTGGGCTTCCTACAAATGTATGTGTTTGAAATGTCCCACAATAAAAAAACGCCCAGAATGTAATCATTCATGGCCACTACCTTTACCACCACTGGCCCAGGTGGAGCTGCTGTCACGTTTCGTCAGAATGATGCCAGTGTCTCCTAATGGATCATGCTCACCTCGCTGTTGCCCCCTTTACAGTCTATACTCAGCCCAGGTGCTAGAGGAATTATTTTGAAATTTAAGTCAGATCAAGTCACTGAAGATGGGAAAAGGTTTCAGCAAGAAGAAGCCTCGGAAGGTTATTAGAACAGTCCAGGTTTATAATCCTTGTGGCTTGGACCAGGCAAGTTGGGAGTAGCAAAGATGAGGAGATGTGCATTGTATTTTGACACACGTTGAGGTAGACACAACAGGATTTGTTGATAGATTGCATGTGGAATAGGAGAAAAGGGGAGGAATCAAGAATAATTCCAGGGGTGCCTGGGTGGCTCGGTTGGTCAAGCACCTGTCGTGGGCTCAGGTCGTGATCTCAGGGTTCTGGGATCGAGCCCCATGGCGGGCTCCCTGCTCAGTGTGCAGCCTGCTTCTCCCTCTGCCTGTGCTCTCCCTCTCTCTGTCAAATAAACAAACAAATAAAATCTTTTCTTTAAAAAGGGAAAACCAGGGTATTTTGCATGGAAAATTGTTATAATGGAATTGCAAATATTTTGTGAAAAATAATAGCATTTTCCACAACCAAAAACAATTTAGTAGGGCGAAAAGTATTGTTTTACATTTTTAAAAATCTCCTTACTCTCTGAATAAAAAGAGAGCTGGAGTCTCAAGTCTGCATTCAGTCTATTGAGATGGTGCCCATCCTGTAGCCTCTGAAACACTCCAGTGCATCGTGAGAGACTGACGCTCTCTGGGATAGTGTTGATATCGCAGACTCCCGGAAAGTGTCTTGGGGATCTCTGAACACTGAGAACTGCCATTGCACACCACTGGTCAATAGTTAGGTCCAGATGTCCGTTTCTATTTCTAGAAGATGGGAATGACAATTGAATCAATCCTCAGACTTTTCAGAGGCGTGATTTTCCTCCAAATTTCAATATTTATTTTTTGTGCTTGATACAAAATCAGCATCCTTTAAATGTTTGTGGATTATGTTTCAGACTTCCTGTACTCTTGTTGGTTTTAAGTATTCATTTGAACAATGTCAAGACCAATACTGGGCTGTGTATTAGTTGGTAAATCTTAAGCACCGGTGTTCTTAGGAAAGAACTGGACAAAGGGTTTATTATGTAGTTTAAAATCGTTTTGTACTTGAGGTTTTAATCAACACCAGTCATAAATTCTTTCTATCTTTGGCAACTGATTTCACCGACAAGCAGCCTTAGAAAAAAGGAGTTTCAATTAAGAGAAGACGTAAAGCTTAGCTGTTTTGGCTGCCTCCGAATGTTTTTCTGAAATTAACCCCAGCTTCACTCACATTGGGTGTCTAACAGACTCATTCATATTGTATGTAATTTATTTGGAGTACTGGGCAGCAAAATAACCTGCGATAGACCAACACTTATGGACATTGGGGAGGGTATGTGCTTTGGTGAGTGCTGTGAAGTGTGTAAACCTGGTGATTCACAGACCTGTACCCCTGGGGATAAAAATATATGTTTATAAAAAATAAAAAAATTATATATAAAAAAAAGAAAGTAATTTTTCTCTGTAACAAGGGTAATATCTTACTCTCTTATAATCAAATTTAAAATTAATACTTTGTTCCCTAACTTAATCTGTCAGATAAATAAATAAATAAAATCTTAAAAAAACCCATAAGAGATGGACTGGAAAAATATTTGCATGAATATAACCTACAAGCACTCAATACTCAAAATATAGAAAATCTCCTAGAGACTGGTAAGAAAAAGCAAATGATGCAACTATAAAATGGGCAAAAATTATAAATAAGAAATCCACAGAAGAAGAAATACAAATACCCAATAATGCATGGAAAGATGATACAGTGAAATAGTCCTCATAACTTAGGCAAATACAACTTCAAACATGAAATGCCATAAAAATGACAAAAAATGTCAAGTGGGATCCAGAATACTGACCAGGGCGCGGGGAGCCTGGTCTTCTGCCGTGGCTGCCAGACGCCGGGAGAGCTAGTCGGCGGCGTCTGTCCAGTGGCCAGCGCCTGCCTTCCACGATTCAGCAGTGCTCCTCACAAGACCCGCTCCGTGGAACGCTGGACACGTGCGGAGGATGAACACAGACAGATCGCTTCCAAGACAGAAAAGACAGAAATGAACAGTACTTCCCTAGGAATACGGGCAGTTAAATTACGGGCATGTCCATTCTCAACGACACTGTGCCCTAGTTCAAAAGAATTAGACAGATTTATAGAAACAGACATGTAAATAACTTCAACTCTATTATTAAATAGAAGTCAAGCATAAATGACAGAACAAATTGTTCAAAGTTACATATGTTTATTTTAAAAACACATGTGTACATGAAACTAAGTAGTATGTGTATATTTTAGAGGTATACATATTTGCATGTAAATGTTTATCACAAGATCTGGGAAAATACACAAAAAGAGTTACCTTTGGGAGGGTTTGGAGGTCAGGGCTAGTAAGCAGAAGCCTGCAGTTATCTGTAGTATTTCAGTATTTTCCATGGGGAAACTATTCACATATTATATTTGTGCATAAAATAACTTTAACAAATTGGGTATATAAATAATGTATTAAAATTGGGTATTATATGTATGGTTTAAAGCACATCTAGCATTTTAACTCTTTTATTATGTTTTCAAATGTTAAATATTTTCTTTGATAAAATCTTCTCATAAGTGGTAGAAATTATGTTTCAGTGACCTCTGTTACAGTCTATTTAGACACATTAGTGGTACATGAATGTATAAAGAGATGGACATTTTTTTGGAAGGCAAGAATAAATCTTTGTGTGATTTCTTTATAAACATCTCCATTTCACAGAGAAATGAGATATGGCACTAGTGCCATTTTAAAAACTGCTTTTTGAGTAAAGTTTTAAAATAGCTACAAACACGTTTTAAAATCAGTACAGTTATAGATAGAGGAGAGATGTAGTGGGCATTTTTCCAATGGGAAGCCAGGAAATTGTAACCTTATGCCAGGAGGTTTAATAGGAAATACACAAGACTATAAATACACACAGATATATATATATCATACACACATGATATATATGTTGGTAATATATGTATTTATATATATGATATGTGTATGTTTGCAATGTTACTTTTTGTCCACGAGTTGTGATACTAACAATGAAACAGTAGCTTAACATTTATGCAATTCAAGCGTAAGGAGAGGGAGATAAACAACCGAAGTATATTAGGCCCTCAGTTAGATAAACTAAAGGATTTCAGGTATCACATTTTAGAGTCATTGCTTTTCAAAAAGTGGCTCAAAATATAGCTCCAATGGATTCAAGAAGGATGAAATTCAGAGATTCGTCAACAAGTATTAATGCTGAATATTTTTCATCAGTTCCAGCGTGTGTGGCAAGGAGCAGAAGTTGAACGGCTGCTTCAAGTCCTGAGAAGGTGCCCATTTCTGCTTCCTTCACATGACTACAGTATTATAAAGTCTATTAAAACTTCAGAAGTAGACACATCTTGCTAGTGTTCGAAGAGTGATGTTTAAAAATAAAAAATAATATAGACCTAATTAGATATCCAAGAAAGTCATTAGAAAGTCACAATAGAAAATATATTTGATATATAAGAATATATGAGCCCAGTATCAGAAAGATTTCAGAGAAAAAAATTGAGGAATAGCAGAAATTCTTCTGGGAGGAAGCAAAATATACAACAGTGGAAACAAAGACGTGATAGAAGATTCAATGTTGGTAATCAAGGCTTAATTTCTCCATTTTTAAGGGAAGTAAGTTGGAAAGTGACCTCTAGTGGACTCTTAGCTTCATGTATAAAGCTGGCTTTTTTCATTTTGGGGGAAAAAGATGTTTCTGTTATGAATGATGAATGTAAGTTGCTGAGGACATGGGAGTCTGGACAGTATATTTAAAAACACTATCACATTATATATTTATTCTGATTGCTTTCAAACATTTAAAAGCACTATAAAAGAAGTTCACACATTCCCCTGATAAGCTATCATAGATCTAAAAATAACATAAAATTTAGAATGTACTTTTCACATATGGAATAGCATTAACAGGCCAAAAAGCATTCCCAGTCAGGCTCGGGCGGATGGTTGCGACTCAGGAGACATGAGGGGTGCGAGCTCATGGCACATGCGACTGCGGGCCTGACCCTGCATTTCCTTTAAGGCCCCTCGCTGGGCAGTGGCGCCTTCCGCCCTACCCACCCCGCAGCACATCATCGCTGGTGTCTTATATTCTAAAACAAGGCTAATCCTCTGCAGGAGCCCAGAGCCTCTACTGAGTAAGTGCCATAAGCCAGCACCAGCTGTTTTCCGACTTCAAAATCTTGTAGGAAATTTGTTAAAAAGCACATATCGGGAACAGAACATTGATGTATAGGAACGTAATGAAATAGTAGAAGCAGAAGTTCTCACCAAGGTAAAGATGAGATGTCTCTTTGAAAAGCACCAGAAACTATGGTTTTATTAAAAAAGAAAGAACCATTTTATAGAGTGAAAAAAATTAAGATGACATTCATTGAATAAAAGGAAGATGTATTCAGAACCCGATTTCCAAGCAAACATAGAAATTCTGTGCAAGTTGTAAGGAGCATAGAAAATTCCCTAAGTAATTCTTTTACTCTTTCTAACCCAAGAAAACTGTCAGATCAGTAATCATCTTGAGGTTGAGAGATTTTTAGAAGCAAAACTTTATAGGTTTTCCTCAACAATGTAATACAATTTTATAGGATGAACGAGATTTCAGTAACTGCTGAGAATCTCTGCTAGTTCAACCCTACACCCATTTAGAGAAATACTAAATGAAATGAAGTGTTTCAGTTTAGTATTACTGTCGTCTACTTTTCATATGCACTTCGAACTTAATTCAGGCTGAAACCGAATTAAATGGGATTGAATTTTACCCTCTGATTCATGTTTTGTTTTCTCTCTTTACTCATCCCTCGTAGGAAAGAAACGACAGAACCTTGAGCTTTCCATCCACACTGGCTCAAATTCTGCCAGCGCCAACGTAACTTACCAACAAGGTGATCTGAATGGCTATTTAAAAAATATAGGATAATTCTTTTCCAAACTCAAACATAGATATTGGAAAATGTCCTATACAGAATCATTGTTTAGGGCTCTGATAGGATAACATGTTAATAAAATTCAGGCTTTCAATCTTTCTTCGAGTTCGGAGTTTGTAGTGACCCCTTGGCAGTGTCTCACCAGTGCGTGCAAGCCCTCAGCATGCGGCTCCCGAGCTCCCGTCCGGGTAGCGGCCGGGTAGCGGCTTATCAGGACCTCCCACACGGCTCACTCCAAGCTGAGTGAGCAGACAGGTCTGGGGCTGTGCCCTACAGGCCAGCATTCCCGGGCTCCACCAGACCACCAGGGAAGGGAGCTCTCTCAAGTGGTGAGCTTCCAAAGCAGTCTGGAGGAGTGGGTCACCGCCCCCGCAGGTGTTTAGGGGAGACAGGCGATGTACGCTGCTGAGGGAGGAGACCACGCTTCTGCCTCCGACTTCCTTGGTCTCAGGTCTCACCTGCAGTTCTCGAGAAACCGTCCGTACCCCGGAGATCTTCTCTAGTCTCCCAGCAGCACGCTCTGCTCACAGAAAGAGGAGAGGGGAGGCCCCCCTTTATTCACAAAAGGGAGAAAAGAGTTTATAGGCCTGAAGTTGAGAAGGCACGAGATAATGGGAAATTCAGAAAGGCCTCTCTGATGGGTAACTCGGAAGTGATCATTTGCATGTATCTTGGGCTACTGTGTGACTTGGGCCTCCAAACCTTCACCCACAATGTTTGCAACAACCTCATATGGTTTTCAACATTCCAGTTGCCAGGGGAGAAAACAGGGTCAGAAGAGTAAGGCGACTTGCCAACAGGGCACAGCACGACACTGGTCTCCTACGGAGTGGTCATGCCAAGGCCTTTCTGAGTCCCGCACTCTGTCTTGCTGCGCCTTCCAGCATAGCCTAGAAAAGCAAGGAAGAGCGGCCATTCCTTAAGTCCTTGCTAATCTTAGTATCTCAGTGATCATGCTCATCAGGTGCTACCAACAACTTCTGAACCCTGACTGAAGTTTCGTTTCACCAATGAACTAAACAAAACCAACCAACAACAAAACAAACTAAAACAAAACCTTGTGACTTTTCTCGGGCTTCCGCAAAACCACGGACATCCACTCAAGTACGCGGAGGCATTAAAGATACCAGATACCAACCCCAGACGAAGGCTCCATCACTAAGGTAGATGTGGAAAGCCTTCAGGCACCCGGAAGAGCCTGTCAATTAGTACACTATTTATTTTAAAATTTATTTATTTACTTGTCAGAGAAAGAGAGGGGGGGAGAGAGAGAGAGCACAAGCAGGGGAGTGGCAGACAGAGGGAGAAGCGGGCTTCCTGCTGAGCAAGGAGCCTGGTGTGGGACTCGATCCCAGGACCCCGGGATCACAACCCAAGGTGAAGGCCGACACTTCACGAACCGAGCCACCCAGGCCTTTTAGAGTGTAGCAGTAAGAGGACAAAAAAATTTTCATGATTTGAGATCTTTTTTTGAAGATTTTATTTATTTATTTGACAGACAGAGGTGACAAGTAGGCAGAGAGGCAGGCAGAGAGAGAGAGAGAGAGAGAGAGGAGGAAGCAGGCTTCCTGCTGAGCAGTGAGCCCAATGCGGGGCTTGATCCCAGGACTCCGGGATCATGACCTGAGCTGAAGGCAGAGGCTTTAACCCACTGAGCCACCCAGGCACCCCATGATTTGAGATTTTGAAAAGGAAGTGAAGACTTAGGATCTCTGAGGCATTTGTTCCACTCTTAGAACAGAATATTCTAGGCTGCTGGCCAGAGGAATGTTTGGTTGCATATAAATAAGCTCACTCTCACGCATATGTGTAAGTGTGTACAATAGCACTGAGGGTTAATAAGACATTTTACACCAAAACAGACCAATATTTTATCTGAAAGAATCGTTATCAGTTTTGCCTATATTTCTGGGACATCTTTCCCTCTTAACACTCTGAATTCTAAGTACCAGCCGTATTTCCCAACTATTTCATTATACTGCAACCTCTTTCTAGGATGGACCATGGAAAATGTGTGGAATGTAACATGTATGACTTTAGAAATCTCTTCTCCTTTATTGGGACAAACACCCTTCACTGCCTTAACTCAGCTTCCCTGGGATGTATATCACATGCATATGCGTTCTGATAATAAAAAGAAAAAAATGACACAGTCAAATCAAAGTCACCCTATAAAGTATCCTTTCATGGGGCGGCACTTAGGATACCTTCTTGCACTGAAATGGAATATTTTAATTTTATATCACTAGAGAGAACGTATCTCACTGTTACATCTGCCGTTTAGTATTGCTCCACTACAATATGGGGGAAATGCTACCTTAAAGAGAATAATAATAGTAATCAGTTGAAAAAAAAAATAGTAATCAGTTGAGAGTTGTAGATGATCAAAAAACAGATATATTAATCTATGCTGGAACTTAAATCGTAGCTCAAACTTAGAGGTTTTTGTTTTTTTTTTTTTTTCAGACCTACAGAAATACTTCCCTAATGGCATGTGTCATGACCTTTCATTTGTCCTTGTCACATCCAACTGTTGTTTCAAGCATGCAGTAGCCTCTTCCATATTTTATTGCTAAAACTACCTAACTGAGGAAGTAGAAGATAAGTAATAGGCTGGCAAGATTGATAGTGAAAATGATATGAGGCAGCCATATAATCTGATAGAATAAAGAATGTCTCAAATTATTAATTGAATTTTTACCTCTGAAATTAAGTAGATCTGGTTACTAAACTATTTGTACTTTAAAAGGGGGGGAGGGTAGAAACAATTGCTTATTCTAAGAAGGCAGGTATTTTCCAGCTTTGCATTTGAGACTTAGAACATTATTTTTCTGCTGTTTTGCTGATTTAAAAAGAAGGGAAGTAGGTAAAATGGACAATAAATACCACAAAATGCACCTGAAAATAAATATTACAAACAGAACATACAGAGAGTTTCTAGGAAGAAAAAAATGAGACCCTAGAAGTCCGCTCTGCTCCTCTCAGTTGTCAGAATCAACTTCCCCAGACCTTATTCACAACACACGGACTCTGGAAAATTAACCTTTACTCTCTTTTGTTCGTTTTTCTTTCTTTCCTTCCTTCCTTCCTTCTTTGTCTCCTTCTCTTCTTTCCTCTTCCTCTTCCTCTGTGGGGATGGGACAGAAGAAGGGAGAGGACATAAATGTGCTAGAAATACGATATAACTGGCCTTCCTCAGTATGTTATCTCTGGATGAGGTCTCAAACAGAAGTTTGATATCAATCTTCTTATGTCCTCTAAGTATTTTATTAGTGCTTACATGAATGGAGCTTCTCACTATTAATTATTTAAAAGGTAACTGAGTACAGCAGACTCCCTACCTGTAGTATGTCATGACACCTACTAATTTAGCACACTTGTTCCCTTACGCCCATAGACAAGCTGACATTTTCACGTGAAGCCCATTCACTCTGAGAGGGAAAGACATTTGTCTTAATGCTGTAGAGAAAGAAACTGTATCCAAGAATTTAAGTCAAACAATGTGATGACTTAAGCTCCCCAAATTACCTCATTTGAAACAGGATCTTTCCAGAGGGCATTCACACAGTAGGGTTAACCACGTAAGGCTTGTGACATTCTTGGAACATACCAAGGGCTAAGAAAAGGGAAGTGTCCTGAAACTCTCCTTCCCCCTTCCCCAGCCGGTGCGTGATAAGAAGGACTCACAGAATTACCGAGTTGTTAATATGATCCTTCATGCTTATTGAAGGTCCACAAGTCCACCAGCTAGCAGCAACCTTCTCTGAGTTTAGGACAGGAAACAATAAAGATGCTACAGCCACATAGAAGCAGCCAGGATAACTTAGCTGGATAGAATGTGATTGCTGAAGTTAAAATTAGCCGGGTCACCTTCATCTTAAGGGGGGGGGGGGAGGCGGGGGAGACTCCCCGGGAACCTGGCAACAAAGTAAATAGATAGGAACTTCCTTTCCATTAATAAACTTCTTTTAGTTCTATGCTGAAATGTCACTCCAAAGACAAACACCTATTAGCTCACCAGCACCGTTCTCTAAACTAAGCTGGGCGCTCACCTAATTATTACAAAGACCCTGCGCTTGATACTATAAGTGTGTATTCTAGGTACACAGTCTGATCATATTAGAATTGGAAATATCTAATCGATTCTGTAGTTTAACACCACTTTTTCAGATGAGGAAACAGGACCAAAGCTGTGACTTGCCCAAACTCGCCAGCTATATTTACATCAGTTGTCTCCTATGCTGGCCTTCTGTGCACAGTAAATAGTCTTTCTATTTGCCTGTAAACACTTTTTGTCATTTTAGCTAGATGTCCTTCAGAAAGATTGGGTTCCACTTTATCCCCCAACAATAGCAATAGCAATAGCATATGTCTATGAGGAGCTGCTGAGTAAAAATAAAGAATGCGTAACTTAGAAGACAAAAATGGTACGGCAGCTAAATGTGGAAGGCATCATTTAATTAAAGTGTAGTTATTCATGATGGAAGAACATTTTTCAGCATTTCTTGTACTAACCATTTTGTGGTTTAAAACTGAGTGAAATCGAATGATTCTGCCTATTTTCCACTAGGTGGCAATATATCTTTTTCTTTATGGTCTAAGTCTGTTTTTCCAGGGTATGATGAAAATACTCAAATAGTTTCTCTTTGAGTAGATCCAAGTGAAAATTGAGATTAAAGAAATCTTAAGAAAGAGGCATGAGAAATTAGGGATGGATAGGATAGATGACAGGGTTGTCTTATAAAACCCAGAATTAAAATTAAAATAATAAATTCTATTTCATGTAAGCTCATAATTAAAATTTACATTAAATTTACATGACCATATTAAAAATTTGGTAGTAATTTATTGTTTAATTAAAATCAGCCCTGCTATTTATGAGTGGTAGCAAAAAGTCCTGGAAATTTTCTTAGTCCTGTCAACTTAAAACATCATCTCAAAATTAAGTCATAGTATTTTAAACTGCACTACTTATTTCCATAGCTTATCTTTAATCAGGATTTTGGAAAAAAATGCTCATTAAATCATTTTCCTTTTAGTTCATTTGTGTCCATACAAGAGATTAAGTTGGTTCTGAACAATAACAAGACAAGCCATTTTCTTTAAAGTCAGTCGGGTTTCAGAAAACCATTCGACTAATGTGGTAGTTTGCTAGGGTTGTCCTTAACAAAACACCACAAACTGAGGACAGCAGAAATTTATTTTCTCACAATATCAGAGGCCAGAAGGTCCAAGATAAGATGCTGACGGGGTCGGTTTCTCTTGAGACTTGCATTTTGGGACCATGGATTGCTGCCTTCTTCTGGTCTTCTCAGTTTATCTCTGTGTCCTCTCTGTCCTAATCTCCTCTTACAAAGACACCAGTTACTTTGGATTATGGTCCACCCATAAGACCTTATCTTACCTTAATTACTCCTTTAAAGTCCCCATCTCCAAATACAGTCACATTCTGGGGTACTCGGGGTTCGGACTGTGACATATGAATTTGTGGGGTAGGGGACTCAGCCCCTAGCAGTAAATCTGTATACTGTGGTAGAGAACCAGGAATCCCAAATGAAAAGTGAGAGGTCTAGACCTAAGGAAAGATCTGAAAGATTATCTAAGCCACTGATTCTCAACCCCTGCAGCGCAAAATAACCTGTAGCGCCTGGTCCCACACCCAGATGACCTGATGCGCTCATTTACAGTGGATCCTGTCAAGAGCATTTTTTAAAACTTTCCTCATGTTTCTAATGCAAGAGTAGAGTGAAGAACCACTGATTTAGACAAATATTTCCAGAAGGTGGATCATGAATCACCCAGAGAGTTTATTAAAATGCAAATTCTTATACACAGGCCACTGCCCCTTTGTTCCGAATCTCCAGAAATGGAGCCAAACCCATTTATCAAGGGCCCTGGTAATTATTATAAAGTCTGAGAAGCTCTGATCTAGTCTAGCCCTCTTGTTTTACAGGTGAGAAGACTGAAGCTAGAAGAAATTAGTTCATCCAATGTCACCAGCTGGGGAATGGCAGAGCCGGAAGGAGAGTAGATGTTAGGTCTCCTGAAATCTAATCTCATTTTTTTTTTTTTTTTTTTTTTTTTTAAGCAGGATCCTCTGTGCTAATGAAGAACTATATGGACCCTAAATGATCTTGTAGCTCTGGTCCCAGCGCCTACCCTCGAAGTCAGGCATGTCCGGACAAACCTAGAAGCCTAGTAGGAGAAGTCTGTTGCATTTAGGGTTACATTTGTACAAGAGCATCCCAGAGCCCATACCCTGTTGAAGGACCATGGGCAACATCAGAACTGCTGGGTTCCTGTGAGTGCTCGGCCACGACCAGATGCCACCAGGCTATTCAGGTACCACCCCCTCTGATTTCCATCTGAGGCCCCGATGGGGGCCCCGATGGAGGCCCGGCAGGACCCAGCTAGCAGAAGAGCAGTCCGTTTCTGGGCCACAGTAGCTTCTGTGGTCGGAGTTGGTGGCCTCCACTCGCTGTCCCTCAGAATGTGGCAGAGTCTGTGTGGCCCCCAGCGGGGCAGGTTCGGTAAGCTGGGGCCGGAGCAAACCCATAGCTTAAGAGATTTTCAGTTCTGTGCTATGATCCACCGAAAACCCGCAGGTGCGGAGAATTCTTGGGAGACTGCTGTCACTACCTGTTTGGGAAAGGCCATGAACGCACAAGTGCAAAGACGCTGTGACGCAATTTAAGAAAATCCAACGTATCCAAATGCAAATAAAATAAAATATAATAAAAAGCAAATCCCTCATGAGCTGATGATCCATGGACATTTAAAAATCTTCCACACCAATTCCACTCAAAGATTCTCTTAGAGCCTTTCTTATGCATTTATATATATTTTATTGTTGTTTATACTAATGGCCGGGCCTGAATGGGACATAAAGGGCAAAATGTTGACACGTTATGAATCACCAGAAATTGAAAACTGATCTGAGGGGCGCCTGGGTGGCTGAGTGGGTTAAACCTCTGCCTTTGGCTCAGGTCATGATCCCAGGGTCTTGGGATCGAGCCCCGCATCGGGCTCTCTGCTCAGCAGGAAGCATGCTTCCTCCTCTCTCTCTGCCTGCCTCTCTGCCTACTTGTGATCTCTGTCTGTCAAATAAATAAATAAAATCTTTAAAAAAAAAAAAAAAGAAAAGAAAGGAAAACTGATCTGAAACATAGAGCATCCCTGAAGATACTTAATAACTTTTACTGTAAGGGCGCCTGGGTGGCTCAACAATGGGTTAAGCCTCTGCCTTCGGCTCAGGTTATGATCTCATGGTTGTGGGACCCACGTCAGGCTCTCTGCTCAGTGGGGAATCTGCTGCCTCCTCTCTCTGCCTGCTGCTCTGCCTACTTGTGATCTCTCTTGCTGTGTGTCAAATAAATAAATAAAATATTTTTAAAAACTTTTACTGTATATTTATAACACTGTAATTCAAATTAGACTCAGTATTTCTGAACCATAGCAAGTTTCTAGACTGAGGGACACATATACTTTAATTTGTTTCCAAGGGACTAATTACTGTTCTGAACACTTCACGGTGCTTCTCAAGTGTGGATCAAGAGTCACCTTCTCTAGAATCGCCTGGGATGATTAATTAAAACACAAGACTCTGAGCCCGTAAGAAGATCTATCCAATTTCTGGAAGTGCATCTGGGAATTTGCATTTTTAACAGTCAGCTAGGTGGTTTAGAGAGATCGCATCCTCACAGACCTTTATAATGCCCTACAGATATTATTGCCTTCCTGGGAAATATTACTTTTCTATTATTATTGCCCTGTGGGCTCTTGATATCTATCATTTCTAATGAAAATTTCTGACAAGGGGAATTTGGGGGAAGTTACCTCCTTTTGGAGTTGTCTCCCTGGAGTCCACACAACTAGGAAGTCATTATCAGAGCTCCTGTCTTTTCATCTCTGTTTTTCCACTTGACCCGAGCAAGCTGTTGTAAAGAGCAGATACAACGGAGACTCAGAAACTATACATATTAAGCTTTAAATTTCTTCTCCTGAAATGTTCAAAGGAAGAGAGAAATTTGTGCTCTCTAAAATCCCAAACCCCTCTTTCTGAGCTGCCATCAAATTGACTTGGTACTGGGGTGCCTGGCTGGTTCAGTCGGTAGAGTGTAAGACCCTTGAACCTGCCGGTGTGAGGTTGGGCCCCATGTTGGACGTGGAGCTGACTCTAAAAAAATTGGCTTAATACCAAAATAAATGTATTTTAAATATTTAAGGGATTTAAGAAATTCAGATGTGAGCTGCTAGCAGTCATGGAACTCGATAAAACTTGTCTTACCACGCTATTATCTTTAGTACGCATGGAATTCAATTTTTGAGAGGTAAGTTTTCTAAATATCTCCCTGGTTTTATGTTTAGGCATGTTTGGCAGCTTAATAAACGCTTTCAAGGGCAGCCTCAAAATCAAAGACTTCTGATTTGGAAGTCGTCTTGAGCATGATGAGCCCAGGAACAGAAGCACCTCTGCAAACCACTGGCTCGTCCTTCTTTAGACTGTTCCAGAACGAGAAAAGAAGCTCGAAAAAACAAACGGTGAGGAAAATACCTTCATGTACATTCAAATGTTTTTTCCTTGCTATTTATTCATACCAGTGGGAATTCTGTATACCGCCCCTTAGACTAAGGGAGATCTAAGAAAGCCTAAAGGCAGAGACCACTGAAGATGGGAGTTCTGAGATGAAAATCAGAGAGAGATTGAATGTCCATGAGGAAAAGCTTTACGGCATTCACGGCCCAGCAAAAGCAAACAGTTTCACTTGTCCTCTCTCCAAAAGTATACGTAACTGGGCAAGTCTCATTGACCCCTTTCTAAGAGGGACCCTGCAGCAATATTCCCTTTGTTTTCCTTCCTCCAACCTCCTTAGGCTCCAACACCTAACCTCTGAGCCTAGAGAAATGTATGGATACCACGATTTTTAAACTGCATGATTTGCATCGATTTCTGGGCTGGGTGTCGCTGTTTGGCTATGTTTGTCTTTCTCAAAGACCCAGTGAAATCTTGCCAGAGGGGAAAACAGATCTTAATTCATTTGTTTGTCTGTGAGAAAAGAAGCCATCAAAAGCTTTTTAAAAAAAGTTTCACACTTCACAGAAAAGTAACTAAACACAGAAAAACTACTTTGCGTTTCTAGGAGTGCTGGTATAACACTGGCACACCGATCCAGAGATGAATCCCGAGGGAGGAGTGTAATCATGCTCTGTTTTTCCCAGATTTCCATCCCCAAAGCAGGTGTGTGTGCTCTGGGATCCTGGTCTGGGGTGGATCTGTTTTCTGGATTTCTTCCCTGGAGAAACCCACACACTCCCACACAGTTTCCCCAGAGAAAATGGGGAAGAAGAAGAAGAAGGAAAAAAGACGAGAAGCACTTGGAATTGGTAGCTAGCTGGAGATCTGAAGAGAAGTGGAAGGATATAAAACCGATAGTTACATTTGTCCCATGATTTTTTTTTCTTTCAAATTTTATTCCTTTTCTTGGTTTACAAAAAGGCTTAATGTTTCTCAGAAGAATTTATTCCCTCAAGAATTTGAGGAAAAGAAGAAGATACTGTATGTCCTCTTCAGATCTCTTTAAAAGACTGGAAATGTATAATAAAATAATGCATTGTAACTTGAGGTCCATTTAAGAACACTAAAAAGAACTTGAGCTGGAGTTGGTAGTCCCCAGCGGATGAAGAATCAAAATCAAACCAGCAGGAACTCCCACCTTTGCTTCAAAATGAGCAAAGATCACTTAAGGAAGTTAAGACCACACAAGATTTCTTACAGAGCTCAGAGGGCATCCCAATCCCACGAGGAAGGTAGGTTGAAGCTGAAAGCATGTCATCACCAACAGGAAAGACAATCACATGCGGGAAGTGATGAGTTTCTGTGTGAAAGGTCTGATTTGCTTTTTAAGACATGGCGATGTGTCAGACCAGAGGTGGTATTACTCACTGAGACCCATGCATGCATGAAAAGGCCACAGATTGTGGAGCAGGCCTCTGACTTGGAAACACTATTCTCTCCATTACCCTGTATGATATCCATCTTTTTGTTCCCGAGACATACCAACTTTGTAATCCTAAAACTTAGGCCCTTTGTAGGCTTCTTCTTGGGCAGATTGTGAGAATTAAGCCGAATCAACAGAAAGCATTGAGAACAGTGCCTGTCAAGTCGTGTGCGTGTGTGTGTACTACAATGGATATGTGCACTTCTATATACAAATATATGTGTTTGGGGTGATATGTACACATACATCTATATGCACATATGTGCTATATGTGCAAACATGCATATGTATGTATCTCAGTACACACACACATACACACATAACTTGAAAAGGCATAAATATGGGGCGTCTGGGTGGCTCAGTTGGTTAAACATCTGCCTTCGGCTTAGGTCATGATCCCAGGGTCCTGGGATGAGCGCGGCATCAGGCTCCCTGTCTGGGAGCTGCTTCTCTCTCTCTCTCTCCCTCTGTGCACTCTCAAATAAATAAAATCTTTAAAAAAGAAAAGAAAAGGAATGAGTAACTAATTATTAGTATAACCAGGTCAGCTATTTAAGTGGGGAAGAAGAAGAAGAAGAAGAAGAAGAAGATGCTTTACCAGACCTCTAACCCTACAGATTAAAAAAATTAAAAAGGGATTTTTTAAAAAATCTTTTTTTAATGATACATTTTTTATTATTTATTCATTTATTTTTTAAGATTCTATTTATTTGACAGACAGATCACAGGTAGGCAGAGAAGCAAGGCGGGGGGGGGGGGGGCAGGCTCCCGCTGAGCAGAGAGCCGGATGTGGGGCTCCATCCCAGGACCCCAGCATCCCGACCTAAGCCGAAGGCAGAGGCCTCAACCCACTGAGCCACGCAGGCGCCCCAGAATTTTTTTTTTTTTTTAATAGAACTTCTTCTTCAGTTTCTTCATCCACTACCGCTGGAGAATACACATGCTTCTGAGAAGTTTTAACTTCCAATTCAAAGGAAGAAAAGCAAAAGCTACCTTAGGACTGGGGTGTGTGAAGCAGAGAGGCAGAGCATCCCTCTCCCTGCCCAGCTGCACGACTAGAGCAGGAGGCCTTCAGGCCCACTAGCCTAAGACGGGCCTCCCCTCAGGCTTCTAGGCCTCAGGCCCGCCTGCCTGTCAACCGAAACGCACGTGGAAGAGGAAAAAGGAGCCTGCGGCTTCTCACTCCGGCTTCTCACTCCGTCCTGGCTCGGCTTCCCGCAGGCCGCAGGGTTCACATCTCTGGGAGGCACTTCTGCACCTGCGGGAGACAATGGTATTTCCCAGCAAGGCCACGAGCCAGGAGCCACGAGCCGGGTTCGGAAGCCTGGCCAAGGCCATCCCTTCCTAGGAGGGACTGTGAGTGTGAGTATGTGTGTGTGTGTGTGTGTGTGAGAGAGAGAGAGAGAGAGAGAGAGAGTGTGGGTGAGTGTGTGAGTGTGAGTGTGAGTGTGTGTCTGCCTGTCTGCCCGTCTGTCTGTCGGAACCCGCGCCTGCCCATCTCTAAATCCCTGGGTCAGGTGCGGGTCGCCCTCCGTGCGCGGTAACTCGACAGGGCAGTGTCCTCCTGGGCGGCGGCGGCCCCCGGAGGCTCGGGCGCCCCGAGCGTTGGGAATCCGGGGCCGGTTTCTTCGTGAAGCTCAGGAGACTCAGATCAGCAAGAGACCCGCGCTGGTGCGGACGGACCGAGGGACAGGGACGGGAAAGACCACGGAAGGAGCCAAAAGCGACGCCAGAACACGGGGCTGGGTAAGGAGAGGAAAAGAAAGAAACTCACGTCGAACCACGCACCCCCACCCCGTCCCCCGGGGACCCCCACCCCGTCCCCCGGGGACCCTCGCGGCCGCCGCGCTGCCCTGGCTCCGTGGTGCGCTCCGTGGTGCGCGGTGCGGGGCCCCAGGGCACGTCGCGGGCTGCGCGCACCGTCCGGGCTGGCGGAGGGGAGTCGCGCGGCCCGTGTGGGTGGAGACCGGAGACGGGAAGCCCCCGGGCTCCGGGCCGGACCGCTCTGCGGCTCAGGCCCCGGGATCGGGAACGACTGGGGCGCGCTTCCCGGCCGGGGTTGGGTGCGCCTGGTCCGGGTGTCCGACGTGTCCCGCTCGCGGTCGCGCTCGCTGGCCGGCGCCTGCGGGGGAAGGGGCTGGAGGAGAAACCCGACCGGGGACAGGAAGCGGGCGCAGCTCCGCCGCTCCCGCATCCCTGGAGGAAGGAGCCCCGGAACCGGCCTCGAACACCTGCTCCCCCCGCCCCGCCCCCTGCGGCGCGCGTGGCCGCTGACCCGGGCCTGCAACCGGCCGCCCGCGGCCGCCACTGGGAAACGCGGCACCTCGGGCGTCGAGGACAGCGCCGAGGACAGGACCAGGGACCTTGGGGACTTTCCCCGGCGGCTCAGGTTTCGGCCTCCCCTCGCCGGCGCCCGCGAACGGGTGCAACATGTGTCCTCTGGGGCCCTCCAGGCGCGAAGCCTGTGCGCGAAAGCTCGGCACCCTCGGAAGCCAAACCGGGACGCGCAGCCCCTCCCCCGCCGCGCCCCGCCCCGCCCCGCCCCCACCCTTAGCCCGCCCCCGCGGACCGGAGCCCGGAGCGGAGGGGGTTCGGGACCTGCTCCGAGAGCGCGCGGAGACGGAAGGCGCGGGGCGCGGCCAATCCCGGGAACCGGCCCGACTGGGACCCAGCAAGGGCTACGGCAGCGCCCCGGTTGGTTCCACCTTTCCCCGGCCTTGAGGACCCGCTTCGGGGCTGTGAGCTCAGGCCACCTGGCCTCGACCCGCCTGACCCACGCAGGCGCCGCCGGCACAGCCTGTGACCCCGTCGCCCCCGCGGCTGTGCGGGCGTCTACGCCGCGGCCCCGGCCAGCGACCGCAGCCGTGTGGACCGGGGCGGTGACGAGAAAGTCTCAGCTGAGAAAGTTCCGACGCGCAGAGTTAAGATACACCCGAAAGCTCGAAAACGCAGCATGAAGATAAAACGCTTGTCAGTTCGCTTTGGCTGAAGGCAAACGAGCTGTGGGCGCCCTGCCCTCCTCATTCCGGCCGAGACGTCCCGTGCGCAGACCGGTCGCCCCGGGGCCCAGCCCTGAGCGTCGGCCTGCGGCGCGCACACCGGCTCTCCGGGCCGTGCTCTGCCCAGACGCCGCGCGCTCCCGATTGTGCGGTTAGTTAACGGCCTGACCGAAGCAGGCACGAGCGAAATCGCGCAGCCTGCGAACCGCGAGATTCCAGACTTCACAAAAAGGCGCATCTGCGTACCTTATGTCTAGACCTAAGTTCATCTCCGGATCCCAACAGGGAACAAAGCCCCCTAGTCAAGAGGAGATTCTGGACAGCTGGGACAGAACGTGGGAGCATTGAAGTCTGGGGCATTTTTGTCGGTTTTGGAGACTTTGGTCCCCAAGCGACCTGTGCTGTTGGTTGGTTGGCTGGTTTTGAAGATATTTTTGCTCCAGAAATCCACTAGTGTCTCAGGTCTGGACAATTCAGTTAGCCTCTCAAGCTTCCTGATTTAAGGATCTCTTGGGGCCCATATTTCATTTGCCCCCAAATATCTTTCTTACTTCTTGCCATCAAATTCGCTTCATGACCAATCTTGGTCTTTTCTCTACAAATCCCCTTTTAGATATCACTGGGACCTGATTAGCCCATTACAAAAAACAATCCCCAGGGCGGGAAGTAGTTTACAGATAGCAGAACCTGTCACACTTCCGGTGTAGATGAGAAAACCAGAATGCGGCGAAATCAAAGGACAGCAGTGATGACGCAGCCATATTAGTCATAAAGAGCAGTTAAAACTGAAATTTTGGACTGTTCTCATTCTACTTTGCTGAGGATTAGGGTTTTAGATCATCCACTTGCTGCCTGGGAAAACAGAGCAGGCCTCAGAGACATGTAGCACAGAAAGGTCCTTAGATGGTAAGGGAGTCAAGCAGCTTTTTGACACAATGGTGGTCACACTGTGGATACATCTCTTTACCCTACCCTTGGTCTTTACTTGCTCCCTGCCTGAAATATAACTTGTTCTGTAGTCACCTCAAGACAATGAAGGCTTTCAAATCCTTTTGGAGGGGAAGCCATTGAATGTCTCCAGCGAGACAGTGTGGACGTTTCCCATTACAGACTTTCTCACAGGTGTCCTCCTTCTGACATAGTGGAGGACAAAATGGGAAAGAATAGCTCCAGTGATAGACAACAGGGTAGTGTCTGTTCGTAGAGCATTTCTAGAATGACTCTAGATGCGGGCTCCCCTAAGACCTAAAGGACCATCATTTTTATGGTTTTGCACCTAATGGTGCCAAACAGTTTAACTGGGAATTGTCAGCAGATGAAGAGTACAGAGAGACTTTTCATAAGAGGAAGAACAGGAAGAGGAGGGGAAATTATCCGGTTCCTCTGTATCATCATGCTCTAGGACCAGGCTTTTTCCAGAGGCTGTGCAGCTGCTTGAGCCCTTAGAAAGAAGGCTGGGCCCAGCAATGCATAGACTATCGTGGTCATTTCACCTTGGTTTCTAAAGAAACTCCTCACTGGGTCTCTTAATGGGTCATGACAGAATGCTGAAGGGTTCTAGAGCACAGGACAGAATGCTGAAAGGTTCTAGAGCACAGGATACTCCCACCTGTAGGCATCATTTGTAGAATGAAAATGGGCTTTTCATCCAGTCTCTCTGATCAAGGCCTAAAGTGGTCTCTGGCCAATTGTGAAGATGCTAGTTATCCTGCTGCTGAAAAGAATGCTGATCCCCCCCCCCCCCCCCCCCCGACAGGTTAGCTTGCTGGCAGACATCTTTGTCTAAATGATTTGCCCTTTGAGGAAGAAGCCCAACACCTTCCACCTAAGATTTTACAAACAGTATCGAACTTTGACTTCTCACTTTTAGGTTCCATATTGGCTCACAGTAAATTCAGGCAAGTGGGACTGGGTTTATTATCTCTCTCTTCCCGCTCTCTCTTCTTCTTTTCAGAGACTCAGTGAAAATAGATGGTAGCTACTCAAAAGTGTAGCCCTTAGCTACAAAAAAAAAAAAAAAAAAAGAGTACTTAAAAACTTTCCACATAATTGCTTTGAAGAAAATAGTCATTTATTGTCAAAGCATCCAACATACCTGGATAATCTATAAAGTTTAATAAATCTTTCCAGGGATAAAAGAAACACATAACTATTCAGACTCCATTTCACTGGCACAAAATTACACTTTGTATTAAAAGCAAATACATATTTACATAATGATGACATTCTTCATTGAAGTTCATAATCATTTCATGATCCATGCACTTCCCCCTGGAAACTGAAATTGAATGGTGACCCCTTTTTCTTCATTTTATCTGTTTTTGTAAGAACACAAACTGTCATCAAGAAATGCAGAAAGCATCTCACCCTCGTCCTTTACTTTATATCCAAAATAAATTTTGCCCTTACATATAATTATTACATCTAAACCGTAAGTGCTTAATAATTTAAGTAGAAACGTATGACAAATGCATCAATATGTTGCAATATATGACATTTTAAAAAATGTACCTTTGTTTTTGGAAAGTGAAAATGCGTGCATTCAAAAGAAAACCCCTCGAACAACCCACCCAATCAAAGATCCACCATCCTGTCGTGTGCGTGTGCGTGTGCGTGCGCGTGGAACGAAGGTGCAGGGAAACATGGAAGGGAAAGGTCGGGGCGGCCCGTGGACGCTTGAGCGTGTGCGCTGGGTGTCTGGGCGCAGCGTTCCAGGTCGCGAGGAGGTGGTGGGTGTCCTCGCGTGTTTTTCCCCAGGCGGCTCGGCTGCGCGCGCGCGCGGAGAGCCGGGGTCCTCCCGGGTCAGTTGTGCGAGGTCATGTGCCTGGAGAGGTGGTGGCGCTCCCTGAAGGACTCGTTGCAGATGGGGCACTTGAGCTTCTCCTCGCGCCGCCGCTTCACCAGGGGCTCCATCGCGTACTCCTTCTTGTGGTGCGAGCGCATGTGGTACACCAGGTCGGAGGTCATGCGGAAGGACGCGTTGCACTTGGCGCACCAGTTCTGCGCGGGCAGACACAGCGACGTGAAGGACGGCGGCAGCAGCGTGAGCGCCGACGGCAGCTGCAGCTGCAGGGGCCCCGCGGCCGCCGCCGCCGCCGCCGCCGCCGCCGCGGCCGCCGAGCTCTTGGGCCAGAAGGCGGTGGCGTAGAGGAAGGGGTTCTGCTTGGGCAGGCCGCCCCCGCCGCCCCCGCCGCCCCCGCCGCCGCCGCCGCCGCCGCCGCCCGCCAGCGCCCCGCAGCCGCCGTTCAGGTCCGCGGCGCCCTGGAGCTTCACGGCCAGCGGGTCGGCCGCGGCGGGGTAGAGCCTGGCGGGGCCCACGCCGTCGCCGGGGTGGCACGGCTCGAGCGCGCCCAGCTTCTGGCCCAGCACGAGCGGCGACAGCTGCGCGAAGGAGCGCGCGGGCTGCGAGAAGGCGCTCTTGCGCTCGTCCGGCCCGGGCCCCTGGCCGCCGCCGCCGCCCCCCGCCGCCCCAGCGCCCGCGCCCGCGCCGCCCGCGCCGCCCGCGCCGCCCAGCTGCGGCACCGACGTGAAGGCGCTGCCCCGCGCCGGGCTGCCGCCCTCCAGCCGGCTGGGCAGGGGGCCCCCGGGCCGCGGGGCCAGCAGCTTGTCGGCGCCCGCCGGAGAGGCGGCCACGGGCGTGGAGGGGCCGCCCCCGCCGCCGCCCCCGCCGCCGCCCCCCGCGTCCTGGTCGTCGGCGCCGCCCCCGTCGGCCGCGTCCTCCTGCAGACCCGCCGCGCGCGCCGCCTTCTTCACCTCCACGAAGGCGCTGCGCTTCGCCTCGCCCGTCTCGGGGCTGGGCGGCGCGAACAGGCGGCCGCTGTCCTCCAGGCCGAAGTAGCTGCCCGCGGCGCGGTACTGCTGCGGCGTGCACACCAGGTCCTCCTTGGAGGCGGGCGGCGGCCGCTCGGCGAAGCGCCCCCGCGCCCCCGCCAGCCCCGCGCCGCCGCCGCCCTCCGCCGCCTCGTCCGGGAATTTCCGCTTGCCCTTGCCGCCGCCCGGGGCGCTGCCGTCGGGGCTCAGCTCCGCCTCCTGCTGGCCGCCGCCGAGGCCCCGGCCCGGGGAGCAGGTGTGGCCGCCGCCCGAGTTCTCGAGCTCCCGGGCCAGGTTGTGGAAGTCCGTGGAGGGCTTGGCGCCGCCGCCGGCCGCGGGCGGGCCGCTGCCCTCGGGGGAGGGGGCCGGGTAGTGGTGCACCGGGCCCGCTTTGCCGAACTTGGGGCCGGCGCCCAGGGGCGCCTCCTGCGGCGCCTGCGGCTGGTCCTTGCCGCCGCCCCCGCCCCCGCGATCCTTGGCGCCCGCGCCGCCGCCGTGCTCGTCCTGCGGGCTGGCGTCCGCGCTGTGCAGTCTCTTGGGGCAGCGGAAGCGCAGATGCGCCACGTAGGGGAACTCGAACTGGAAACGCTGGCTGCACTCCAGGCATGTGTACGGGGACGACCCTGCTCGGCGAGAGAACAGCGCACACGCGCGCACACGCACACACACGCGCACACACACGCGCACACACGCGCGCACATGCACACCACGGGGTTACTAAGCATCGTCTCCGCACCGGCTCGCCGTCACCCCCTTCACAGATCACCTCCATCTCTCGGGACCTGAGCGCCCCGAGAAGAGTGCCCTGTCCGAGCTGCTCTAACTTTCCCTCCAAACCCCGGGCAGTGCAGTAACCGAGCCAAGGGTCCCGGGTTTATTCTGTCCCGGCTTCGTGCCGCGCTAGGCCTCCGGTTTCCCCGCAGAAGCCCTAAGGGAGGACGCGCGCCAGGGCGCGAGCGAGCCCCGCCTCTCCCTGCGTCTCCCCCACTCGTGAAGGGCCCCGCCGCAGGTCGCGAGCCAACCTACCATTCATTTTGCTGTGGGGTCTAGAGGGGCAGAGCAAGAGTAACTCAGTCAGTTCTTTCCCATACCAAACTAGTAACTCCTCGTCTTTGGCAATCCTGCGGAGAGAACGGTAGAACAGCTGTCCGTTTTTTATGTAGGCCTCGAGGTTCTGCTCTTCTTTATCTCGGGCTGATTGGACAAGTCGCAGCCACATGAGACCTTCTGAAGAACCATTTGCCGCTGAGGTGTCTACCTACAGAGCAGAAAACAGAAAGAACACGAGAAGGTAGGGGGCGGGGGAAGGGAGACCCTCCTGAGAGAATGAAGCCAGAGAAGCCCGGACCATTTCCTTTTTGTTATCCTTTTCCAAAGAATTGTCTGAGATCAAGCTTAAGCACGACCCCCGTTGGCACCCATCTTTGTGTCTGCAAACAGCAGGCCAGATAACTGTCCTTTGAAACGCTGTACCAATCATATAAAGCAGTGTTTTTCATATATTGGTTGAATATCAAATGAGGACATTTCTCTTTACAATTCAAATTAATATTAACCTCCTGAGAGTTCAGTTCTAAATTATCCCACATTACAAAAGTGTGAAGAGTTTTGTTTGCTTTGGAAGTTAAAAAGCAAGCTTAGATCTTAGACATTATTCCGTGGTATTCATTCATCTTCCTAATTTTGCCTTAAACAATTAATAGTTCTTCTTTGTAAAGAAAGACTAGAAAGTGGGAAGACTTATATCTTGAAAGCCAAACATATGAGTTCAATGATGTTTTATTGTCAAGCCATTAACATTTTCATTAAATACAAATTCTGGAACCAGGCTAGCTTCCTAGAAGGAGTAACATTTAGAGGAAAAGAAGGCCTCCTGGGTTGGAACACAAATGCACCCAGTACTTACTATAAAAGTACTTACAGAAAGTACTTAGTTTGCAAATAGCTTCCACCCTAGTTGAAATCTTCCAGAGTTAAGGAAGTGGAGCTCACCGCCAGGAAAGCCTAGAACTGAGGCAGTGATTTAGATATACCTGGCGTTCCAAATCATATTTTACCATTTATTCCAGAAATCAGCTGACAATGATTTGAGTTTAATATTCTTTCTCTCTTTTTTGCTGTGTAAAATAGGATGTCTCACATTACTTTACTGTCTACATTCATAACCTATCTCAGCTTGTCATTAGAATGATCCTTGGTCCATTTTCAACATAGGTTTACCTTCATACCCTATGCAGCACTGGCCAAGACTTACCCGGAAGATATAGGGGACTGTTCTCTTGTCCGTGGACTTGAGAGCTATGAAAGCTATGCTGTCATACAGGGAAGTATGGCTCAGGATGCAGGGACCAAATATAGCATTCTCGGGGATGTCGCAGGTGGTGTAAACACTGGTAAAAATATCTGTCAGACATTGCTGGACAGCCTTGGCATCTCCATCCCAGATGCCTCGCTGGATGCCTGAATCCTCCATCACTGGTGACAGATACACAGGACAAGGAAACAACTTACATTACTCCTTATTTACTCCTTTTACCTCGGTGAATCCAGGCAGAACATTTCAACTACAGTTATATTTTTCTTGAGTTTACCTGATTTTTCGCATAGCCTTGATTTCAAAAATAAAGCCAGTGGCAGATTAAATCTGGCATATTTTGAAAATGCCAACTGAGGAGTACTCCTCCTCCCCCAGCCCTGCCACTTTCTTTAAAGAATTGGAATCATGGGATCTCAGGGGGGGCCGCTTTTGAGAAGGAAAACAAGTCTGGAAAAGACAGATCAGCTTTTTGCGTGATCTTGGGGGAGGATGGGCCAGGATTGGGGGGGATAAGGGTGGGGAGAACAATAGGATTTTTGTTTTGTTTTGTTTTTACTAGCCTACAGACTGTCCCCGACTGAAAGAAACTTCCAACCCTTGGGAGAAAGCTCCTCTCCCCCCTTCTAATGTATTGAACTGGGTGCCCGGAATGATTTTTTTCTTTCTTCCAAAGAGGGGAGCAGCCTTAGCAGGCAGAGACAGCGGAGCATGGCGAATGGATTTCCAGGAGAGTGTCAGGGCCACTGAGTCTGTGTCAGCTAACCTTCCTCTGCAGCCTACAAGAGGGGACGTCTGTCTGTTCATTACCATAATCCAACACTGTCCCTCCGAGGCTTTAATTAAAAGCAGCAAGCAGAGGTAATTATTTTTTTTCTCGACATGCTTATTTATGGATGAGAGTGAATCCCAGGTACCTTGTTATACAAGGGGGTGGATTGAGTTGCATGTGCCTCATGGAGTGAGCAGGTACCCGGCAGGCCTGAAATGTCCCCTGATTGAAATACTGCATGTGTAGTGACTGGCGAATTCTCACTCCCCCAGATAGGACCCGGTTTGGGCAAGAGGGGCAGCCCCACTGGGGTAGATCTCTGTGGGCTCTCTGCCCCTGCAATCCACAGCAATTTACAAAGTTTAATACCCTGATGGAGGGCTCTATTAAGCTGTCATAAAGAGACATTTTCCTTCCTATGCCACTGGCCACCCTTACAAAACTTGTCACTTAAAACAACACAAAGCAGGTGTTTAAAATTTAAACTGGCTTTGAACTAACTGCATTGTTAACCCTGACTGATTAAAAGATTCCCCCAAGTTGGTTTTTCCCTAATAACGCCACGACAGGCAGTAATTCATGTATACTTTGTATAATTTAAGTCGCAGGAGAGAGTAGACCTAATTCTTTTCCCGAGAAGCTGTTCATTATGGAATAATATTAGTAATGTCCATTTTTATCATAATGTCTATTAACCAATTAATCTTGTAAATGTGATTACAAGGTAGAGTTTTTTTTTTTTTTTCTTTTCTTTTCAGTTAACAGAGCATGAAACTTTGGTCAGCCTCTTTTTCCATTCACTCTGCTACATCCCCAAAACGTCAAGTACTGGGCTGTTTCTGCCAGACAGAAATAAAAGAAAATATCCATAAAATAGAAACTTACTTTCTTATATTAAAGCATCTTTCTCTGGGTATTTTTACCCCACACAAGGTAACCTTTCTGATCTCTAATTGCACATTTAAATACGTTAAAAAAATACAGCCCTTCAGAACCTCTCATCTCCTTTTCAGCGGAATCCTATTCTCTCCTTTTCAGTTTCCTCAATTCAGCGTTTTATGCCTCAATTTCTCTCTCCCCTTTAAAAGTCTCTTTCACACAGGCGGTTCATTGTGCGGGAGGTCGCCCGTCACTTCGGCGACAGCAGGGACGCAGTCATTAACATGCAGTTCTACCGAACAATACGGCGAAAGCCCCTCGCTCCGCCGCGCTCCGCGGGGTTCGCGTCGCCGCCGCGGCCGCCACGAGCCTCGAGCGGCCGCGATCCGCGCCGGGCGACTGCCTGGGCTCCCCGCCGGCCTGCGGTCGCCGCCGTCCCCGGCCCCTCCGAGCTCCGCGGCTGCTGCGGGCCCGGCTGCCTGGGCCCGGGGATCCTCCCCAGAGCGCGCGGGGCTGGCCGGGAGCGCGTCGCTGTCGCTGTCGCCGCCGCCGGCCGCTCGCCCTCCCCGCGGGCAGGCATTGTCTGGCGGCCGCGCGCCCCGCCGCCGGCTTCTCCGCGAACGGATCCCCGCCCGCTCCTCCCTTTGTATCGCCGCGTCGCCGGAGCGGTCCCTCCGCGAGGCCGTCGCCCTCTCTCCCGGCGGGCGACGAGACGGACGAGGTTTTCCGTCTCCCTCCCCGCCCCCTCCCGCAGCGAAGCCCCGAGACTCACCGGGGAGAAGGTCGGGAACGAACCGCCCGAGCAGGCCACCTGGAACCCGGGGACGCAGTCGAGGGTCTCTTTTGCCCGCGGAATCAGTGCATTTCCATGTCGAGAGGGGCTGGGGTTGCTGCCCCGCAGGCTGTGCCTACAGAGAGGAGAGGGCGAGAGCGGGAGAGAGAGAGACGGAGAGACGGAGAGACGGAGAGACGGAGAGACAGGGAGACGGAGAGACGGAGAGACGGGGAGAGAGACGGGGAGACGGGGAGACGGAGAGACGGGGAGACGGGGAGACGGGGAGACAGGGAGACGGGGAGAGAGACGGGGAGACGGGGTGCGAGCGGCGGGCGGAGAGCGAGGGAGAGCGAGACGCGAGAGCGCGCGGAGAGTTGTACAGATGGACCCGATGCAGTGACTGACTGGCACGCAGACACACACTTTTTGTTTGCTGCACATAATCTGCCCAATGACGCGTGACAGCCCACGTCCCCTCCCTTTAACTCTTTGCTGGGCTGGGCGCTCCCTCCGGCGCCGCCTGCCTCGCCGCGGTCTCTCCGGCCTGCCGGTGCCCCGCAGGTCCAGAGCACCTTCCCCAAGTGGCTAAGCGTCTCGGAGCGCGGCCGGGCCCGCCTCCTGCTGAAGCTGCGGCCCTCTGGGTCTGTGAGGAGGGAGCGATCAGTGCCGGGGTAGGCAAGGGGAGCCCCGAAAGGACGGGAGCGGCCCTTCCTCCGTTTCTCCGGGCACTTGAGGCGCCTCCGGCAGAGACCTGGCCACCCAGCGCGCGCCCCGGGCCCGCGCGCTCTTCCCGAGTCTGAGTTCCGCGATGGGGCGGGGGGGGGGGTGCGGAGGAGCCCCCGGGGACTCCCCGGCCGTGGAGCCACCGCTGCTTTGCGCAGCGAGTTGCCCGAGGGTGATGCCCCGGCGCCGGCTCCCTCTCGGAGCGCTCCCCCTCCCAGCCCTGCCGAGCGAGACGCAGGCAGGATGCGCTCCGGGAGAACTCGCTTCGGTCTTCCCCGGGACCCGCAGAAGGGGTGAGGAGGACGGAGCGAGGACGCCGCCAGCCCACCGCAGGGGGCTTGCTGGGGTCGTGCGGTCGGAGAACGCGACTACCTGGGCCAGGGAAGGGCGCGGGGGCCCTGGCGGGAAGCTCCCCGGTTCCTGGACCCAACACGTCCCTGCCCCTCCGCTCTTCCCCGGCGCGCTCTTCGCCTCCCCGCGGGGTCCCATGCTGGGGGCGGCCCGTTTTCTGAGACCGCGGAGGGGGAGTGAAAGTAGAAATTATTACCAAGATGGGCTCCGGAGAGCGATGTACATCCAGCCGGGGGCGGAGGAGCGCAGGGGGCCGTCGCGGCCGCCTCGGGAGCCTCGTTTTCGCGCGCTGAGCCACTTAGAGGCGCCGACTTGCCCCTCCGGGGCCGCCGCGGAGCTAATGACCCGAGGACTCGGACCGCCTGGAAGTTGACTCCTTCAGCGGGGGCCGCGGCCCAGGGTCGCGGGGGGATGTCTGGGTTCTTTTCCGCCTCCAACTCAGCTCCTGCGGGAAGAAAGACCTTGGAGCGCACGGGCGGCTGCGCCCTCGCCCCGCCCGCCGCGCCGCGGCTCGGAGGAGGTCGGTCTGTCCGCTCCCGCAGGGCTCGGACCGCGCGGCCGGCGCGACTGGACCGAGCAGAACCCCCGCGAAGGCGGAGCCGGCCTCGTTTCCATCCGGTGTGCAAAGGAGGTAAGTGGTTTGGGGGTTGGCAAAGAGCAGCTTAAAGGAACGGGTGCGTGGAGTGTGGGCTTGACCCGCTCGCAACCGGGAGCCTTCCCTCCGGGACCCAGTGGGGCCGCGAGGAGCGCCCTTGCTCCGCACCCCGCAGTCCAGGGCGGCCAGGGAGGGGCTCTGCGGAGCAGAAATGAAACCGGGGGAGTGATTTCCACTCCGCGAGCTCTCTTCTTGGCCTGCCTCCCTCCTCTCTCTCCCCTCTTCCCGCGCTCCGTCCCCACCCGGTCGTGGTTAGCTCCCTTCCCCACCGAAGTTCCAACTTTTCTGATCAGACGGAGCTGCTGCCTCGGTTAAACCGGGACTCGGCAGAAGACGGGTAGCAGACCCCTGTATGTTAGTGAGGAAGGGTGGGATTTCCTCTTCCTTTCCAGGTTAGCACTAACTTTTTCCAAGCTTCTTCCACTGCAGTTTTCTTTCATCTTCATCTATGATTTCTCCTATGCATGTGTGAACACTGTCAAGCAGTTTGGCAAAGGGCAACTCGACCAGAGCTCCATGCTGAGAACTCTCCCGTGCCTGTGTATAAGAGTCTTCCAGTGTCTAAGCCACGAATTGTCTTCTGACTGGGTGTTTCATTCAGAGCTCCGTACTTTCTCTCACACGCGAGAAAGCATCCCCCATCCCTTGTTTAAAGGAAAGGGGGATAATTAGAAATGTCTCCCCAAAGAAGTGCCCAAACATCTGAAAAATAACACGCAGGGATGAAGAATAGTGGTCACTCAAGTGAATTAAGAGAAGAAAAGGAAAAAAGAAAGGGCCGGAGAAGCACAGGTGTCAACAACAGCAAGTTAAGATGAAGAATTAGCCATAAGAGAGTTGTGGTCCTTCAGAAACTGCAGCCTAATAAAGCTAGGGTGTGTGTGTGTGTGTGTGTGTGTGTGTGTGTGTGTGTGTATGCGCCATGCCCATGACCCTAATTCCATTAAACTGTTGAACACAGCAATCCTTAGTCTTCCTCTGTGTTAGAGAATAGAACGTTTGCCTTTCCCAGAATAAGTCATCTGTCCATTGAAGCCACTTAAAACAATCCTCCTCCATACTGTAAATATAAAAGCACCCACTTCAGGGTGTGGGCATTTAGATAACCTTCAATGCTCAGTGGAACACATTTTCTCTTCCCCTTGGCCTTTCTTTTCTTAACTATATGGGGCATTTAGACTATATCTCCTTTGAGGTTCTGAGACCTAGATTCCAGTTTATATAAAATAAAGATTGCTTCTGATACTTAAGCTGGGGGTGGGGGAGTTTGACCTTCCAAAACACAAGACAGGAAATAGCTCAGATTCAAACATCAACGAGGGGAGACATGTATGGAGAATCTGACCATCAGCTATTTACTCTGTTTCTCTTTTCTGCCCTCTAATTAAGAGTTCCCCTACTGACTTCAGGCAAAAATTCCCAAATAAAAGAATTTCTAACATTCTATGAATCCCACGGACTCTTCCTCTTATGGATTCAATGACTGCTATAACAAAAAACAAATATGGGTAAGACTAAGCCTGACATTCCTACTTTGAGGGTTTTCTAGTATTTTAAGTGAAGCACATTTTGCTTGGTAATATAAATGGTCTTAATTATTAATAGGTTGTAAAGAAAAATCAATAAATTACTTTTATTTCCCTAGAAATTTATGGGCTAAATTGGTGTATAAACTACTTTAAAATCACTCTGCATTATTACTTACTGGAATTCACTGATACTAAATGAAGGATTGTAGCATTTATTCAGTTTCAAGCAGTACTATAAAAACGCATCTAGTCAATAGTTTTATCTTATTCACATGGAACAATGGGTTTATAGTTGCAGCACTCTCCCCTGGGATTTTATTTCCAATTAAATGATTAGAGAGATAACAGTGAAGAGTGAATATCTGTTCACCTTGCTCCCCTTAGCAGGGCTTCCTGCAGTTATGGTAAAAAAGACACAAGTAGACAACTGCAGTATTGTTTTGGAAGAGAAGGCTGGAGAGAGGTTGATGAATGATGCCTGAGGTGGTGCCTTTTATGAACTAAGCGAGAGGGTGGAGAAAGGGTAAGAAAGGAAATCTGATTCGTAGTGAGTCTTAGAATGGAAATGCCCCTTTCCCCCCCAGGGTACAGAAGTGGGGCCCCAAATGCTTCAGCTTCTGTGATAGGAGGCTGGTGTAGCCTCTAAGAAGAACTCACTTAGAAGAAGTATTACCCTTTAAGAACGAAAACACATTGTTTTTCTTTCTCTCTTCCTTTCCAGGTCCTGGTTCATCCTCCTCTAATCCCACCTCCCGAGCAGTAAACCAGCAAAGCCTCAGTAGCCCAATTTTTAATAAAAGTAACAACTCATGGTGAAAGGGAGAATGCACTGAGGACAAGAGGAGGGCCAGTGAGATGGTGTGTGGAGACTTTCCTCTAAGCTTATTAATGTCGCTTAGGGAGGTCTCTGGACAGCGCTGTGAGGGTTGGGGGAGGTAAGAATGGACCTTCACAGAGGGGTATTGCATTGTCCAACCTCACCTTGGAGAATAAGAAACTTTCTAAGGGATGACCGAGAGACAAGAAGAGGCAGACTGCTGAGCTGGATAAAAGTGGACAGGGATGGGGGCACTTTGTTTTTTATAAGTGTACATGGAATTTCAGTTTAGGTCTATTCCTTGCCTAAGTATTACAGTTGGTTCAGCAGGTGATAAACGAGTGAATGTGTCCCAGGCTGGTCCTGGGATGCCGGACTCTCAAAGGATGGATACTTCTGTAGCCTGGGAGACGGGACTCCAGTCTCCTCAGTTCAGGGATCAATACTCCTGACTCACATTGTTCTGACTTCAGCTTTTCCTGTTTCTCAATAAATGGTACTGTTGTTTTTATACAACTGTTGTCATTATGCTTAGAACCTCCCTTTCTCAAGTTTATAAGCTTGTCTCTGAGGGATCTCAAGTTCCACTCACCCTTCTCTTGGGAGTTCAGCTGTGAGCTGGATGGTCTTTGAGGACTTTGTGCAATTTATTTCCTCTCCTGGATCTGAATTGTTGTTAACTGGCCTAATGGCTTTTGAGTATGACTTCTAGCAGGGCTGGCAAACCAAGGTGACATTGAAGACAACCACCACAAATCTGAAATCAGTGCCTCATGCGCACTGTGTTGAGTGCGACTTGTGAACCAGATGCCCTATCCAGCACCTTGACCCTTAGATTGTCCCAGTTTTGATACCACACCCCCATACAGTATCTAGAGAGCTAGCAGGGAATATCCGGTTTTGTCAAAACTATGGGTTATGATGTCCTTTCCAGACTCAGACACCACAGCCCTTGAGTAGGTCTCAGCAGGAGGAGGAAGGTGAACAGAGGAAATGTAAGCAGGACCACGGACAGCCACCCAGAGCTTCCTCACGCCCTGGGCCAGGCTTTCCAGGCAAACTGGGGATCAAGTGCTATCCAGCAGCCTCGGAGAGAGCATCAGATTTTAAGAAGACTTGGGAATGTTGCTAAGTTGAGAAGTTCTAGGTGAAATCTCTTTCCACAGCCAGGAGAAGGGACATTATCCCAATAGTACTTGAGTTCCACCACCTTTTCTCTCTGTTTTAGGCTGTGTATAATTTCTGAGTTAAAAAGCCAGGTGCTGATCAGCATACATGGGATTTGTAATAGGAAGATTACTTAGCATCAGATCCCAGCCAGTTCTCTGAGGTATGGACTTTCATTTTAAAATGGGCTCTGAAGGATGAGCTGCATAAAGCATTCCTCTCCTGGGAAGAGAGTCTAGGCAGAATGCACACATGCCCAGGACTTTCCAGCTTGGAATGTGTCCATGACATACTTTTCTGAAGGCTGAAGAGAGAGACAAACATCTGATTTTCTCTAAGGAAAGGGGAAGGGAGGGGGAGAAAAGGATTTGGGGAATAGACACCAATCAGTAACCACAACAGCAGTGATTCATGCTGCTTTGTTAGAGCCTTGACAATACAGTCTGATTTCTTCACAAACCACGCTCTCATACCTAAACTGCTCCCCTCGTCATATGACATATTGGACTCTGAGTGAAACCATCTTTCATGATTTCAGTTCAAATGGACTGCAGGTGTTTCACAATTTAATCCAGGCATATTAATCTAGCATCAATGAGGGAATGTCTCCCCAAGCATCATATGGAAAGCCTACAGCTTTCAGTAGATTTTCATAAGCACTTAAGAACTACCACTGTAATTTTTTCTTCAAATTCTAATACTTGAAAATGTGGTTGCTCAGAGAACTCACAGACAGATCAGCTTGTCACAAAGAACAGGAATGGCCCCACTACTACGGAGTGTACTACTGCATATGCATTACAAAACATCAGAAATAACAGGTAAAGAAATTCAGAGTTACACTTTTCTCTTGAACTTGCTGATTGAAAAAGCAGTTCCCAGTTTGACTTGATAGTCTTCTGGTAATTTAATATAAAGGTGACCAAGGTATAATTCATAATGTCCTCTAAAGTTCTGAGGAAAATTCATATTTTAATAAATAAATAATATCCGGAAGAATCAAATGATTCACAATGTCCCAAGAAAAAGAAACATTTTGAATATGACCTGCACGGTGAGACTTCCTGAAGGCCCCAAATTCAGTTAAGGTCTGGACAATTTTTATACCCAGTCAGGTATGGTCCTTCAGTGTGTGTGCGCACACGCGCGCGTGTTTAAGCAGGTTGGGGCTGAATACTGTTGAGGATAGCAATTTTAAAGAAACTTTCAGGACTGTCATTTTTCTTGACTTCAGGGTCAGGGCTCCTCGTGGCACGTTTTCAGGCGGGATGGTTGCGAGAAAGCGGCCTGTGGGAGTCCTACCGAGGAGCACCTGCTCCTGGACGAGCGGAACTGGACCGAGTTCTCCAGAGCCCGTGTGCCGCCACCTGAGCACCCACTACCCTCACGTGGGTCAGATGCCTCACAGCGTGGGCCACGCTCCAGACTCGGTCCGCCCGAGGCCTAGGAAGCCCGCGTTTCCAGACAAGGGGAGTCCCTGAAAGCGTGAAAGTGCGTCGCGGACGTCGGGTACCGACGTGGTGGCTCCATGCTACGTCTGCCCAGGCAGGCGGTTTCCGACGTCGGCACCCCCCGCTGTTGACGTCCCGGTTAAATGCTGGGCCACGACGCTAGGAGCGCGGAGGACACCGAATGACAAAAAGGGGCTTCAACGCGGGTCCACGAGGAGTCCCGGAGAGGCCGGGCGTTCACTACCCCGCTGGGGACGAGTCAGAGAAAGGATGGAGCCCCCGACGCCGGGTGCGACACGGGACCTGCCACCTTCACTGGGGGTGTCCCAGACGCGGCCACGCAAACCCTGGACGCAGGAAGCCGGGAGGAGGCTCCACGCCTCCCACGTTCTCCGGGCTCCCGCCCTCCCCGGGGCCGTGCAGCCGCCGTCTCCCGCCGGGCGCCCGGGGCAGAGAAGCGTCCTGACCGCGGGGCTCGCGGGAGCGGCCACGCTCCTCCCCACGCGCCACGCGTCCTCCCGCCGCGGGTCTCCGCGCCGTCTCTCCAGGGGCCGGAGCCTCTGCCCTCCCTGTCCCGGGCTGCCAGGGTCCTCTCCGGCCGCGGATGCCTCCCCGAGCACGAGGGCAGGAGGGAGCTGCCTCCCGCGCGGGTCAGGTGCGCACGACGGCGAGCGCGTCTGCACAGCCAGTTCCCGGGCAGACGGCGAGGGCGCGCGCCCGAGCGCCGGGTCAGCCCCGACAGGGCTCAGCGCCTGCCTTCGGGGCCTTCCCGTGCCTCGGAGGTCTGGAGGACGGACCCCGGAGGGGCCCGCGAGTCCGGCTCCAGCCCAGCTCCGGCCGGGCCCTGCGACTGCCCGGGTGCGCGTCCCGGCCCCGCCGCTGTGACCTCGCTGGCCTGCATGCGACAACGGCGCGGGGGAACGGAATCCTGACGCCCTCGCGAGGGGCGAGGTGACCGGCGGCACGTGCGAGGACAACGCGCGGTGCGGGGCGGACACCCGCGTCAGTCCGGCCGCGGCCGTCCGACCCGCACGGCCCTCGCGTCCTTTCCGACGGGCTGGGCTGTCCTGGGAGCCGCTCGGAGCCCCGGAGGCCGACGGGCTTCTCGAAGCTTCCGGGGACACCAGGGGGTGCCGGGGGACACCGGGCAGAGGGGGAACCCGCTCGCCGAGGCCCGAGTGTCCGAGCGCAGGGGCGCCCCACGCCGTCCCCCGCGACGCCGCGGAAGAGGCCGCCCCCCGCGCGCGGCACCGCGTCCGCCCCGCCTCCCCCCGTCGGGGGCGACCGCGCGCCCCAGGCAACGCGGCGGGTGGGGGCAGCGCGGGCCGCGGGACCGGAGCCGGGGACGCCCCGCCGGCTGGTTGAGCGCCGCGGCCGGAGGCCGAAGTCCGGGCCGGGAGCCTCCGGGCCGCGCGCCGCCCCTCCCCGCACGGCCCCGCAGCAGGCCGGGGGCCGAGCGACCCCCACCCCCATCCCCGCGGCCCGAGAGCGACGCGGACCGCCCGGCCTCGAGCGTCCCCCGCCCCCGCCTTCCGGCCCCGCCCCCGACGCCGCACGCGGCTGCGCGCGGAGCATTGTGGGCCGCGCGGCCGACGCAGGCCTGTCGGGGTCGCACGCGGAGCCCCGCGGTCCTCGTCGCCCTCCCGTGCGGGACCGGCAGGCGGTGCGTGAGCGCCCGGAACTGCGGACCCTCCGCACGCGCGTGCCTCGGGCCTGCGGTCGGCCCCGCGCCTCCGAGCGAGCCACCCGCGTCCCTGAACCGTCGCCTCCGCGCGCGAACCCGCGGAACCAGCGTCCGCCTGGCGGCGCGGCCGCGGCGGGGTCAAGCCGGGTCCGTCCCCTCGGGGCGCGCGCCGGCGGCTGAGCCTCTCGTGCGTCCGTTTCCGCGCACGCGCGGCGTCGCTGGACTGGAGGGGCCCGCGGGGCTCGGAGGGTCAGCTTGAGTGACGCGAGCCTGGCCGAGCCTCCGCCGCGCTGCGCGCAGGGAGAGCCCAGACTGCGTCGCTGGAGGCCTCTCAGGGGTCCCCCCTGCAAATTCAGGCAAATGCGAGCTCTAAGCCTTGTTTTTCCTGCCCCCCCCCCCCCCCCCCCCCGCCCCGCTTCAGAGACGCCGTGCGCGGCCCTGTGGACCTGCGGTGCCGCAGGACCGGGAAGCGCGGGCTGCGGCGGGAGGTTAGACGGCGCTTCCGACGGCCGCGCGCGACCTGCGGCCCAGCCGCCCCTCTAGCGAGCCTTTCCCCTAGGGACGAGGCAGGGAGTGAGAAAGGTAGGGAAACGCGGCTTACGACATGAAAGATTCGGAACAAATGTTTCTTTACTAAAAAAACGTCACTTCAAACATGAAGAAGAAAGCCAAGGAGCCCGTCTGAAGGGGGATGGGGGGCCCAGGCCTGGAGCTGGCCTCCACGTCTCTGCGCCTGGCCGCCAGGGCCTGGCTCGCAATGCTGGGGGCACTTCTGCGTCTAGTCAGGGCTCCTGCGAGGGGAAGAGCTCAGGGGAGAGATGGAAGAGGGGGCGGCACTGCTCTAGGGAACAGGTCCGGGAGGAGCAGGAGCAGGGGGTGCGGCCTCGGCCTCTGCAGAAGGGACACGTTCCCGCAACAGACACGGGGCGTATCTGACTCGAGAGAAGTAACGCTTCGATGAGGGGAAGAAGCGAGAAAAGACGTAAGGTCAACTACCTTGGGGTGCATTAGATCCTCAGTGGAGTGTTGGAGTCTATACAGTCTCCAAAGCTTGAAAATTCAACAGGAGTCCCACACCGACACTCGCAGACATCCCCGAATCACCCGCGCGGATCAGTCCCCTTCGGAGTGCGGGAGCCACCTGCATCCTCACCTGCATCCTCACCAGGGCCTGCTCCTTCAATACCAGGGACCTTCCCTGACTTTTCGGATGGGAGCACTTACATCCCTTTTTGTTCTCTACAGATAATAGGATAATAGAGGATGATGCTTTACCCAGAACTAACAGGACGTCCGGGAGAACATGGCCCCAGACAGTCTTGGAGACCATACTCTTCTGCTTTTCCCCTGAGGGCAGAGCAGTGCTCGCCTCAGGAATTCCACAAACTTCTGGCTCTTCGTCTGCTCTCCTCTCGGACTCTCACTAAAAAGTGCTGTTAGCAGAAAAGAGAATAAAATAAAATAAAACCAACTCCTCAGTGCCCCACCCCCACCCCCCACCAGCAAAAGAGACAAGTGGTGAGAAGGAGCCACAACTTGGAAAAGATTGATTTTTCCTGGGCATAAATCTCACCCCCTTGTTCCTCTGCTCAGCGAAGCATGATAAAGCCCTTTTCCATAAAGTATTCAGTATCCGAGCCACAAAGCTCCCCCAATCAGTAGCCATCTGCTTCTGCCATAACCGCTGCTCCCGAAGCAGCGAGAGCGGCCGCAGAGAAAGGGCACCACTGTTCGGCTGCTGGACAAACGAGACTGAATAGCTTTGGTTTTCCTTGTGTATCTGTATCTATAGAGACAGGAGAAGAAAGGCCGCATTATATTGATACAACAATTGTAAAACAAAACACGGAAGAGGCATCGAAAGGGCAGCATCGCATGCATCAGGGGTCCCTAGATAAAAGGGGAGCTAACAGATTTATAGAAACCTTTAATTGGTTTTCAATTGAAAGCTAAAGGGGCTGGGGCGAAGCTGTGAAGAGTGGCAAAGTGCCCTCCTTCAGCCGTCTGGGAGGCGGGATCGATTTCCTGGAGGAGAACAGAATCCGGACCGGCCTGCGCCTCTGCCGAGAGCGGAGAGGGGTCGGCTCATGGGTACTTCCCTGAGGCCAGGGGATTAGGTGTGGTCGCAACCGCGGAGTCGCTCCGTCTCTCTTTTCTTCCTCTCTCCCTCCTCAGACTGGCAGGCAAGTGGAGAGAGCAGGAAAGGATGCAAAAGCAAATGTAAGTCTCCATCCCTGGAAGAAACAGACCCCAGCCTAAAAGCCCGGCTTCAGATCCGGTCCTCTGCCGGGGGGGAGGCCTCTGGGGCAGGAACAGGAGTCCCGTCCTCACCCCACCCGAATCCTTGCCTCTCTTCTTTTCTGGGCTCAGACAGGAAAGGCTAAAAATCACAGGAGACCCTCCAGGGAGTGCGGCGAGAAGTCCTCGCTTGCGCCCACTGGGGTCACTTCAGAGCAGACGCTCCGCGCCGCGCGCACCCGCGCCTCTTGTCAGCCCCTTCCTTCGCGGCGGCCGGCGCGGCCCCCACCAGGCTCCACGGGCGACTGACAGAGCCCACCCACACGGCTGCGTCTGTCTGTCTGTGTGTCGGTCCCTAAAGCTAATTTATGGGCGCGACCCTCCATTATCTTTGTCGATTTCTCAATTAATCACAGATAAAAGGCAATGGTGCAAATTACGATTATGAAGGACTAGAAGACAGTTTTGAACAAAATGGGAGAAAGGAAATAGGATTAATTGAACAGGAGAAAGAAGGCTCAAGGGGGAGGAACAGGCCTGGGGGTGGGGCGGGCAAACCCTGACCCCTGCGTGCTGTGGGTGGGCCGCGCTGCCTCTCCCAGCGCCCTCCTGAGGAGGCAGCCCCCCAGACGAGGTCCCCTGGTCCCAAGCTTGCAGAGGAGAGGGCACTGGGTTTCTTCTCGGGCTCCCAACCCTGCCAGGTGCCCGCCGGCAGCCCTCTCTCCCTTGCCCCTCCTCCCATTCTGGCGCTGCCCCTGCGGGGCGTCGGGACGCCCGCCGGGGATTCCCCTCCCCGCGGCGAGCCTGCGGCGGGCGGCGTCCCCGGACGGCACGGGCGGGCGCACGTCTGTCTCGGAACATCCCTCTGGGGAGGCTCTCGGCAGCCGCGGGAGAAGGGGTCTCGCAGGTCCCAGACTGCCTTGGCCCGTGGGAGGGATTAGCGACGCCCCTTTCTGAGGCTGCTTTCCAGAGCCGCGCGCGGGATTACGGAGCAGACGCGGCGGCACACGTGCTGCACTCGCCCGCCGCTCTGATTAGTGTCTCCGGGGGATTTGTGCGGGAGCTTAGGGAGCTCGCGGGGTCCGGGGCGCGGGGCCGCGGCGCGGGGGGCGGGGTCTGCGGGCGCGCGCCGGCCTGGGGGGTCAGCGGGGACCTCGGGTGCGCGCGGACGCCAGGCCTCCCCGCACCCCCACCCGCACCCCCGCGCCCCCGCGCCCCCGCACCCCCCCCGCACCCAGCCAGACGGCTCGGAGGAGGAAGCAGCGGGAACTGTCCGGGAGGCCGACCTGATTTTTAGGGTGTGTGAGGGGAAGAGGCCCTCGAGGGGCCTGACTCTGCGTGGAAGAAGCGGCTCGGCCCCAGCCTCTGCCCCGCACCACGTCCTCCGAGACGCGCCCATTCCGGACTCCGTGTGCGGGGAAGCCGCTCCCGACCGCCGCCCTCCTCGGCCCGCGGAGTCGCCGTCCCGCACCGGGAGACACGGAGCGCCGCCCGCCGGCCTCGGGACTCGGGGCCGCGTCCTCGGGCGCCAAGAGCGGCGTCCGCGGGAGGACCGGGGCCGGGGCGGGAGACGCACCCGTGGGCGACGGACCCGCCCCGAGCCAGGGAGGGGCCCGGGGCAGAGAAGACGGTTCCGGGGAAGGAGGGGGCCGGCGGGGAGGGCGGGAGCCCGCACGCAAGGAAAACGGAGAAACAAATAGGAAATGAGGGGAGGAAGGCGGGAGGAGGCTCCAGACGGCCGCTCCCGGGCTGCGCTCGAGGCCCCCGACGCCGCCCGCGGCCGCCCCCCTCCCGGCTGCTGCGGAAGGAAGAGGGGAGCCCGGGACCCAGGAGGTCACGGCCCGGGCACTACCGCTGTCCGCCAGCAGGGGGCGCCCCTCCGACCCGCGCCTCCCCCGGCGGCCGCGACGCCCCGCGCAGCCCGCAGCGGCCCCGGCTCCGGATGGGCGCCCCCTGCTGGCGGCCGCGCGGTGCTCGGGGCCAGGGGAGCTCGGGCGGGGACGGCGGGCGGGGACGGCGGGCGGGGCCAGCGCGCGGGGACAGCGGGGGGGGGGGGGGGCGGCGGGGGGGGGGGGCGGGCGGAGGGGGCGGCCTTCCCGGCGGCCGCCGACCGGTCTGCTCGCCTGCTCCCGTCCCCGCGCCCCGCTCCCGAGGGCCCCCGGCGGCCGCGCTGCTGCCCCGGCCCGGGCCTGTGGACGAGCCGCCCTCGGCGCACGGCGGTCCGGCCGGTCCCTGCCGCAGCAGCCGGGAGGGGGGCGGCCGCGGGCGGCGTCGGGGTCTCGAGCGCAGCCCGGGAGCGGCCGTCTGGAGCCGCGGCCGTGGGCGGCGGCGGGGGTTGGGGGGCCGGGCCTGCGGCGCGGGGGCGGGCGCGGGGACCGGAGCGTGTGTGAGGGCGGGCGGGGCCGGCCCGGGGGCCGCGGAGGTCGGCGGGTCGAGCCGCCCGATTTCGGCGCGGGGGCGGCGCTCAGTGCGGGAAGCGCGGGCGCCGACGGGGCGACTCCCCCCGCCTCCCGGGACGCGCCGTGGAGGGCCGTGGGGGCCCCGGGCCGCGGTCGCACGCGTTCTCCGTCCCCGTCCTCGCGCCTCGGCCGTCCCCCCTGAGCGAGCCGTCCCGTCCGGCGGGGGCTCCGGGCGCTGACGGTCCCCCCGGGGGCAACAGCGCGTTTGCCGGGGATGCTGAGGGGGGGGGGAGGCGACGGGCACCTACGGACACGGGGGTAGCGAGTGCGGATCCTCCTCCCCGTGTCGTCGCAGGCCCCGCCGGTGGGGTCAGTTCTCGAAGGGAAAACCGCGTCGGGAGCCGGGGGAGGGGGAGGGGCAGACGCGGGGGAAGGGGACGCGTGACGCACCTGGCAGAGAGCCAGGGGAGCGCGCCCCCCCCCCCCCCGTCCGTTCGGGAACGAGGGCTCCCGCACGCCCTGGGCCGCGGTCCCGGCCGGCTGTGGGGGCCGACTGGGGTGCGGGCGGGGGCGGGAGACCCGAGACGGAACCAGACCCGCCGCACCCCCGGCAGGAGACCCGCGCCCCTGCCCCGCGGTCGCGCGTGCGGTGGCCGGCGTCGTGCGGGAGTGCTGGCGCGTTCCCCCGCGGCGCATCTGGCGGGCGCGGACGGCGCTCGACGGCGCGGGGCCCGGTTCGCCGCGTGCGCAGCCCTGCCGGGTGCCCCCTGCCCGCTGCCCGCCCCGCGCTCGCTGCCCGCCCCGCGCGCGCCCGCGGACGGCTCCTGCCACCCTGGCGCGGGGCCGCGGAGACGATGTGCTGCGACAGGAAGGGCTGGAAGCGGGGCTGTGGAGGCGGGGCGCCCCGCAGGTGCCCCCGGAGCAGATGGCGGGGCGGAGAGTAGTCTAGCGAGAAAGCGTATGCGGGATCCGGAGGGAGGCTTGTGCCGGGTCCGCCTGCCTAGGACTGAGCGGAGGGAGGGGCGGGGGAACCCCTCTGGAAACCCCAAAGTTTGTTCCCTGAATACAGAGGCCACACACACACCCCCCACCCCAACGGTAAGACCCCCCAGGCATCCCGTGTGTACCTGTTCCTCTAACTAGCTCCGAGAAGGTGAACCGTGACCCTCCTCAAGTCTTCTGATGACCTTGCAACCTGCGGGTCTAACGCTGCACCACACTCCTTGCCTTGTAATTTGAGAAGAGAGGGAGCCGGCAGGCTGCCTCCTGGATTTGCAAACACGAAGTGTGTTGGGACCACAGTGTTTCATATATTAGCAACATGCACGGAGAAAAAAAGCTAAAGGTCTTAATTTCTAGCCTTTCAGAAGGGATAAAGATGAACAAAAGAAAGCAAAGGGGATTATTAAAATGGCAAAAGATGGATAAACGTTAAATCTAGGATAAAGCTTGCCTCTGAGTTGTCCTTTTTCTTAGGCTGGGTGATGATTACCTAGCTGGTCAGTGTATTTTTTTCTTTATGCCATACATATATTTTATAAATACTCTTTTTATCCAGCCAGTATTTAATAAAGCAATAACAAAACTCAGAGGTTTGAGGGTTTGCAGAATGACGTTTTTAAGTTAAGTCTAACAGCTCTTTATTGAATGTGTACTCATATATAATGTATAAAATGATAATATTCTTTCTAGTATAAGTACATGCTATGAAATATTTGGGGCATTCTTATACTGGTTCGTGAGCACAAGATGACTACTGTAATTCCAGACATCACACCATTGTTCTAAGTATGCATTAGGGGACAGGAGCAAAGAAAAATAATTCTTTCCTTTTATCAGTAAAAGAAAAACTTAACATTTTCCAGGTGACCTGGAAACATTTTTCAGGTGACCTGAGTCACCTAGCCACAGATAACTACAAAACACTCTGGGGGAACTGGTTCTCAAAGTGCAAAAAGATAGGGTAAGGGAATTAGGAATAGTTATTGACTTATAGCCCGGGGTGTCTGCCAAAAAATTGAAGGCAAAGAAGACTTAATGTTAGCACCAGGCCAGAGCAGATTCTCAAGTTTTATCATTGTTTTAAGTAAGAATCTTTTTTTCTCTCTATAGTCATTGAAACTTATCAGTTAGGGATACTTGTGTTTGAATTTAACAGTTTCTTTGTGAATTTCATCAAATTCTATTTCAGAATAAGGGCTCAAGCTTAACATAGTCATGAAATAGGTGACATAAAATCTGACTTTTATTTAAATAAACTCGGGGAAAATGGAAGTAGAATTTGTTTACAACTACTTATTTACTTACTTACTTAAAAACTTATTGGGGCACCTGGGTGGCTCAGTGGGTTAAGCCTCTGCCTTTGGCTCAGGTCATGATCCCAGGGTCTGGGACTGAGCCCCACATCGGGCTCTCTGCTCAGCGGGGAGCCTGCTTCCCCTTCTCTCTCTGCCTGCTGCTCTGCCTACTTGTAATCTCTCTCTCTCTCTGTCAAATAAATAAAATCTTTAAAAAAAAATTTATTTAGGGCACCTGGGTGGCTCAGTCAGTTAAGCAGTTAAGCATCTGCCTTTGGCTCAGTTCATGATTCCAGAGTGCTGGGGTCAAGCCCCGCATCAGGCTCCTTGCTTAGCAGGGAGCCTGCTTCTCCCTCTGTCTGCTGCGCCCCCTGCTTGTGTGCTCTCTGACAAATAAATAGAATATTTTAAAATGATAAAGATTTATTTACTTCTTAGAGAGAGAGAGTGCAGGCGGGTGACTGAGGAGGGGAAGAGCTGAGGGAGAGGAACAGAGAAACTCAAACCGGCTGCACTGAGCATGGAGCCCAGTGAGGTTTCCATCTCATGAAGCTACCATCAGACCAGCGGAAGCCAAGAGTCGGAGGCTTTGACTGACTGGACCAGCCCAGGGCCCCTGTGTACCAATTTAAATGAAATAAGGAAAGTAGCTTTTATTAGGACTACTGTTTTAATCCCAACTCCGGATTACTAGATGTGTGACTTTGGGCATTTTGCTTGTCTGAATCAAGTGTCCTTACCTGTAAATGTGTAATAATGTTAGTAAAGTCTGGCAGGGTTGTGGTGAGGCTTAGAAATAAGACCACACATAGATTTTTAGATGTAGTAATCAATAGGGACCCAGAAGGAAGCAGAATTCGGTCCAAATGAAGGGACTCTTTACAAACACATGGGCATGGTAGTGGGAATAAATGAGACACGAAGCACTCAGAAGCAGTTTAGCAAGAAGCTCTTGGGAAAGCGGTTGGTGTTTCTGGGGCTCAGTAAGACCTGGAACCTGGAAGGAGGGGCTTGGTGAGAGCCACAGAGATCCAGCTGCTGCGGGAGAGGCAGCCGCAGGGCAAGGCGGAGGCAAGGAAGAATGCTGACCTCTCTCTTCCCCAACTTTCCAGTTTCTTGTGTCTGTCTAACATCGGCTAAACCCACCTGGAAACTAGGCGGTCAGGTGTTGGAACGGTGCCGAACCTGCCTGGGTCAGCTTCTGAGGACTCAGAACTAGGCCTGGAAGGGTGGAGAGTGGATCTCAGGGCGACAATGGCGTCAAACTCGCAAACAACTATTCCTACTCGTAATAGACTCTTCAAGAACCCTCTCTGCAAACAGCTCGCGAATTCACAATTCCAGCTGAAAGTAAAAACTGACTTTCAGGCTTTAGGGGTGTCTGGGCGGCCCAGTCAGTTATGCGTTTGCCTTTGGCCCCATTCATGATCCCAGGTACTGGGATGGAGCCCTGCGTCAGGTCAGGCTCCCTGCTCACAGAGGGCATCTCCCTCTCCCTCTGCCTCCTCCATATGCTCATGCGCTGCCTCTCTCTCAGATAAATAAACAAAATCTTAAAACAAAACAAAGAAACACCTAGCAGGCTTTGTAAACCTAAGCATCCAAGTTTTGAAGCATCATCTCTCAGAGCTCTTTGGCTGAAAGGTCCTGACCAGCACTCATGAGAGATTTCCAGAGGTCTTGGCAGGCTTTGTAAACCAAGACAGGGAAGAATTTGAGAGTACGCCCTACCAACTTCCTCTGGGCATCCCCAGGTCTTCCATCATTTTGTGGCTTCCTGTGTCAGGATCAGTCTTGCTAGGCCTGGTTAGTCACTTGCTGACTGTTATTTTCAAGGAAGCCAGCCAGACTTCAGCAAAAGGTGACTACCTCCCAACACATTAATCCCACAGCAACAGGAAGTCATTCTAATGCCTTCCCTAGAGTTCAGCGTCTATGTGGGCTTCAAACTGAAGTAACTTCCTCTTTCCGACTTTGCCTTCCCGGTGGTCCTTTCCTCCTAAACCTTAATAATCCCATAGATAAAATGACGAACAAGGACCGTGGTGGAGAAACATGCTTCTTTCCTCATTTTAGATACATATCATAACTAGTATCAGAATCTTGAGTGTTCACTCCAGATATTAACATAAACAAAAGCCTCATTTCTGAATTTCTAGAAATGAAGACTTTGAGAAGTGGAGAGTACTGATATAAAATTGGCAGTCACTGTTTTAATGGAGAGAAACAAGTTAACTCTAGAAAAGTTAGTGAGAAGCAAGGATGAATTATTGTATATAACTTGTATATTACTGTATGTAACCAAACAGTACAGTTGACCGAAACAGGCCAACTTCCAGCATGATAGCTTGGGGAGCTCTGCTGAGCCAGCCCCCAGTGAAACTAGTGAAAATTATATATATACAAAAAAAAAAAAAAAAAGTCATTTAGGGATACCTGGGCCGCTCAGTCACTTAAAGGTCTGCCTTCGGCTCAGGTCGTGATCTCAGGGTTCTGGGATCAAGCCCCGCATGGGGCTCCTTGCTCAGTGGGGAGCCTGCTTCTCTCTGCCTGCTCCTTCCCTTGCTTGTGTGCTCTCTGACAAATAAATAAAATCTTTAAAAAGAAAAAAAAAGTCTTTTAAAGCCTCTAGAAGTCGTCCTAAAGGCAAACAGCAAATTAAGAAAGGTCTGTGCAAGAAACTCCATAAAAATTTGATACGATGGATGAAACCGTGACATGTGAACCAAGACCACTTCCCTGCTGCCTCTTCCCAGCTCACTGGGGCACAGATTCAACTCAGGCTGCTGCAGCCGACAGCAGACAGCACCGGGCGGGCTTTATCCTGCAGCCCCCAACGGGAGGATCTTCTCTGCAATAGGAGCAAGGTGGCTGCTTTCCCCCTCCGGCCCCTGGCTGTCGGTTGCTGAGGCTAGCTCGGATGAGTGTGGGGGGAGGTCAGAGCTTCCTTCTCAAGCCCAACCCTTTGTTGGGGAAGAGACCGTTGATTTTGGGTTGGGCTCTTTATTCCAGTTCTCTTGGTTTATATGTCTGTTTCTATGCTATTGCCATACTGCTTTGATTATTACATCTTTGTAACATAGTTTGACATGAGGAAGTGTGATGCCTCCAGCTTTGTTCTCTTTCTCAAGGTGTTTTGGAATTATTAGAGCCCCAGAGCCCTTCCCTCAGTCTTAGAGGCAGAGATTCCATACCAGGAGAGGAAGCTGAGCGGACTGCTGCCCTCCAACCCCACCAAGCACTCGTCTCCTAGAGTACCAGTGTCACCCAGAGGCTGGTCATTGTTCCTGCCCTCAGAGCCCGGGCTCAGAAATTCTGCCTGCGGGTGGAGGCGGGAGAAGCCGGTCATGAAGTGGTGGAAGTTTAAACCTAAGGGCTGCTTGAGAGAGCAGTGTAGCTGTGGGGAACCTGGCTGGCTCAGTTGGTGGAGCGCGGGACCCTGGATCTCGGGGCTGTGGGCTCCAGCCACGGGGTAGATACAGAGACCACTGCAAACAAGCAGACAGACAGACAGACAGACAAAGTGTCTGTTGTGTGAGTTGTGATGAGAGGCGCCTGGAAGGGTATTTAGTGTAGCTGAGACTGTAAGCCAGCTAGTTCGTGGGAATGAGCTGCAGAATGAAAGCGTTGGGAGAAGTCCTTTTGGGATTAGTACAAATATCAAATACTGATCTCAGAAACAGTTCTTTCCAAGGAGCCACAGTAGGATTGGATTAGTTTGTGGAGGAAGTCTGCTGCTGGGAACTCTTTTTTGTTTTGCCTTTTTTCCAGCTTTATTGAGTTATAATTGACACATGAAATTGTATATATTTATAGCATATGATGACTTGATAAACATGTACATTGTGAAATGATTACCACAATCAAGTTAATTAATACATTTATTACCTCTTCTACCGGTGAGAACACTTAAGATCTACCCTCTTTGCAAATTTCAGGTATACCATACAGTATTATTAACTGTATTCACCAGGCTATGCAGGGGATCCTCAAAGTATTCATCTTATAACTGTTAAGTTTGTATTCTTGGACCAACATCTCCCTATTCCCACCCCCCTGCCTCCCCACCCCAGCCCCTGGTGACCCCCATTCCATTCTGTCTCCATTAGTTTGACCTTTTAAATTTATTTAATTTTTATTTATTTAACTAATTTTTTTAAAAAGATTGTATTTATTAGAGAGTGAGCCTGAGTGGGCGTGGGAAGAGGCAGAGGTGAGGGACGAGCAAAGTCCCCGGTGAGCAGGAGCCCGGCGAGCAGGAGCCCAATGTGGGGCCCCATCCCAGGACCCTTAGATCATGACCTGAGCCAAAGTTCAGACACATAACTGACTGAGTTACTCAGGAACCCTTTCTTTATAAGATTTTATTTTTAAGTAATTTCTACACCCAATGTGGAGTGCCCTGATAATTAGGATCAGATAGATGGCTCGCAAATATTTTCTCTGATTACATTTTTAAACAATCTATGTAAAATTATGTAGTACATGTCTTTCCCTTCTGGTTTATTTCACTTAGCATAATATCCTCTAGGTTCCTCATTTCAAAAGTGGCAGTATTTCCTTCTTTTTATGGCTGAATAATATTCCGACTGTGTGCATGTGTGTGTCTGAGTGTGTGTCTGTGTACCACATTTTCTTGATCAGTTCACCCATTGACGGAGACTCTAGTTGTTTCCACATGTTAGCTATGATGAGTAATACTGCAGTGAACATGGGAGTGCATATTATCTTCCAAGGTACCGACTCTGTTTTCTCCGGATATATATCTAGAAGTGGGATTGCTGGATTTTATGGTAGTTCTATTTTTAATTTTTTGAGGATCCTCCATACTGTTTCCCACAATGGCTATACAATTTACGTTCCCACCAACAACGTACAGGGTTGCCTTTTCTTCAGATCCTTGCTAATACTTGTTATCTCTTCTCTTTGGATAATGGCCATCCTAACAGGTGTGAGGTGGTATCTCATTGTGGTTTTGATTTCCATTTCTTTGATGATTAGTGATGTTGAACATCTTTTCATATGTTTGTCTTTCAGCATCTTTTTGAGTACCTTTCTACTCAGGTCTTTTCTGCATTTTTAAATCAGGTTGTTTATTCTTTTGCTATTCGATTTTAGGAGTTCCTTATCTTTCTGGATGTTGATTACACATCAGATAGATGGTTTGCAAATATTTTCTCTGATTACATAAGATGCCTTTTTATGTTTTTGTTTATTTTCTTAGCTGTGCAGAGATTTTTAGTTTGGTATAGTTCCCCCTTGCTTATTTTTTGCTTTTCTTGCCTCTGCTCTTGATGTCATGTCCAAAAAAATCATTGCCAAGACTAACATCAGGAATATTTTTCATTATGTTTTCTTCCAGACAGTCTAAAGTTTCAGATATTACATATAATTTTTTAAATTTTTTAAAAAATATTTTATTTATTTATTTTACAGAGAGAAAGAGAGAGAGAAAGATCACAAGTAGGCAGACAGAGAGAGGGGGAAGCAGGGTCCCCGCTGAGCAGAGAGCCTGATGCGGGGCTTGACCCCAGGACCCCGAGATCATGACCCGAGCCAAAGGCAGAGGCCCAACCCACTGAGCCACCCAGGTTCCCCTTACATATAATTTTTAATACATTTTGAGTTAATATTTGTGAGTGGTGTAAGTTAGTGGCCCATTTCATTCTCTTATTTATCTAGTTTTGTCAACATCATTTATTGGAGAGACTGTCCTCTCTTCACTGTGTGTTCTTGGCAGCTTTGTCAGAGATTAATTGGTTTACATTTGGGCTCTTTATTCCAGTTCTCTTGGTTTATATGTCTGTTTCTATGCTATTGCCATACTGCTTTGATTATTACATCTTTGTAACATAGTTTGACATGAGGAAGTGTGATGCCTCCAGCTTTGTTCTCTTTCTCAAGGTGTTTTGGCTATTCAAGGTCTTTTGTAGTACCATACAAATTTTAGGGTTGTTTTTTCAGTTTTTATGGAAAATATGAGGGCACCATTGAAAACATTAGGACAATATACTGGGAATTATTAGAGCTCAACAGCTGTTGTCAGGAAAGGGTGGAGATAATTTTACTAGTACCATTGTCATCCTAGAGTGACCATAGGCTGTGCCTCCCTGATCGCAGAGCATCAGAGACTTAATAGTGTGTATGTGTATGTGGGTGGGATAAGGATAACAAGCCTGAGGCAGGAGACTAATTCTCAGAATTGCTACAGTATAGTACGTAAACTGTTTAGTTCCCAGTAAAAAACTATAGGGCCTGAAAAGGAATAGGAAAGTATGATCTACATACTGGAAAGAAGGCAGGCACCTGAAAATACCTGTGAAAATTACCAGATGTCAGATTTAACAGAAAAATATTTAAAATAACCATTATAACTAGTTCACAGAGCTGAAGGAAACTATGACTGAAGTAAAGTGTAATGCCAATGTTACACGAAATAGAGAATATAAAGAGAGAGAGAGAGATTTATTAGAGATAGAAAAAAGTTGGAAACTTTGGAGTTCAAAAGTGAAGTGAAATAACTAAGGTAAAAAATTCTTTGGAGAGGCTTAGCTATAGATTTGAGCTGGCAGAAGAAATGATTAGCGGACTTGAATATGAATTTATGGTCTATTCAAGCTGATGAACAGCGATAAAAAAGAAAGAAGAGAAATCAACAGAGCCTCAGAGAAGTATTGGACAGCATGAAGTAAACTAATGTGTGTGTAGTCGTAGTAGTACCAGAAGGAAGAAGAAAAAATAGAAATAATGGCTGAAAAATCCCCAAATTTATTGAAAATTAATAACCTACACATCCAGGAAGCTCAATGAATAAATGAGAAGAGAAGAATAGTTGAAAAGAGACCAGTAAGTAGATACATCCTAGTAAATATGTTGAAAGTCAAAGGAAAGCAGAAAATCTTAAAGACAGAAAGAGAAAAATGACTCATCACTCACTTATCAGAGAACTCCAATAATAATAACAGCTGATTTCTCAGCAGAAAAAGTGGAGGCCAGAAGCCTATGGGATACCACATTCTGTGTGTTTGAAGAAAAATAAAAACCTGCTTGGGTGAGCCAGTTCTGTGCGAGCTACTTCTGTATAGCCCCCTGAGTGGTGTGTCCTGTCTTCCTCTAGGTTTTATGAGTGTAAGAAATCTTTTTCAAGTTTATACACCTCTCTGTGGTGTTATTTTCTGTCTGTACCTAATCGATCATCAGATGTACACGTCTTGGGACACCCAGGTGGCTCAATCAGTTGAGCATCCAACTCTTGATTTTGGCTCAGGTCATGATCTTGGGGTTGTGGGATCGAGTCCCATGTTGGACTCTATATCGGGCCTGGAGCCTACTTGAGATTCTCTCTCACCCTCTGCCTCTCTCTCACTCTCATTCCCTCTCTAAAACAAAAACAAAAACTCCCCCAAATCTCAAAACATTTTAAGTTACATAATTATTCCTTACAATATAACACCATATACCAAATTTAACTAAAAATGGATCAGAGACCTAAATGTAAGAGCAAAAACTGGAAAACTTTTAGGAGAAAATAGAGGGTTAAAATCTTTATGACCTTCAATTTGGCAAAGGATTCTATGACATGACTCCAAAATCACAAACAACCAAGTCAGAGCTGCTGCCGCCAAGTTGGGGTCCAGTCTCAAGCACTGCTGACCCTGGCCCGCCCAACGTGCACTCCCGATTCCTTTTAGTTCTAAGTCCAAAATGGCAACTCTCAAAGATCAGCTGATTCAAAATCTTAAGGAAGAACATACTCCCCAAAATAAGATTACAGTTGTTGGGGTTGGTGTTGCTGGCATGGCTTGTGCCATCAGTATCTTAATGAAGGACCTAGCAGATGAACTTGCTCTTGTTGATGTCATGGGAGACAAAAGAGAAGATGATGGACCTCCAGCATGGCAGCATTTTCCTTAGAACACCAAAAATTGTCTCTGGCAAAGACTATGATGTGACTGCAAATTCCAAGCTGGTAATTATCACAGCTGGGTCATGTCAGCAAGAAGGAGAAAGCTGTCTTAATTAGGTCCAGCATAACATGAACCTCTTTAAGTTATCATTCTTAATATCATAAAATACAGCCCAAACTGCAATTTGCTTGTTGTTTCCAATCCAGTGGATGTCTTGACCTGTGAGGCTTGGAAGACAAGTGGCTTTCCCCAAAACCATATTATTGGAAGTGGTTGCAATCTGGATTCAGCCCAGTTCTGTTACCTAATGGGGGAAAGGCTGGGAGTTCACCCATTAAGCTGTCATGGGTGGATACTTGGGGAGCACAGTGACTCCAGTGTGCCTGTATGGAGTGGAGTAAACGTTGGTTTACCACCAGATGGCTGGTGTCTCTCTGAAGAAACTGCCCCCTGACTTAGGCACTGATGCAGATAAGGAACAGTGGAAAGGGGGTCACAAACAGATTGTTGACAGTGCCTATGAGGTGATCAAACTGAGAGACTACATTTCCTGGGCCATTGGACTGTGGCAGTTTTGGCAGAAAGTATAATGAAGAATCTTAGGCGGGTGCATCCAATTTCCACCATGATTAAGGGTCTCTTTGGAATAAAAGATGATATTTCCTTAGTGTTCCTTACATCTTGGGACAGAATGGAATTTCAGATGTTGTGAAGGTGACTCTAACTCCTGAGGAAGAGGCCTGTTTGAAGAAGATACACTCCGGGGGATCCAAAAGGAGCTGCAGTTTTAAAGTTTTCTACTGTACCACTTCACTGTCTATACTACAACAGCATTTTCATTGGAGGTTGTGTACATTGTCCTTATTATCTGATCTGTTACTCAAGGAATATTAAAATGGCCTAAGAAAAAAACATCAGTTTCCTGAAGTTCTAAATAGGAATGTAAATCAAACCCTGAAGCTATATCCTAATGCTGGATGATACCTGTCTTTGTAGTCCTAAATGGGTTCATCTCAGAAGCACCACTGCCAATATTGTGTATGCTGCAGTTGCTCTGCAAACCAGATCATATTTCCTGTGTGTTCTATGACTTCTGATTCCTTCACCCAACACCCAGCATGCCTAGTCCATCTTTTTCCATTCAGTCACATCCTCAGATCCAATGTATAAATTCATTATTGCATGTATTGTTCATAACTGTTCCAAAGGATCTTATTTTGTATACCATATATGTCAGAATATGTACATTGTGTACATTGCCATATAATGTAAAAAGATCATGCAACCAACTAAGTGTCATACCAACTAAAATGCCAAATAAAATTTGAACAGGGACTTTTTTTTTTTTTTTGAAAAAAAAAAATCACAACCAAAGAAAAAAAATTAATTGGGAATTTGCAAACCATCTATCTGGTTAGGAATGGTCCTGTATCTCAAATATAGAAAGAACTCTTACTGCCTAGTAATAAAAAGTTAAATAACCCAATAAAAGATTGGCCAATTGATCTGAATAAATATTTTTCTAAAAAAGATAGAAAAGTCATCAACAGACACGTGAGGAGATGCTCAGCATTATTACGCATTAGGGAAATGAGAATGAAAACTGTAACGAAATACACATCATACATACTAGTGTAACTATAGTAAAAAAGGCAGACAATAACAAGTGTTGGCAAATATGTGACAGTGTTTCAGAAAGTTAAATAGAGTCACACAGGTCGTCCAGCAATTCTATTCTTAGATATACATTCAAGACTGTTGAAAACATAGATCCACACATAAACTTGTGTAAACATACTCAAAGCAGAATTATTCATCGCAGCTAAAAAGTGGGAACAACCCAAATGTTCATGAACTGATGAGTGGATAGACAGATTATTTTATAGCCACAGAGTAGAATGACATTTAGCCTTAAAAAGTAATGACGTACTGATACAGCCACAACGCAGGTGAATCTTGAAAACTTACGCCAGACCTAAAAGAACAAATATCCTGTGACTATATATAAGTAATTAGAGCAGTCAAATTCTTGAAGAAAGTAGTCAGGGGTGGGGGAGGTAGGGAAGTCACAGTTTAACGGGTACAGAGTTTCATGTAGGGATGATGAAAACTTCTGTTGATAAAGACTGCACAACAATGTGACTGAACTTAATTCCACAGAATGGTGCACTTAAAAACTGTTGAAATGGCAAATTTTATGTTATATATATTTTACCACAACTCAAAACACTGGAAGTAAGGAAATTTTCAGATGGGGTTTCCATTGTGGAAGAGAGTGAAGAGACACTTGTGGTGGACACTTGTGCTACATTCAGCTTCAGCTGGTGAAATACTCGTTCTGTGAAAAGATGACTGATTATGGTACAATTCTTAGAGCAGTTGCTAAAAAGCTATGCAAAGAGAAACATAGCGAAAAACATAGCAGATAAATTGAAATGAATACCCCAAAATGTTAACATAACCCAAAATAAGCCTGGAAAGGGAAAACAGAGGAACACAAGCCAGATAAATAAACAAAAAAGAAATAATAAAATGGTAGACCTAAATGCAAACACGTTATTCAGTGCATTAAATGTAAATGGTCTAAACATAACAGTAGAAAATGCAGAGATGGCCAGAATGGATTAAGGAAAAAAGAAAAAGAAGAAACCATGGACCAAATTTGTGCTGTCTACAAAACAATCATTGCAAATATAATAATATGTATAGATTAAAAAGATAAAAAGTAATGTCTGCAAACATTAATCAATAGAAAGCTTAATGGCTACATGAGTAGCTCACATAGATTTCATAGCTAAAAACAGAACCAGGGATAAAAAATGATTATTTATCATAATAATCAAAAGGACACATTACCAATAATTCATAATAATCTTAAATCTGCATGCACCTAATAATGTTGCTTTACATTACATAAAACTGACAGAATTGAAAGGACAAATAGACAGTTACTACAGTTTCATTGGAGACCTAAAACCTCCTCTAATATTAATAGTAGAATGAGTAGAAAGAAAATCAGCATAGTTGTAGAGTAATAGAACATCATCATCAAACAGCTAGATTTAATTTTAACTTATGGAACATTTGACTAAACAACAGTAGAAATATCTCTTCCCACATGCACATGAACACTCACTAAATTACATCATATCCTAGAACATAAAGTTGACAAATTTAGGATAATCAGAATTATCTTAAGTATGTTCTCTGACCATACCAAGCAAAAACCAGATATCAGAAAGATAGTAAGCCAGAAACAAACATTAGAAAGTTAACAGACACTTAGAATTTAAATGTGTGTCAAAACAGCCTATACATTCAAATAGGGAATTTTAGGAGAAATAGAAAGTATTTGAAATGAAAGAAAATAAAAATAGAGAACAGAATTTGTGGAATGTAGCTAAGGTAGTACTTAGGTAGAAATTTATGACTTTAGATGCTTATATTTAAAAAGAAGAGAGATCTCAAATCAATAATCTAAACTTCCATTTTGAACTAGAAAAGGAAAAATAAACCCCAAAGAAGCAGAAGAAAATAATGAAGATAAGAATATAAATAAAAGAAGTTAAAAATATAAAATATAATCTGTTGGAGGCGGGCCCCTGGCCAGGACGGCCTCCACCATTAAAAGATGGCGCCTGGCTAGTTGCCAGGTTAGGATTGGCTCGTGAGACTCAGCGGAACACCCAAAGAGGAGGTAAACAGCATTGGTTGCTAGCAAAAGTTGTTCGTTTAGGTGCGCAGCCTGATTCGCTCCCTCCTGTACCCTGCTCGCTGATTGGTCACGTAAACCTATATAAGTGTGTAGACTGGCAGAAATAGAGACAGAGAAGATGCATCTGAACTGGGGCTTCTTGTCGTCCTTGGGGGTCGAGGGTGATAAATGGCGCTGGCACCCGGGAACTAAATAAAGGAATCTTGCAAGGTAATCCGCAGGAAAGCGGGGAGTAAGGGTCCGCAGGTAAGCGGGGACAGTAGCCACGTTCAAAAGTGGGAATTCCGCGGGAAAGCGGGGAGTAAAGTATATGCGTGTAAAAAGTTAATGTGCTAGTGTCTTTAACGTCCGCGTCTGTTGTCTGTGTGTTCATAATGGGATCTGAAGTATCTAAAGTGCGGTTGGAAGGGTCTTTAAAAGACCTGCTGAAAGCCAATGGAACTCCACTAAAAGCAAAAACTGCTCGGGCCTTTTTGAATAAGTGGAAAAGGCGGCTCCATGGTTCCTAGATGAAGGCTTGCTAAACATACCTCAATGGGACCACCTGTGATCCAGGGTTTGGCCCCTGTGAAACCTATTAATGCCTCGGGGCCATATCAACCTTTTAAGTTGCCCAGGTGCACCAATAACAGGGTATGGCCACCGGAGTGGTCTGGATGTCAGAGTACCTTGCGCTCAGTTTACATCAATGAAATGCATAGCTTTACATTCACTCCACGCTTTCCTACTTATAAAAATAATACCTTTACAGGATACAATTGTCCATGTTAAATGGTGGCAAATTCCTCAACTGTTCTTATATGCGTCTCGCCACCGTTCCTTTTCCTCCTAACAAATGCTAGCGAGCTGAATGATACGTTGAATTGCACTAAGAATTGCTGTCTTTCCCAGTGCTGGAATGTCACGGCCTTCAAGCTGGCTGTGATTATGCGTATCCCTACCCGTGTTCCTATCCCAGTTTTCATTCCAGAGGACAGGTTACCGGTGGTGCCATCCAGAAAGAAGAGAGATTTTGGTATCACAGCCGCCATTGTGACAGCATTGACTATATCTACAGCAGCTGCCACGGCAGCAGCAGTCTCGCTTGCTGCAACTATACCCACTGCGGAAGCTGTGAACACCCTTGCAGAAGGAACGGTGGCTTCCCTTCAAACACAGACTCAGATCAATGCACATCTGCAAGCAGGAATCCTGATAGTCAACCAGAGAGTGGATTTGGTTCAAGAACAAGTGGACATATGGGGGGCCCTATTGGGACTGGGATGTATAGTACCCTTCCCGGCAATTTGTGTAACTCCCATAGCCTATACTAATATGAGTGACCCTTTCCCAATACTTGCGGGGGAATTAGTCCGCAGAATTCCAAAACTATACTCAGCACCTGCTACTAGGCATAACAAGGATAAATAACACCAGAGTTGAGCTTGCAACCCTCCCAGCGATAATCAAAACATTGCAAGATGTGTTAACCTTTACGAAACAATGGGCTAGCGTAATTGGTCTGATGACAATCCTCGTGGTGGGCTTGATTCTGCTAGTAAGGAAACTGCAAATTTGGAGGTGACAGCAACCTAGGCAACAGCAAGCCATGGTGCAGGCCTTGTTAGCCATCGAGGCTGGAACATCCCCCCAAGTGTGGCTAAGTATGCTGGATCGGTAGTCAACGACGGGTAAGATTGGTGGGGGAAATATACCAACCTAAGACAGGACGCAGATCATTGATATCTGCCGTCTGATGACGGGTAAGGATATTCCCCGCCACTGACAACCTAAGACAGGCACGATCCCTGCCATAAAAGAAAAAAGGGGGAGATGTCGGAGGCGGGCCCCTGGCCAGGGCAGCTTCCGCCATTAAAAGATGGCGCCTGGCTAGTTGCCAGGTTAGGATTGCCTCCTGAGACTAAGCGGAACGCCCAAAGAGGAAGTAAACAGCATTGGTTTCTAGTGAAGTTGTTCGTTTAGGTGCGCAGCCTGATTCGCTCCCTCCTGTACCCTGCTCGCTGATTGGTCATGTAAACCTATATAAGTGTGTAGACTGGCGGAAATAAAGGGAGAGAAGATACATCTGAACTGGGGCTTCTTGTCATCCTTGCGGTTCGAGGGCGATAATAATCAATGAAACACAAGCTGGTTCTTTGAAAAGGTTGATAAAATTGAGAAGGATCTAGCAAGACTGACGAAGAAAAGAGAAGACAGAAATTGCTAATATCACGAATGGAAGAAGAGATATAACTGTGGACTCTAGATGATAAAAGGATACTAAGCTAATACTATAAAAAACGTGACAAATCCATGAGATTCGATGAAATGCCAATTCAATGACAACCATAAACTACCAAAGCTCACCCAAGATGGAATGGATACCCAGAGGTCCTATACCTACTAAAGAAGCTGAATTCACAGCAATCAACAATAAGAACTAAAAAGTCATCGCTTCTCGGCCTTTTGGCTAAGATCAAGTGTAGAACAAAAAAGTCATTTGAAAAAATTTCTATGCTTATACGGCTTAACTTGTGAATATACCAAATGTTTAAAGAAAATATAACAGAAATTCTATGCAATTTCTTCCAGAAAATAGACAAGAGGGAAATATATCACAGTTCATTTTATGAGACCAAAATACGAAACCAAGACAAAGGCAATACAGAAAAAATCTCACAGATCAATATCCCTCATGAACATAGACATAAAGTCCCCAGTAAAATATCAATAAATTGAATCCAGCAATATTTAAAATGAAAATGATACTAAAGAAAAATGGAGTCTATCCAAAGAATGCAAGGCTGTTTCAGTATTTGAAAACTAATCAGTTTAATCTACCATATTAACAACCTCACAAAGGAAAACCCACATGATTTTATCAATCGATCCTGAAAGAGTATCTGATAAAATTCAACATACATTTTTGTTAAAAATGCTCTGCAAACTAAGAATAGGGGAGAGCGTTTTATAAACAACTACAAATAATCTACAGTGACATTGCACTTGGTGGTGATAAAATGCATGTTCCTATGTTTTTTTTTTTTTCAGGGCAAATAAAAGAATATGGTTTTATTAAAGCACTGGGACAGGATCTGTGGGCAGAAAGAGCTGCACTGGAATTGTGAAGAGTAATTGGTTACACATTTTTAAGTTGGGAAGGATAGAAATAAAGGAAGCGTCCAAAAGGATTTTCATATGCTAACGAAGATTTATGGAATCCCGGAGGCCTGATTATTGTCAAGTTGAGGTTGTTTTTCCGCCTTTAACAAAACATTAACCTTAAGAGAGTTGGGAGTTCCTGGAGGAATGTCATCTTCTGCCTGTCTCAAGTATTTGTCAATGGATGACAAGTTGTATGGAAACTTAATTCTATCTACATTTCCTTTTGTCTTTGTTCTCTACATAATTCGCCCTGGAACAATCTTTAAGGTTGTTGAGGGCGGAAGGTCTTATCTTCTGTGACTTCTTCCTGCTGAACAGGGGCATAAAGATGTCCCTACCTATGGGTCAACATTGATCTGTTGCAGAACTTGTATATATGCGTATAAATTCATATATATATATTTTTTTCTACATATAGGATTTCTGAATATAGATATGTATATATAGGAGCTACCAAATGCAGTAAAGGAGTCTTGGCACGAGAGGAGAGCCAAATACTGGAAAAAACAACAAAATAAGGTTTATATGAAAAAAGAAACCCCAATTAAAAAAGCCTTTGATAGTTGATCAAAATTTTCTTCCAGCCCAGGAGTTTAACCAATCACGAAAGGATAGGGAGAGAGAGAGATCATGTAAAGCATCAGTTCAAGTATTTATCTTTTAGCAATCCTGCTACATTTCTGTGATGATCTGGAATATATACACAACGTCCTGTTTTTATGATAGCACAAGTTCCACCTTGTGCAGCAATGAAAATGTCTAATGCCGTTTTATTTTGTAAAACTGCTTTACCTATTTGCGTTACTTCAGTGTTTAATAGGGAAATGCTATTTTGAGTTTCATTTAGGGCTTTGATTGTGTATTATCAAGAGCGTCCACGTGCCAAGTGACATCCTCCAGACCTTCGTTGTCATTTGAAGAGAAGTTGGAGGTCTTCCACACGTTCACGGGACAAAGAAGCCATGTTAGTGGGCATACTGGCTTCCGAATTTGCAGAGTCTCAGAGTCCAGACGAGAAGACTCAGCTGGCGGGTTGGGCACCAAAATTATATGATTTGATGTGGGGTGGGGTCCTAGAGTGAACCGTCAAGAAAGAATTCTTGAGATGTTTTTGTGCAAAAAAGATAGTTTTATTAAAGTATGGGGATAGGACCCATAGGCAGAAAGAGCTGCACTCAAATATTTAGGTGATTGGAAAAAGGAAGGAAGTTCACTTTCCTCACTACTATTGAATACCATTCTGACAGTCCTAGCCATTTCCGTAGGGCAAGGAAAAGAAATTAAAGATGTATGGGGTGGAAAGGAAGAAATAAACTATCCCTGTTCGTAGATGACATTATTTCCAACACAAGTAATTTCCAGGAATTTTTCTTAAAATTTTAGGAAAGGGACGTCTGGGTGGCTCAGTTGGTTAACTGTTTGCCTTTGGCTCAGTCATGATCTCAGAGTCCTGGGATGGAGCCCTGCATGGGGCTCTCCACTCAGCGGCAAGCCTGCTCTTTCCTCTCCCTCTGTGATCTGTCTCGTTTTCTCAAATAAATAAATAAATAAATTTTTTAAAAAAAGAGTAAAATTTTAGGGCAAATATATGAGCTAATCAAAGTCACTAGATACATCTTCGAAAGGTCAGCACACAAAACAACTATGGCATACTAGCAAGGAGCAATTAGATATCAAAATTTTTTAAAAATTAAAGAAGTTTCTGACAAGGAAAATACCTATGAATAATTCTAACTGAACTGTGCAGTATCTGCATGCTGAAAATAAAAATGTTGACAAAAGAAATAAAATGCAATTTAAATAATAGGTCTTATTTATGAATTAGAATACTCACTATAGGAAAAATATCAATTTTTCTTCGTGTATAGATCTAAGACAATTGTCAAAGTTACAGAGGGATATTTTGTAAAGTATTTATGGAAAGACAAGGGAAATAGAGTCGCTAAAACAACTTTGAAAAAGAAGAATACATTTAGAGAACTTATAGTACCTGAATTTTAGACTTACCGTGAAACTACAGTAATCAAGACAGTGTGGTATTGGCAAAAGAATAGGCAAGTAGGTCAATGGAACAGGACAGAGATATAGAAATAGATCCACACAAATGCAACCATTTGATTTTTGGCAAAAGTACAAAAATTCTTAAATAGAGAAAGAGTAGTTTCTTCAACATGTAGTGTTAGAAAAATTGGATATTCATATCCAAAAGGAACTCCAAAAGAAAACAACTAAATTTCACATTTTATATACCAATATTAATGCAAAATGGGTCAGCTCTAAATGTAAGGCCAAAATCTAGAAAACTGAAAAAAAAAACAAGCACATCCTCATGGCCTGGCATTAAGCAAAGACTGTACTGTCAAAAGATGATTGATAAAAGAAAAAAAATAACTCGGACTTAACTAACAATCAGCTTTTATTTTGGGCAACATTTTGGTGGGTTTGAGCATGAGACTGTCCAGAGGCCAGAGTGGGGGGCCACCATTCAAAAGGGGGGAGTGCAAGGGACCTTCTCAGGGTCAGGAGTTGGGAGACATGAGGTCACACGGCAGCCCGACAGGATTCTCCAGGTCAGAGAGTTCTGAAGAGCAGCCACAGTTTAGGGTCATTATCTTATCTATGGCTAATGCATGAGCAAGATTATGGGGTAGCAAACCTTGGTGGTGTGGGCACCTGGGTGGCTCAGTGGGTTAAGCGTCGGCCTTCAGCTTGGATCATGATCCCGCAGTCCTGGGATTGAGCCCCACGTCAGGCTCCCTGCTCAGGGGTAGTCTGCTTCTCCCTCTCTGCTCGCTCTCTCAAAGAAGTAAAATCTTTAAAAGCAAGAAACAATTGGTTGTGTAAAATGTGAGTTTGACAGGGTGGGGTTTGGGGCTAATGAGTCTCAGCCTGCTGTTAAGAAGTAAACAACAGTGGCGCCTGGGTGGCTCAGTGGGTAAAGCCTCTGCCTTCGGCTCAGGTCATGGTCTCAGGGTCCAGGGATCGAGCCCCGCATCGGGCTCTCTGCTCAGCGGGGAGCCTGCTTCCCCCTCTCTCTCTGCCTGCCTCTCTGCCTACTTGTGATCTCTCTCTGTGTCATATAAATAAATAAAATCTTAAAAAAAAGAAGTAAACAACATAGAAGCCAGTATGTGGAGGCCATCTTTGGCTCATGTATGTAACAACTGGATAATGGGTTGTGGCTCGAAGAAATTTGAGCGCATACTAGAAAGAGTCTAGATTGCCTTGAGGAGACTGTTGGTGGAAATGTGGATAGAAAGGCGATTCTGGTAAGGACTCAGAAGGAAAAGAGGAACAGATTACTGGAAACGGAAGGAATTTTATATAAAACTGGAGGAATTGTTATATAGTGGCATAAAACTTGGCTGCATTGTGTTCTGCAGTTGTGGAGAAAACAAACTGTAAATGATGAAATTGAATATGTTGCTGAAGAGATTTCCAAGCGAAGTACTGGAGATGCAGCCTGCTATTTTCTTTCTGCTTAGTAAAACGTAAAAGGAAAGAGATAAATTAAGGAAGAAACTGTTAAGCAAAAAGGAGCCAAGACTTGGTGATTTCAGAAGTTCTTGGCTTCTCCAGATTTCAAAGGATGTGAACATTAAGAAATTCACTATTAAGGAAGTGTGTTCTGGAGAGAAGTCCAAGTGTAGGGCTGGATAAGCTTTTGCTCATACAATTAGGATATACTCAATCATCTCAGGAGAAGGCAGAAGCGATGGGGTTTTCCAGAAAGTATCTAAGGCTGTGGACTCTCGTGACATACACGAGGGACCCACATGGTTTTTGAGAATGTTATTTCAGCAGGAACACTGCTAACTTGGACTGAAAGGGACAGAAACAGGACATAATGAGAGAAAGCTGTTGAGCTTCCAAAATTACTCAAGCAGGAAATTACAACTGCAAACATATGCTACCCTTCAGGAAAAAGTAATAATGATTCCAAGGGTAGAGCCCCTGCAGGTTGTATAGAAGCCTCTGGAGTCTCAGGGACAGAGCATTAAGATACACCGTATTATTCCCAGGTCCTGAGACTTAACAGAACTTTTCAGTATGTATTTCAAACTTACCTGGCACTGGTGACTCTTTATTCTTTCCACTGCCACCCCCCCCCCCACTCTCTTTGGGAATGGGAAGGTCTATCCTGTTTATGTCTAATGTTACACCTATCTCATCATTATATTTTAAAATTCAAATAATTTGTTTTCTTGTTTTATGTGTCCACAGAAAGAACTCTTTTGTTTCAGGGCAGAACACACAGAATCTGACCCGTACTTGATGTAGGTGATGGGATTTGGGACTTTTGTGCTGATGATAATTAGATGAGATTTGGGACTCAGAGCTGATGCTGTAGGGAAGTGAGTTTGGACGAGGATATTGGGATAGAGTGAATATGTGAGACAGACGTGAGTTTTAGGGGGCCAAAAGTGAACTGTGGTGGGTTGCACGGTGCCACTCTCAAAATATATGTCCATATTCTAGTTCCTAGAATCTGAGAATGTGATGTTGTTTGGAAAAAGGGTTTTACAGATGTAATTAAGTTAAGGATTTTAAGATGAGATCATCCTACATTTCATGAATAGGCTCTTAATCCATTGACAAATACCTTCATGAGAGACACAGAAGAGAGGCGTGGCAGAAGATGAGAAGAAGGGCCTGGAAAGACAGAGGTTGAGACTGGCATTATGCACCCACAAGCTAGGAGTGCCTGGAGCCACCAGAAGTTGAAGAGACCAAGACATTTTCTGTCTTAGAGGCTTCATAGAGAGCAATACCTTGACCTTGGACTCCTGGCCTCCAGAACATGAAAGAACTCATTTCTGTTTTGTTACAGAGCTCATAGCAATTGGTTGTGGACGCCCTAGGAAACAAGTATGTCTACCTTGTTCTGGTTTTAGGGTTAGGAGCTCTGTTAAGGGAGAACCATGTAGCATTACAGAAGAGTCCTGACATACATTTGGTTTCTTGGTGTAGGTGTGGGAGCCCGAGATTCGTGGTTCTGGAATGATTAGGACATGAAATTATAGCCCTAAGTTTACCCAGATATCTTCACAGCCTCCATACAGAGCAAACTCTTGTAGGAAAGGCTTAAGATTCCATGTTTCATAACAGTTTTGCATCTTACTGAGCAATATACAATTCCTCTGAAAAAGGTATTTTGTTTCCAATCTTCCAGTTTGGGGGGGGGGGCGGTCACTGCTAGAACAAGATGTAATTCCAAGGTACAGTTAAGACATAAGAGCAGGAAGACAAACTTTCTGAGCTGGTCTTCTCATCTGTAATATGAAAAAGCAGTGATATCCATTTGCAGAATTGTTCTGTTCTGTTTTGGTTTTTAGGATTGTTTATCTCTCAGGAGAAAGAACACAATGTGCTTTAAGCCTGTAAAGTCCTACTTGCAATGGTTAATTTTATGTGTTAATTTGACTGGGTCATGAGGTGCCCAGAGTAAACGCCATTTCTAGGTGTGCCTGGGAGGAAGTTTCCGGATGAGATGAGGCGGACGTGGCAAGTAGGGGGCCTCCCCCCGATGTGGGCGGGCAGCATCCCATTCTTCGAGGTCTTGGAGAGCAAAAAGCAGAGGAAGGAAGGGTTTCTTTTCTTCCTTTCTGCCTGCTCGGCATCAGTCTTCCCCTGCCCTTGTACTAGAACTTACATCACTGGCGCCTCTGGTTCTTTGGCCTTCAGATAGGCCTGGAATCACACCACTGGCTCTCCTGGGTCTCCAGCTTGCGTATGGCAGATTGTGAGACTTCTCAGCTTCTGTAATCAAATGAGCCAATTTCTTATAACAAATCAATCTCTCTCTCTATCTCTATTCATCTATTTATTTTGGCTTTACTTCTATATTCATTCTGTTTCTCTGGAGAACTCCAATACACTACACAATTCTGCTTTTAAACTAAATATTATTAGATGACTTTTAAGCCAAAATATTACAACTTTTATGCTTTACATTGTCAACCCCCCCCATACCTTACTCTAGTAGGCTCACTCATTCAGTCACTGAGTCAAGTAGCCCAACCTCTTATCAAGTTTTCACAATTTTGGATGATGCCTATTCCAGGCCAGATTTAGACTAAGAATTTGTGGTTTTGTTTTATTTTGTTTGAGGCTATTAAAAAGAATAAACTGCCTTTAGAAAATTGCAGATAAGCAGTTTTATTAGTATCTTCACCAAGTTATTCCCAATGGTCTATCACTTACCTATTATATACTACAACTGTTTAATTATTTTGGTATTTTTCTTATTGGTAAAGTGTTGCTCTTTGGGTTCCTGGACTCAGTTCCTGTGTGTGTGTGTGTGTGTGTGTGTGTGCGTGTGTGTGTGTGTGTGTGTAGGTTTCCAATACCAACAAGCAATTCTGATACCAGCAGGGTCTGAGAATTCTGGTTCCCCAACCTGGAATCTCTCTGAATTCTCTTCTTGGGTTTTTATAAAGTCTTTTTTATCTGATTGATTAACTCATTGGCTCTTGGTGACTGATTCAGCCTCTAGTCATTCTACCTCCCTAGAAATCAGGGGGTAGAACTGAGAGTTCCAACCCTCTAGACATGATTGGTTCCCCTGTCAATAGCCCCCATCCTTTGGTATTTTCTGGAAGTGACCTTCATTAACATAAATTGTGGAGGAAAAGGGGTTTGTATGAATTACACCTGTTTCAGCTTTGTGGCTCTGAAGCAATTTCAGGAACTGAGACTAAGAGACCAAACATAATAAAAGATGTTCCCATTGCTCTTAGAAGCTCAGGACATTCCAGGGGTTTTGTGAACTGTGAGCCAGGAACTGTTTGTAAAGACCAAATATATATAATAAATATATTTTGGTCATCTGAATGATCAAATATATATATATAAAATAAATCACAGTATCACAGTTGGCCAAGAGATTCTGTTTGTTTCCCTGTTTTGAGAGAGCTAAGTATTCAATCATGTTGACTTTAACTATAGAGTCTTTCTGTGTCTCAGAACAAAAACAAAAAAAAAAAACCTAGATGCAGGCTAAAAATCTCATTCAAAAATCTAAATAAATATTGCAAAATAATTCTTGATATTGAATTTTCTGTTTTAACCTAGATTTAGATGTCACTGACTGTAGTGGCCTTCATGTTAATTCATTTCAATCAAATGGAGACTATGATTTTCACAAGAAATGTCAGAAAGAATAAGATAAGAAAAATATGTCAGCTCTCACTATTCCTGTTGCAGCCTTTAGCTCCAAAATAATAGAATGAAAGGCTATCTAAATTTATTCATGCAAAACAATTACTTCCCATGTCTGATTCATTACCATATCGCCATGTTAACTCATGGTTATTTGCTTTCTCTGAAGCATTTTTTTCACTTTACTGTTTACTGCTTGTCCAATATTTTGTTTTTTCTACGATTCTTTGTTCAAACTGCAAAAATCTGAAATAGAAATATAATATAGAAGTATAGGCATCAACTAACATTTTCTATGGCATATGGTCCTTCAGATGCCATATGTACCAGTGTTTAGTGATTCTGGCAAAGAGGCATAGAATGGTGAAATCCAACTGCCAGGATTGCTGAAAACAAATATGTAAATGCTCCAGGGCTTTTGTTATTCATAACATACCTCTAACACAGCACATACAATATGCTGTTCATTCTGTAACTAGTATAACTAATAAACCACATTTTTCTCTCTAATTCTTTAAGGCGTCTCCAAGTTTGTGTGGTCTTCTGCCTCTAACCTTGACTCCCAGGACTGAACTCTGCATTTCAGGAAGCTCATGTTAATGAAAGAGGCCTAAGGGAATACACTCCTCCTTTTTCAAGGGCGTTTATTTATTTTTCAAATTAAAATCCGGAGTCTTCTGCAGGCCTCTTCTGTGGAACAAAGAAAATGCACTGGGCATGTTCTCTAGACAGTCATTAGGGGAAAGCCGCGAGCACCAGGAAAGGCAAGTTTGGGCAGAAGAACAGGAAAAGGTTTTTTTCACTGTGACACGGTCTCGTGGGCTTCTCAACAGCGAAGTTCTGTAGGTTGGAATGCGAGGGGAGGTCCGCAGAGAGAATTCTTGTGAAAAAGGGCGATAGTGACAATTTGAATAACTTTCATGCTGCTGCATGCATTCAAGCCCATGTAAAATGATCACAATTTAGGGAATGAAAGCTGACCTTGTTTTGTTTCGTTGGCTTATTTCTGCTGATTTAGACAGAGCTGACGCGGGGCACACCTAATGTCCACCTTTCTGTTTCACGGACGGGCAAGCCGCACGGACCGAAGGAGCCGCAGACCAGCCCCTAGAATCCACAGAGGTCATCACTTTCCATTTGCTGTCAGACAAGCTGTTTTACCTCTTTGAGCCTGTTTCCATATGTACGATGAGGATAATGTCTTCCCTGGGGATATTAGTGTGAGGATAATGTGCTCTAATCTTCATGGAAGTGCACTTCTCTAGTATTATTATTGTTAAAAAGAAAACATCTGTAGATTTGCTGGTAGTTTAGAGGCCTAAGGAGTCTTGCACGACTTATCACTGAGTATTTTTCTGAACACACAAACCTAGAAGGAAACTGGAAATAGAAAGTTGCGAACGTGCCAGTAAGATGGTCGGCAATGAAAATGACTTTTTCTGGGTCTGATTTTTTCAGGTTGAATCAAATGCATTTGCCATTTTTATAGGTCAAAATGATCTTAACATAGGAAATTCCCCTTGGTTCTTTTTAGCTGTTTTGATGGATTCCCCATGATAACATGCGTGCACGCGCACGCACACACATACACACACACACACACACACACACACACACACACCCCTGACACCCTCTCCTGTCAAGCAGTAACTGATAACTAGCAGAGCTATCTGATTTCCATTTCTGCTTAATAGCTTCTTCCCTCTCTATCACCCCCCAGTTAAGGCACCAAATTATTTTGATCGTGACTTGAACTGCCTCGCGAATGCGAACCTTTCCTTTCCACTGCCAAGACTCGGTCCAGGTTTCCTTTCTTGTATAGATTGTTGAAATATTCTTCTAGCTAACATTTAACCTGGGAATTCTCTGTGGCAGCGACAAAGATGGTTTTAGGGCATAGGGGCATGCAGGATCAGGAAACTGTCTCCAAATGTAGTCCGTGGTCCTAGATATACAGAGACATAAAGGCCGTTAACAGGAGGTCGGAGGAGAAACAGAGTGCTGAGGAGCAGATGGAAGACACCTTCAAGAGGAAGATAAAACCAAGGATCAGGGAGCTCTAGGACAAGGTAACAGAACCTGCATTACAGCAGTTATGAAAATTGCCCGTCCTCTAGTCTCATTGTCAGCCAGTGGAATTGGGGTTGGGGGGATACACCTCTTCTAACTTACAGGTGAAAACTGCCAGGATTCTTCCTCAGGAAAACTTGAGAGCTTGGCCTTTTATAGGAAAAGTAGACAGAGTTATGTTACATGGAACCCTGCAGAAAAATTCCAAAATGGGGCTCACGGCCCCCCAGGTGCTAACATATAATTATAACTTTTCTTTCCCATGAATCTACAGATAAGACTGATAAATTTTAGTTTTCTTAAACAACGTGGCTCAAGCTTGCTGGGCTCTTTTTTGAAATGTTCCATTACTGAATTGAAAGAAAAAAATGAATAAGATTCCTTTTTAAAGGTTCCTTCTGTTAGGAATTATATTTGACTTGTATTGTAATAGGTCTTTATCCACATATAAAATAAGGAAAACCTTGTCTCTGTCTTCCAAACAAAACAAAGAGAAATTACAATTGAGTTTTACCACAGGAGAAATAATTCCAAATTTCAGCCCAGAAAAAAATAATAAAAAATACTAAATATAAGAGCACTTTATGTCCTTCCTGGTGTGGCATATTGGACAAACATGCAGAGAATCAGCACTTAGGAACAAGTAATCCCTCTGTCGCTGCGACGTCATTACTGAGAAAATAATGTTAATTCTGAGACCATTAACAATTAAAATGCTGTGTCTTCAGACAGCGATGTCTGGCTTAGAGAGGAAAGCATCCTCCAGTTCAGCAGAAACTGACACAGAGTTCGTCTTGATTTTGTCATTGACTTAGGACTTGTCAGAGATGCATGCTCTACTAGAGAAGTCCTTCGGTTAGGAAATGAAGATATTAGTGGTGGTGAAAAGCTTTCAGAAGAACTTGTCTCTGATCATTCAAAGCAACCAATGTAATGCAAACATACTCCCGGGGATGGTATCGTTTGCCATCGGTGATCACAATTTTCAAGTGAGACTAGATCATGAGGCCTGCTTCCATCTTCGGTAAAGAACATGGACTTCAAAGGAAATGCAAAGTGGCCTCATGAAATTTTAATAAATACATTTTGAAAAATTCAGAGAGGACAGAGACCAATGCGTCACGCTAAAGCAGGGCTCCCAAGAAGGGTGTTAATCAGTGGATCAATCGGTTCATCAATTCAGTGCCCTGGAGCCAGATTCTGTAAGAGCCGCTGAAGAGGGAATATAAGTGTGACGCAGCCTCTACTCTCAAGATGCTTCTAGTCTGACAGAAGCGGAAGAAGAGAAAGACCAGAGACTCTCATGTGACTCATTATAGCGTCGTAAGAAGTAGGGAGTGAATTTGCTCAGGTGTCAGAGGATGTGCAAAAGGAGAATTACCTGCGCTTGGTTGTTAGAGATGAGTAGCGGCCTGCCAGGGAGGGAGGGGCCATCACAGTCAGAGGGAAGAGCATGGAGCACAGTTCCAAAGCCTGAAAGGGTTATACCGGAAAGAACAAGAAAAACAAGCTTGGGATTCATGGAAAATATGGATTTCAAAAAAGAGAAACTAAGGAGATGAAGAAAAAATGGATGTTTGGGAGTTTGGAAAATGCAGTGATTGGATTTGATTAGTAACTTGTAAAATAAGGCGATTATCAGTCTTCTCACTCAGCCAGTAGGTACCAGGCACAAATTGGCTTCACACCGGGATGGACTGGGATGAATGACGACAGGTTGTGAGATTGTGTAATTCTGACCCCCACCTTCTTCCCCCTCACTCCCTCCATCTCTTGACCCCCGCCTGACAAAGCATCTCTGCGGCGGATCCATGGGGCTCTCTGGCACCGTCCCAGGGTGCGGGCTTGGGAGCGTCTAGTTTTACCGCCGACTGCTGTGCGTGATTCCAGGACTTACACCAGGGACCTTTCTTGGATGCCCTTAAGTTGCTGGTCATGCCCTAACTCCACATGGATTCTGCCCATTCTTGAAATGACCAAAGTGAGCCAAGAAGCAGGCGAATTCTGGCCAAGAGAAATTCGGAGAGGAGGGGCAGTTGCATTGTTTTCCCATCAGATGCGGAGCGAAATGAATTGAAGAAACCTTTGATCATCTACTGGGAAAAGAGAGACTTCTTAGTTTCCTTGTATTTTAAAACATACTGTCTACGGCTATCGGGAATACTGCTGCCACAAACTTTGGTGCATGGATTTCTGCCCGTTACCGGAACGGGAACACTTGACATTGTTAGGTCTGTTATCAAAGGAACGAGACTGAGACAAGGTAAAAGTTATGCAAAGCTTTATTCTATGCCAAGCATTAGAAGGCAGACTGAAAGGCCAGGGCCGTCCCCGAAGAGAGCGACCCCTCCCAGCCTCACAGACTAACTTTTATAGAGCAAAAGCCTGGCCACACATCGGTGGCCAATGAGATTGTAACATTGCGTAGTCATGTTAGGCCACATGCTGGTGGCCAGTTGAATTATAATTTACCCTATAGTAGCTGTTTGAACTAACCTATTATTCTGGTCAGAATTGGCACTCAAGTTTGACACCCAAAAGATGGGGTTTACATTCTTTGTTGGTTAGGCAGACAATTATGTGTGCTTTTTACTGATTGGATGTCTCCACCTGGCCTGACTCGTCTTTTTATTCTGGGCTCTGTTATCAGGAATTGGCTGAACTGGCCTTGTATTCTGGGCTCTGTTATTAGGGACTGGCCAACCATATTTTACTGGTTTTCCAGATTTGCTTCTGAGTAAGTTTCTCAGGGAGGGGGGCGGGGTCATTTTAAGTTTTACTGCACAAACAACAAAATGGCTGTTTAACCAAGATGGAGTCGCTCTGGCTAAATAGGTCCTTACAACATTACACATTTGTCTAACTTGTAGAATGGTGAAGACAAAGAATGTATTTTAATGTAAACTGTGGACTTCTGTTCATAAAATTTTGATGATGTTTTGTTAACTGTAAGGTGTGTAGCTCACCCTTGTAAGATGCGGCTAATGGACGGAAGTGGAGGAGTGGGTTATGGAATCTTCCTGCAATTGTCTGTTCCAATTTTATGTTCATCAAAGCCAGTTTAAGACACTGTCTCCTACTTACTAAAAATCTAGAATCAGTTTCATGGAGAGATCTATACTAACCTGTGTTCCAAACGTAGCTAAGATCTGTGTATTCAGCAAGTAGACACTTTTTTCCCTATGACACATGGATCTTGTTTCAGTGAGAAATTCATCTTGCCTTCTGTACTTAATGGTGATGGGCTCAATAAATTTAAATTCATACATATGCAATGATAGAAAAAACATAGTTGGTGTTTACACTATGACTGTACCTGTTCTTGTGGGTCATCTTCTTCTAAAGCATGCAGAATGGAGGCTGGAAAGTGCATTTTAAATAGAGACCAGTGTTGTACTAAGGAGGTAGTATTTTAGCATTATTCATTCCATCAATGTAATGTATTTTGTGAGTAAATAATTATTGATCATCACAATAACGCAGGCACAAATGTTACCACTGAATAATTAAGAAAACATTTCTATGTATTCATCAGTGATTCTATATGTTACAGAATATTTACATATGTGTGCACACGTGTGCACATGCACACACGTGTGCAAATACACACAGACATGCCCAGTGTAGTTTAGAAAAGAGCCAAACCCTTTTATGATACATTTGCCAATGGAATAAACAATCTTGAATGTAATGAAAATCTTGCCAAGTCCTGTCAGAAAATTCTTGTGGTTCAGTGCGATTCTGGGATGGTGAAGAGCCGCTGAAATAACCCCTCACTCAGACTCTGGTGACGCGCTGGGGGGCTCTCGCCGTAGTTGTCACTGAAACAGGCAAATCCAACGTATGGACAGAAGGAGAGAAACGTGAGTGTGTGCTGTGTGTGTGCGTTCTGGTGCGCGTGTACATGCGCACGTGTACGGAGGGACAGCTGAGGCCTTTGATACAATGTATGTGAATAAAAATATGAATATGAATAATTGGCAGAAGGGGTCCGTCAGGATTTCAGTGTCTTTTTTTTCACTCAGTATTAAAGCTAATGGAGGCTTTTGTTCAGTTTATATTAATGGGTTTTAAGTCAACGCATAATAGGACAAAATAGTCACATAGAACAGAACTTTTCAAATGATGGGTTGTGATCCATTCGGAGGTTATAAAATCAATTAATAGGATTGTGACCAGCATTTTACAAAACGAGGTTGAATAGAAAACTATGGAGAGGGGCGCCTGGGTGGCTCAGTGGGTTAAAACCTCTGCCTTCGGCTCAGGTCATGATCCCAGGGTCCTGGGATCGAGCCCCGCATCGGGCTCTCTGCTCAGCAGGGAGCCTGCTTCCTCCCCTCTCTCTCTGCCTGCCTCTCTGCCTACTTGTGATCTCTCTGTGTCAAATAAATAAATAAAATAGTTTAAAAAAAAGAAAGAAAACTATAGGGAGTGTATATATAACATATTGGAAGTGTAAGTATTTGTGTGCGTGTGCGTGTGTGTGTGTGTGTGTGTGTTGGGTCATGATCTCTGCCTTAAAGTGGGTTGTAATTAAAAAAAAAAAAATTGACATTTGATAACCGTATTGGTCTGTCAGGATGTCCTAACAAAATACTGTAGGCTGGGTGACTTAAACAGTAGAAATTTATTGTCTCACAGTTGTGGAAGTGGGTCGCCCAAGATCAGGGTACCCGCAGAATTGCGTTCTGATGACGGCCCTCTTCTTGGCTCACAGTCAGTTGCCTTCCTCCCGCAGTGGAGAGAAGAGAGCGCAAACCTTCTGATACCTCTCGCAACGGAATAAAACCCTTTATGAGGGCCCTCATGGCCTCATCTAAACCTAAGTCCCCTCCCAAAGGCCTCATCTCCAAATATCATACACTGGGACTTAAGGCTTCAACATCTGAATGGGAGGGGCATGATTTAGTTCATAGCATTGATATAGAGTTCATATCTTAATTTTATGTTCCATTTACTGTTTTCTCTTGTTGAGACGGTGAACTCCGTGAAGGCAAGTATTAGATGTGTCTCATCTCTATACCCTCCTCCGCCTCAGGAATGTCATGCACTTACTGGAAGACCCAAAGTGGTTCTCCAACAGATGGTGAGCGCTCCGGATACTTGTATCTAGAAGGGCAATTAAAGCAAGTCTTTGCATTGATGTGGCTCTTACTGCCTGAGTGCCGGCCCTCAGTGCCATCATTACTAATTCAGAACTATTCTGTTGGAAGGAAGCATACGGAAATGTTGTGTTAATAAGTGTAATTATCATCTCTCAAGTTGCTCCACATTACAGTGACACACAATAGGATATTATTCAAGTAGATACTAAAATTTTTCCTTGTGAAGGACCTAGGTTTTATGTGACCTGAAGCTTGTACAATTTTGGAGAACTTCAGTAAAAACAAGAGTACAAAATACTGAATAAAAAATTAGGTTATAATAGTGAATATTTGTTAGAAGAAATAAAGAAACTGGAAAAATTATATAAGTTGACAAATACCACGAAGATCTACAAATCCAGAAAAACACAAGCAATGTGAGTTTTTATCAATGACTGACATTTCTATAATGCTTTCTTCCTACATTTATTTTAAAGGTTTTTTTTTTTTAAGGTTTTATTTGTTTATTTGACAGACAGAGATCACAAGTAGGCAGAGATGCAGGCAGAGACAGAGAGAGTGGGAAGCAGGCTTCCTGCTGAGCAGAGAGCCCGATACGGGGCTTGATCCCAGAGCCCTGGGATCATGACCTGAGCCAAAGGCAGAGGCTCTAACCCACTGAGCCACCCAGGTGCCCCTTCTTCCTACATTTTTGTTGAACACACTTTGATTGCCTTTCCTGTAAAAATTTTTTAGCATATTTACATATGAATATGATACGCAATATCATATATTTTTCTATAGCAAAATAGAGAATAATAAGAGAATAGATTGTATCTCTAACATAACTGAGTTTTCTCTTTTATTATTGATAAGTGAGAGTTTTGGAATGCTTGATTTCACACATAATTGTACTTACTATTTGAAGTTACTGCTATGGATTTCTGTCCTTCAGATACATGGACCCTTATTATTTTCTATGAAGTACAATTCCATTAAAAAGGACCAAAAAAACTTATTATGGGTTTATAATTGTATAAGTTGCACCAGTAAATATATTTCTGAATGGGGATAATGCCTGTTTTGGTTAAGTACTAATGAGAACAAAATCCTCTGTTTGATTTTACATATGTGATGTTAGTAGAGGTCTCCACAGGTTAGCTTCCTGCTTAGTACATTTTTTAAATTTATCAATAAAGTTAGTAATTTATTTATTTTAGAGAGAGAGTGAACACATGAGCAGCAGGAGGGGCAGAGAGGCAAGCACATTCCCTGCTAAGCACAGAACTTCACACAGGGCTCCATCCCACAACCCTGAGGTCATGACCGGCACCCAAACCAAGAGTCAGATGCTCAACCAACTGAGCTCCGCAGGTGTCCCTTGCTCAGTGCATTTTAAACTGTATTTCTTCTGTATTATCCTCTTATTTGAGATGCCAGATGCCATAGGACATCCTCATTTTATGCTGCAAACTCTGGCTCTGCGCTTTCATGTCGGAACCCCAGGTAAGTCGGCACACTGAGTGGGAGAATTATAGGAAGACATTTCTAAAATGGGATGGTTAGTAACGACTTAAACTAAATACAGAAGTGACTGTAAACATAAATATATTTCAGTAAAGTCCAGCTCAATGTACCCCTGGTCAACGTTAGCCAGATCCCCAAATCATCATGACCAGTGTCAACCAGGGAAGGATGGTGGAAGGGAAGCTAGAGTGGAAAGACGCGGAAGTGTTCAATCAGTTGCATTTAAAGTATCTTTCTTTCTACTGGCATAAAGGCAGAGCTAAGCAAAAGGAATGGAATAGAGAATCCCCAAGTACACCCATGCCTATGCAGCCAACTGATTTTTGACAGGTGTACCAAGACTACATAATAGGACAAGGATACTCTCTTAAACAGATGATGTTGGGAAAACTGGATATCCATGTGCAAAGAGTGAAGTTAGATCCTTATCTTACACTGTAACAAAAAACTCAACTCAAAGTGGATTCTTGACTTAGATTTAAGACCTGAAACCATAACTCCTAGAAGAAAACAGGGAAAACATTTTTGACATTGGCTTCAGCAATGATTTTCTTGGGTACGACACCAAAAGCTCAGGCAACAAAAGCAAAAGTAGACAAGGGACTATGGCAAGCTGCACCTCTAAGGAAACAGTAGAATGAAAGGTAATATATGGAATGAGAGAAATATTTGAAAACTCTGTATCGGATAAGGGGTTAATAGCCAAAGTAATTAAGGGACTCCTACTACTCAGTAGCAAAACAAAGCAAGAAAACTCCATGGATTTGAACAGACATTTCTTCAAAGAAGACATTCCAATGACCAAGAAGTATCTGAAAAAGTGCTTAAATCACCAGTCATCAAGGAATGCCACAACATGATACCACCTAGTGAGCTTACCTATTATCAAAAAACCCCACAAAATATGTATTAGTGAGGATGAGGAGAAACTGGGAAACTTTTACACTGTTGGCTGGGATGTAAAATGATATAGCTGATATGAAAGTAAATATGGAGGTTCTCAGGAAGTTGGAAATAGAACTACTGTGTGATCCATTAATCCTGTTTCTGAGTATATATCCCTAACAATGGTCTCTTCTCTGTCTGCCGTCTTGGAGCGTATGGAGGCCTGCTCGGAACAGGGCTCCTAAAACGACAAATGTCTAGAAGGCTGTGGTCCAAGGCCACTTTTGCTGGCTATGAATGGGGTCTCCAGAACCAGAGGGAAGCGTACAGACCTTCTTAAAGTTGAAGTTATTTATGCTCAAGATGAAACTGAATTCTATCTAGGCAAGAGATGTGCTTATGTGTACAAAGCCGAGAACAACACAGTGACTCCTGGTAGCAAACTGAACAAAACCAGCGTAATCTGGGGAAAGATAACTCATGCTTATAAAAACAGTGGCATGATTTGTGCCAAATTCCAAAGCAACCTTCCTACAAAAGCCATTGGCCACAGAATCCATGTAATGCTGTACCCCTCAGTGACTAAAACTTACTGAACAGTAAATAAATAAATGTGTAGATTTGGGGAAAAAAACCCTGAAATCAAGATCTTGAAGATATATCTGCATTCTGTGTTCATTGCAGTATTATTCACTTGGCCAAGATATAGAAACAGCCTAAGTGTCAGTTGACAGCAACTGGATAGGAAATGAGGTATCTTATTCAGCCTCAAAAAAGAAAAAAAAAAAAAAAAAACCAACCCTGGCTAAAATCAAGAGGACAAGAAACAAAAAGTGTTGGCTATGATATGGAAAGAAAGAAACCCTTGTGCACTGTTGGTGGGAATGTAAATTTGTGCAGCTGCTGTGGGAAACAGTATGGAGGTACCTCAAAATATTAAAAAAGGAAATATAATATGATCCAATAATTCTGCTATTGGGGATTTAGCCAGGGAAGATAAACGTGCTAACTCAAAAAGATAAGTAAACCGCTATGTTTATCACAGCATTATTTACAATAGCCAGGACAGGGAGGCAACCCAAATATCCATCAGAAGATGAATGGGTAAGGAAAATGTGGTATATATACACAGTGAAGTATTACACAGACATACAAAATGAGGTTATACCATTTGATACAACATGGATGGACCTAAAATGGGTATTGGGCTAAGTGAAATGAGTCGGACTGAGAAAGACAAATACCATATGATTCCACTTATAAATGGAATCTAAAAACATGAATAAACCGACAAAAAGCAGGATCAGAACTATAAATATAGAGAACAAACTGATGGTTGCCAGAGGAGAGAGGGGTAGAGGGATCGGGGAACATGGGTGAAGGCGAGTGGGAGGCACAGGCGTCCAGTTATGGAATGAACAAGTCACAGGAATCAGAAGCAGAGTGTAAAGAATACAGTGACATCGTAAGAGTGACGTGGTGGGACATGTGGTGGCTATACTCGTGGTGAACATAGCACAACGTGTAAACTTGTCAAATGACTAAGTTGTGCACCTGAAACTACCTTAGCATTATATGTCAACTGTATTCAAATTAAAAAAAAAGAAGAAGACGGAAACCCTACCGCCAGTGACGACGTTGACTGACCAGCAAGACATTACGCTCAGTGCAGGAAGCCCCCCACAGAGGATAAGCAGCTGCACAATTCCACTGATAGGAGCTATCTAGAGTAGTCAAAGTCAGAAAAACAGAAAGTAGGGGTGGCTAAGGGCTGAGGGGCAAGGGAAATGGGGAACTTTTGTTAAATGGGTATGAAACTCAGCTATTCAGGATGAACATGTTCCAGACATCTGTACAACATGGTACCTGCAGTTAACAATTCATTTTTTAAGATGGTAGATTTCATGTTCTTTCCACACAAAAAAACAGACAAAAAAAATTAAAGGGACAGGAGGAAACTTTTGTAGGTGATGGTTATGTTTATTACCTTGATTATAGTGATGGTTTCATAAGTCTGCGTGTCTCTAAACTCATGAAATTATATACATTATGTCCAGCTTCTTATATATTAATTATGTCTCCATAGAGTTCTTTATGATTTTTTTTCACAAATTTTATAAAACCTATCGCCATAGAAATATACTTCTAAAGTTCTCCTGAACTTGGAAGGGTTGTGTGCAAGGGAGGGCCTTGAAGCAGAGCGTTTGTCGTCTTCATGACAAGTCATCTCGGCGTTATTAGACTCAGAAAAGGAGCATTTGTTCTTTCGGTGTATTCAGTATAACTTGTCATAGGACTGTGCAACTCCATATCCTTGTCCTGTTGCAGCAGGACGGAGTCTCTGTTCACTCAGGTGCGCGTAATCCTGACTGGCGGTATTTCTCTCACATGAAAAATGTGGCTGTGACGGGGACTGTCCACCAGAGAACGTGCTGTCTCAGTGGGGACGATTTCCCGTCTGTTCTTCCTTGCTCGGGTCTGTACCGCGGAGGCTCTGTTCCTTATCAACTGAGAAACGCGTACCTTCACCTATAACACCTCACTTTCCATTATGTATGGATGAGGAAACCAGGTATTGGTGAGTAATGTGACTAAAGCAAGAATAATTTGTCTAATAGTGAAATTAGGGTCTAATCACAGGCAACTTGACTCTCTACCTTGTTCTCTTAACCATAATGCTCTGCACTAAACATTGATTCTCTTATAATAAAAAATTTTGAAAAAATTTATGAAAACGTCAGGATTTTTAAGAAACTGGGACAGAATGCACATACTGAACGTTAGTTTCAAGTGTTAGCATTTCTGTTCCACCAGTAGCAATGATCAGCAACGCATTTTCTGGAGTTGAATGCCTTACTTATGATGAGTAATCACTGAAAAGAATTCTCAGCCCTTCTCAGAACATTCCTGTGTAGGTTCTTCCCAAATCTTACAGAGCACACTTCCAAAATTGTTTTGTTTATTCTAGTTCCTTTGCATAACTCCATATGTTCTACTAGAATTAAAAATTGTCAATTTAAACAGAGAAGCCTACTGAGATAGTGATTGGGATTCAGTTGAATATTGAGATCAGTTTGAGGAAAAATGGACATTTGAACAATAGTTGAACCTGTGAATCTACTATATCTATCTAATTATTTAGGTCTTTTAAAATTTTTCTCAGCAGTGCTTTATAGTTTCCTATATATAGGCTTTGTACACTTTTTGTCAGATTTATCCTAAAGTATTTCCCATTTCTGGATCCTATTGTAATGGTACTGTTTTCCTAATTTCAATTTCCAAATGTGTATTTTTAGAATATAAAAATAAAATTGATATATATGTAGATTGGCCTTTTGTCTTGTGATACTGTTTGGCTCACTTATTGGAGCTAATAATTTTTTTGTAGATTCCTTCGAATTTTTCACATAGAGTGTGTGTCTTCTGTAAAAAACAATTTTTAAAAATTTCTTCCTTTCTAACATGAATGACTCATATTTATTTTTTTTAAGATTTTTTAAAAAAATTTATTTATTTGACAGAGAGAGATCACAAGCAGGCAGAGAGAAGTAGGGGAAGTGGACTCCCTGCTGAGCAGAGAGCCCGATGCGGGGTTCGATCCCAGGACCCTGGGATCATGACCTGAGCCGAAGGCAGAGGCTTTAACCCACTGAACCACCTACGCACCCCCATATGTATTTTTATTGCCTTATTTTACTGGCTAGGATCTCTACATTCATGTCGAATAAAAGTGCTGAGTGATTTCCTTATCTTACAGGTAAAGTACCTAGTCATTCACCATTAAGAATTAAATTGGTAATCGAGAAATATCTTTAAGGTTGAGGAAATCCCTTTTTATCTATAATTTATAGGGTTTTATCATAAATAGGTGTTGAATTTAGTCGATCTTTTTTTTGCATCTATTGAAATGATCATTATTATGTTTTAGCATGTTTTTCTCATTTGTTCTGTTTCAGGCTCATTAAGTTTGTTAGATTTGCAGATTTCATATTTTAATCAAGTTTGGAAATTTTTTATCCACTATTTTTTCAAATATTGTTTTGTCTTACCTCTTTTTCTCTTTGGGGGCTCTAATCACTCATGTATTTGATTGGATTACAAATGCTCTATGTACTTTCTTTTCAGTATTTTTTTCCTTCTGTTTTTCATTTTGGAAAGTTAATATTGTTATGTCTTTAAATCCACTGATATTTTCCTCTCCAGTGTCTAATCCACTGTTGACACCATTCCTTTTTTTTTTCTTTCCTGGCATAATATTTTTACATCTCTAGCAGTACAATTTTTTAATATATACCCACTATTTCTCTCTTCATCATGGTCATAGTTTTCTTTATTTAAATATATGGAGCTTACTCATATTAACTATTTTAATATTCCTATCTACTAGTCCTATTATTTATACCATTTCTGTATGTGTTTCTATAGTTTGACTTTTATCCTGGTTATATATCATATTTCTTGTTTATGTGCATAACTTTTAATTTTTTTGTTCATGCCTTGTAGTTTTTGATGAGATACCAGACACGTATATATGTCATTGGTTGATGGAATTTTTTTCATTTCAAGCTTTTATTGAATTCTAGTTAGTTAACATATACTGTAATATTGGTTTCAGGAGTAGAATTTAGTGATTCACCACTTATGTGTAACACCCAGTGTTCATCACAACTGCCCTCCTTAACGCCCATCATACATTCAGCCATTCCCCATCCACCTCCTCCCATCAACCCTCAGTTTGTTCTCTATAGTTAAGAGTCTTTTATGGTTTGATTCCCTCTCTGTTTTTTCCCTTCCTCTATGTTCATCAATCTCACTTCCTAAATTCCACATATGATTGAAATCGTATGCTATTTGTCTTTCTCTGACCAACTTACTTCACTTAGCATAATAGTCTAGCTCCATCCACATCATTGCAAATAGTAAGATTTCATTCTTTTTGATGGCTGAGTGATATCCCATTGTGTATATATGACTTAACCCAGTCATCAGTAAGTGGACATTGGGCTCTTTCCATAGTTTGGCTATGATTGATAATGCTGCTATCAACAGTGGGGTGCATTTGTCCTTTCGAATCAGTATTTTTGTATTCTTTGGGCAAATACCTAGTAGTGCTGGATCATCTGTTTTTAACTTTCCTATGTTGTTACTTTCAGTCATTCTGACAGGTGTGAGGTGGTATCACATTGTTGTTTTGATTTGTATTTCGTTGATGAGTGATGTTGAGCATTTTTTTTTCATGTGTCTACTAGCTATCTGAATGTCTTCTTTGGAAAAATGGCTATTCATGTCTTCTGTCCATTCCTTAACTGGATTATTTGTTTTTTGGATATTGAGTTTGATAAGTTCTCTATAGATTTTGGATATTAACCCTTTATCAGATATGTCATTTGCCAATATCTTCTGTTCCGTAGGTTGTCTTTTAGTTTTGTTGGTTCTTTCCTTCATTGTGCAGAAGCTCTTCATCTTGATGAAATCTCAGTAGTTGTAGTTCATTTTTGCTTTTGTTTCCATTGTCACAATTGATGTGTTTAGTAAGAACTTGCTATGGTTGAGGTCAAAGAGGTTTCTGCTGTGTTCTCCTCTAGGATTTTGATGGTTTCCTATCTCACATTTAGGTCTTTCATCCATTTTGAACTTATTTTTGTGTGTGGTGTAAGAAAGTGGTCCAGTTTCATTCTTCTGCACGTTGCTGTCCAGTTTTCCCAATGCCATTTGTTGAAGAGACTACCTTTTTTCCATTGGATATTCTTTTCTGCTTTGTTGAAGATTAGTTTACCATAAAGTTGTGGGTTGATGGATTTTGATTTATTCTTTTAAGTAATGTTAGATTTTGTGTAGGTGCACAGGTAATAGTTGTATCCTTTCAAGGTTAATCTTTGTAAGTATAGAGAACCTGTTAGTATGGGACTAATTTAGCTCTACTACTGAGGTGATGTCTTACTGAGAATTCCACCTGATGACCATGTATTATGAAATCTTCCATTCTCATGGGTGAGAGACAAATTATTTCCAGTCTTGTGTGATTGCCAGAATTGTTTTGCCTCTTTCTCTTTGGTATTTTTTTCATCCTGACTTTGCATAGTTTTCTCTTACACATTTGCCAGTCAGTATTCAGTTGAAGACTCAGTGGGATCCATGTAGATCTATGGGGATTTCTATATAGAGCTTCTTAACTTCATTACTTTGCCCAGCAAATTATTGTTGCTTTGATCTCTATCTCCTCAACTAGGTGATAGCAATGAACTTTGGGTTCTTCCTTCCTATTTCATGGACTGGAAACTGTCTGTAAGCAGTGTGCTGGTGAAAATGTAGGGCTCAATTTAACTGCTTCCCATCCCTCAAGGATCACAGCCCTGTGCTGCTTGTTAACGTGTCCAAAAATTGTTTTTTCTATTTGTCCATGTTTTTAGTTGCTTACAGCAGGAAAGTAAATCTTCTCTTTATATTTCATCTGGTCAGAATTTGAAGTCAACAATGTTATTTTTAGTGTCTACATAGTATTCCATTTTAAAGATCCACTATAATTTCACAAGGTATCTGCTGGATATTTACATTTTTCCAATCATAAAAATTTTTATGTACAAATATTAAGAAAATATGTATACATATGTCTACATTTCTTTAAAAATTTTTAGATAAAATTTATGGGTCAAGGAATATAAAAATCCAAGACTTTATTGGTAAACTGAATGGATATTACTTTTTCTTCTTAAAAGAAGTGTTGGAATTCCTTAGGAACTCAATAAATAGGAGTCTTCTTTACTACCTAATTTTGAACAAACGTACTAGTGCAAAGGGTTGTAGGTGTAGGCCGAAATAGCATCTGTTTCCAAGAGAGGGTAAGTTATATCACGTGAAGATGAAGTAAGTCAACATACTGTCCCCAAGGTGACTAGAGTTGCCCAAGAACAAATAATGCTGGGGCATAGGCTTCAGTGTAAGGACAGAATTTGTCTCCGGTCATATTACCTTATTTGAACAAGTTTTCCTTTATTGAGTACCAAACCACGTAATGGTAACTGGGACCTTAATAAAAGGGAAATGAGTTTGAATTGGAAAAAAAAAAAAAAAGCGATGGGTGGCATGTACCCAGTGGGAAGGTACTAGCAACAGGTTTCTAGGAGGAAGCAGGAAAGAAACGAGCTGACAACACTTGAGTTTATTCTTCCCAAATCTACCAGTCAGATAAGTCATTTCACTCCCTGGGACAGATGGAGTGAAGTTTCATAAAAGACAACAGCAGTTACACTAATTAAGGTCTTTCAATATGGAAGGAAATATCAGGGAGGAGTAAGAAATGTTTCCTTGCTAATGACATGTAGTAGCTATTGATAACTAAATGACAAATGTCAAGTATTATTTCATTAAATTCTTCCCTTAACTCTATGGAGTAGGTATTATTTTACAGGAGATCCTGAAGATCTGTACTGGGGAAGACAGAATTACTCAGTGGAGTTCACAGTATTTCTCAGTGTGGTTTGCTGGCCATCCGCAGCAGAAGGACCTAGGTAGCTTGCGTTTATTTATTTATTTCATCATTTTACTTATTTGTTTGTCAGAGAGAGAGAGAGAGAGAGAGCCCAAGCAGAGGAAATGGCAGACAGAAGGAAAAGAGGCGTCCCACTGAGCAGGGAGCCTGATGCGGGGACTCAATCCCAGGACCCTGAGATCATGAGCAGAACTGAAGGCAGACATTCAATCCACTGAGCCACACAGGTGCCCCCCTAGGTAGCTTTTAAAACTGTGGTAGGTAAGACAATTTCCAAAATTTGTGAAAAATACACCTTACATGAGATTTTCATGTAACTGAATTTAATTTATGCCTAGAGCCACTATTCTCAATAGATGACAGAAATATTAATTTGTTGACATTTAGTTAAAACCAGGAATTCATGGATTATTGTGTCATTGTGGGTTTAAATTTATTCACATTCAGAATTGTGTTCCATCCGTTTTCCAGAGGCCGTATCTAAGCTCCAAAGTTGTGATTTTTTTTTTATTGATTCCATGGCCTTAGAGGTTTGGTCTTAATTGTCCACTAAACTCGATATTCGCCTGCTAGGAATTTCACATTCACAGCTGGTTCTGTTCTCCTTCTGTAAGGTTTCTGTTCCTCTAATAGGGCAGGTTTCATCTACTCTTGGTTGGGGGCTGAGGGGGAGGGTGAGAGATTTCTGACTTTTACCCAAATTCCATTATCTATATTCTAATCCTTGGATTTTACTGTTCAAAATAGGTTTTTCCCCCCTTTCAAAGTTGTAGGCTCTGTGGAATTAAAATTTCTTTTGGAAACTAATAATTAGGGATTTCTGAGCGGCTCAGATGATTAAGTGTTTGCCTTCAGCTCAGGTCATGATCTCAGGGTCCTGGAACTGGTCCGGTCTCCTAGCTCAGCGTGGAGTCTGCTTCTCCCTCTCCCTCTGACGTCTCCCACGCGCTTCACTCTCTTTCAAATAAATAAATAAAATCTTAAAAACAAATAAAACTAATAATTAGATTCCTGTTCTTGTTAATTGTTTTGTCCTGATATAATGCTGCCCAGCTGAATAGGGAAAGAACACCTAGACAATCTGGTGGTAGGAATGATGAATGGGGAGAGGAAGCTCAGTTATTATTTCAAAATATTAGCCTCTTTTGTGAAAATGCAGAAGGATGTTTTGAGACACAAGCTCTGGTTCTGGGGCCTGAGATCATCATTTTAGCAGGGTCCCCACTTTGGACACTGATCTCAGATGGACTCCGGAGGATGTTGAGGAAGTAGGAGATGATCTAGTTGGGTGTCATACTGATGTGAGTACTTGGCTGTTCACATGAGACATAAACATCGACTCGGATTTATCAGAATGCATGAGCCACAAAGCCTTCTGTAAAGTATTGCATCGTTCACTCTTTTTTCCGATGCTTTTGCCTGGATCTCTGCTTTTTCCCTCTGTACATTCAGTCTTGTTTACCCCCAGTTCCACTCCTTCCCTCTCCTAGTTGTGGGAAGTGGGTTTGAAAGGAGTAGGAAGATTAATAGTTGTTGGGCATCTATGATGCTCCTGAAACTTATATGATCTCAGTTAATCTGCACAACATTCAGTTAATTCTCAGAAAGGTTAAATAAATTGCTCGAGATTGCACAGGTAGCAGGTGGCAGAGCTGGGATTAAAATCCAAACCCATCTGGTGTCGAAACTGGGCTTTAATTACTGTACGTTGTTGCTGTCCTTGACAGCGGCGTTAGTGATACCCCTGATTCCCTCATCATCAACATTTCCCTACTTCCTAGCCATATGGAAGACCAAACACTCACCTTTTATTTTTCCCATACCCGTTATCATATTGAGTCTGTAAAAGAGATTTCATGTTATATGGTCTTTTCTGTTTCAGATTGCCAATAATAGTACTCTTGTTTGTGTGGCACTTTGCAAAGTACTCCACAGTTGTGATTTAAGGCGTCTTTATTTATACTGACATGGGTTTGAACCTCAGGCTAACAGTTGTGTGAACAAGTTAACCCCTGAGATCCCCACTTTCCTTGTTCACTTTCTGTGTTAGGACCAGTAGAGTTTTAAAAAAATACGTATTTTTAAAATACAAGTAAATAAATTTGTACACACACACACGCGTGTGTGTGTGTGTGTATGTCTTCCTCTGAACGACTGTCTTCTGATCTAAGGGACCTGAAGATTCCCTTTGTGTAAGATTATCTTTCTTAATAACATCTTGGCTTATAGGGGCTTAGTTATGAATTGTTAAGAGAAGACCCAGGACAACTATAGGGGAAATGGGGAGGGCATGAGTTTCCAGAGAGGAGAAGGGACTGGGAGAGTTATTGTTTTTTTGGCCGGCTGGCCCTTTCAGGTTCCCTGAGGTCCAGCATCCTTTAACGCACAGGGTCACATCCTTCTCAGTCTCAGGTGGGGGCGCTGGCTTCATCCGAGGGCTTTCCTTGTCTCTGCTGAGCTAGTGCATGTGCCTTCCTTTTCCTGGATCTCTCTGGAATGTGTAAGTGTATTCATGTACTTCTTGATGCACTCCAGGGCTGCATATTTTTAAAATATTAGATATCAAAAACATTTTTCCCTTAATAAATGCGGTAAAGTGTGGATTCACTTACTTTTTGCAGATGTCAAACCTCTGTAGTGGGAGTGACCGTCACATGAAGATCTTCCTCTTCCGCTCTGCTTTTCTGGACTGTATGGGTTGTGCCTTAGCAGAATCTAAACTAGCCAATTAATATTATCTGTCTCTTGGTTTAAAATGGCCTCATTTTGTAAGATTATTGGACTATTCTGAAGTTGAGCTTCCTATGAAGACCCCTCCTCTCCTATCCTATGGGAAGCATGATACTGGATTCAAGGGGGCTTATATGTCCTCATGCTCATGGGAAATGAGGAGATTGAGGTTTGCGGGGATTTGGATTTTCCCTGTGTTTGGGACGATGCTCCTTGTCCCTCCTCACCATAGGCACCCTCGTGGGGTCGCCTGCGGAAGTCTGAGGCTGATGAAACCTGTGTTCTGGTCTCTCGGTATGACCAGAGCAGGGTGATCCTCTGCTTGGAGAAGTAGCTCTACCTTATCGACCTCAGCAGCTTCAACGGTGATGCTCTGTACTTCTCATCTCCCGCAGCAGGCCATCTAGCTCTCCACTTTACTGCACATCACAGGTTCTAAGTCTCTCATAGACATCCCAGAAAAAGACTCGAAGGCTATTTCTTGCCCCTTCATGGTGCCCAAATGTGACACCAGTTTCTAATCTCCTAAGTTGTCCTGTGTTGATGATGAGCACCTGAGGTCGTGGTCCACTGGACTTCCGCATGAGAAAGGGAAGAAATCGTTTACTTCTCATTCTGCTTACTTGTATATCTTAAGGTGCATTCCTCCTCAGAAGCAGTTTCAGAAACATATATTTGAGTACACGTATTTGGGAAAGGATCCATGGAAACACCAGTAGGGCAGAAGGGAAATGAGACCAGGAAGGGAAGAGAGCCATTAAAGAGTATATTATCCAGTCGCTCATGATGTGATTTGAAACAGAGTAGAACACATAACCTCATCACCTAGATTATCCCATCCAAGGTAGCAGGGAATTGGGGTATCCCATGCCATGTCCATCAGCCATTAATTGAGGGTTGGTCTTCTGGGACATTCATTTTCAAGAAGTTTCTGTTCACTGTGTGTGGAGGCAGAAAGGCTTTGATGGTCAGAGTAAGCCATCGGGCAAAGAGAGGAAAATGCTGCCGTTGGAATTCAGGCTGGCATGGGAGGGATGCGGCTGAGGCGTCATCAGCATCCGTTGCGGTCTATCCTGGCCCTTCTTGATGCACTCATGACCCATGATGAGCTTACTCTGTTCCGTCACTGATTCTTCAAATTTGTGGCTGGTCACAACTTCAAAAAACCAAAATAATACTAAAATCCCAACAAAGTATTTGATATAAAAGTGCTAGTGGGACAAATCACAGATCCCATTTCTGTACTGAATGCTGTGGTTGTCCCTGAAGTTTCTTTTCCTCTTCTAGTGCACATTGTGGTTTCTCCTCCCCTGTAGACAGCACCTTTGCTCATCGAGATGGCTCAAGTGTCCCAAACCTCCATTCTTGAGGAGTCTGAGCTCCTAGTTACTGTGTCTTTTTCTGGCTCTAGTGCCTATAATTTTCCACTTTTTCCATTTGTGGTTACCGTCAGGAATCTAGGCACTAAGAAACACATCAGTGAATTCCCTGAATCCCAGACATACTGCCCCTATTTGATAGCAGCCCATATAAGATTAAGAATGATAATCAGGTAGTACATGTAACTTTTCTCTGTTGGAAACAGCTAGGTGGCAGCTGTAGCTCTAGGTATACTGGAAAGCTTACTGTATCTCCTGGTGGAAGAACTTACAGTTCTTGTAGGAACTTGCATTCAGGGCATCTGGGTGGCTCAATTGGTTGGGTGTCTGACTCTTGATTTTGGCTCAGGTCATGAACTCAGGGTCCCGGGATAGAGCCTGTGTTGGACTCTGGGCCCAGCAGAGAGTCTGCTTGAAGAGATTCTTTCCCTCTCCCTCCACTCCTCTCCCCACTCTCTCAAATAAGTAGATAAATGTTAAAAAAGAAAAAAGAGAGAGAAAAAGCACTTAAACTCCTTCAAATGAGTCATTAGGACTATTGGTATGAGAGGCCATTCCCTCTGCCATGGATTCAGCACCATATAATGGCCATTGTTTCAAGGACACAGCTCACCTTGAAGGACAACAACCGGTGTTGCAGGGTGTCAACTCTATCTAGCAATTGGCTTCACCTTCGGAGGTCATTCTAGTGTTGTATCAGGCTTGCAGCTTCTGGATGATGGTGTATGCGTGGGATAGGGGATCCACTGATTGTGTGTCTTATTTACTTCATTATAAAGCGTTTGCACTGTGTTAGTATGATTTCAAATTTTATATCCAATAGCCCTGTTGATTTGGGGGTATTTCACTTTCACCCTGTAAAACCTCTTTCAGAATTGGCTATAGGTTACTCCGGTGAAATATAACGGGGACTCACTCTTGTATATACTTGCAGTGTGCAGGCTCCTTTGTCAAGGGGTTTGGTCTTCCCTTTTATGAATGGGCTCTGGGTCTCAGAACTGGTCTGGATCTGGAAATGGGTGAAGGATCATGACATTTAATTGCAGTGGCTGACACCAATCCTCTACTTATTTGCTCTTGGTCGTTTTGGTTATGTAGGTGAAACAATTCCATATTGTCCATATTGTCTGTCAAGGTTGCCTCTTGGAACTCCAAGGTGAATTAGCTATTACCATATGGACTTTGTGAGCGAGGACCCTCCTTGTCATTGAGTTTAACTGCCTGTGCGTCTGTCTTGCTTCAGGAAATTAAGTGTTACTGCCTGGCCTCCCCTATTTTGGAATCCTAGCTTCTCCATTGACACTAGGAGACCCAGGTCCATTAGACCACATCCTGCTGTTATCTCTGACTTGAAGGAGCAGCCACCTCTACTCAGTGATGCTCGTGCCTTCCTTATTGCTCTAGTGACAGGAGTATTGTTTAGGCCCTTAGGAGGACACAGCTAATGTGCTCTCCAGTCGTGTATAATAAGCCCACTTAAATGTCCACGTCTCTGAGCTTTTTGACTGCATCTTCAGTACGTGGCCGAGGCAATCCCATCTCATTTGCTCTAGGTCAGTATCATCCCCACATTTCAAGGAGCTGCCCAGCAACATTAGAATTGGCCCAAAGCATCTTCGTGCCTAGTGTCCTGCATCACAAGAGAGTATCTGCAAACCCGTTTCTACCTGCTCCTCCCCCACGGTAAGCCCTAATATCCACTGGGCGCATGTTTTGTTGGTTTCTGCTGTACACAGTAGTCAGGTTCTTTGGCCTTTTTTGGTAAATAACATTTTGCTTTCCAAAAGTGATAGTACTTCTCAGTTTGGGTTGGGCTGAAAGTTTTTCCTGATTATTGTGCTGAAACAGTGGCTCTGGAAACTGATCTCCAGACCAGCAGCATTAGCATCCCCTGGGAATTTGTTAAAAACCAGATTCCCATGTCCTATCATAGACCTACTAAATCTGATACTCTGTGGGTAGGAGCTCAGTAGTCCTTGATTTCATGGGCACTTGAAGTAATGCTGATGCAAGTTAGTTTGGGAGCCATGAGCAGAAGTGGGGACAGATCTCGAGGGAGGCAGATATCATCTTGTGGGGCATCAGCCTTAGGTGAGGACTTTTCATGGTCTCCAGCTAAGGAGGGAAGAGTTGTTTTTGATACAGAGTTGTAGAAGATTTAGTGGTTCAAGATTCATATGTGTACATACCCAGATGTTCTTATTCCATATTTTAGGTCCCTTTCTTCCCGAATAGGGCTATAAATTTAGCGTGGGGACTTCCCAGGGGACTGTAAATTCAGCTTTTATTTGAAACTGACTTTAGACCCATAACCTGATTTTCAGCACACTTTGCCTTCTGACTACGGAAGATGAGAGGCTGTGAATACACTGCCACAATAAACCAGTGGCTTTCACACAATGTCTGGAGTGGACAGTTGCCTGATACGACCCTGTGATTTTTTTCCTATACCTCCATAGGTCTTATCATTACCACTGTCCTCTCGCTCTCGAATCTCAGAGATGTTGTATAAATCAGTGTATCGTCTTTCACGTGGGCCCCATCCCAATTCACCAGAGAGAAGTCGCATTGTGTTGCTGTAGCATACAGTGCAGCATCTCATTACTGTCTTAATTTGGAGTCTGTAGAAGAACGTTCCAAGACAAGGATTCAGTTGCTTATAGATTTAGCAGCTCACATCCCATTGCCCAGAACTGTGGCCCATGGCCTGATTGTACTGGTGATGACTCAAGCATACCCACTGTGATGGACAGCAGCAGAAGAGATGAGGAAGGGAAGTGTATATTGACTCAGCCCAAGAACAGTGTTTGCCTCGCAAAGTATGCACAAAACATTTTACACAAACATACATGTATGTAAATGCATATATATTTTCTTCTAGCTCCTGTTCTTATAATAATAATAATGTACAACTTTTAAAGTATAGAATGAGTAACAGGGTAATGGCTGGTAGAAGAGATGCTAGAAATGACCGGAAGTGGGGACATGGGTTTGTATTTAGAAGGGCTGGAAATGGTGACTATGCTTCTGTAATACCAACAATGGTTTGTGGGGTTGTGGAAATTCTCTATAGACTTCTTTCTACACTTAAAAGCAGTTTGAAAAAGGCAAGGGTTTAGAGTGCAGAGACTTTGCAAAATAGAGCACTGAGAGATCACAGAGAAAAAGATGGAATGCCCAAAATAATGAGAACCAGAGAGGATGCACAAAAAGATTGCTCAACAAGTTTTACTGGCCAGAAATGAGTTTGAACTCTTACAATTCTGTGGACCTGAGTTGCTAAGACGAAATCAGGAAATTCGTCATTTCCTGCTTAGGAAACTGAATGGTGAGGTTTACTTACCTGGTTGCTTTTCATGTAGCAACACTTCTTAGTGGTTTGCAGAACTTCATTTTGAAAAAGTAAGATAACATTAAAATAAAAATTTGAAATTTGATTCTAAAAAGGAATTCTGTTTCTATGTTTTTCTCTGAAATTTAATAGCAGTATGAGCACTCTGTCCTACAACCTCACAAATGCGTATGTTCCTAATGCTTAAAATTTTGTTTCTTACGCTATTTTCCACAGACAGAATGACATCTCCTTAGAGGATGCCTATTTCCATGTCTTCAAGCAGGAAAACATTAGGATTGGAAGCAATAGGTCTGAAACTCGCAGTTTTTGGCAGAGAGCAAGGTCATTTTTAAGAATGTCAGGGATAAAGACTAAAAAGATAAAGAAACTATCTAGTAAGATTTAAGTTACAAAAATGTGGGCATCAAAACACAATAATAATTATCATTAATTGACATAAATTGAATGTGTGAGAGCCTATGATTCATAATAACATGTCAAAAAAGTTTAACTATGAGGGCGCCTGGGTGGCTCAGTGGGTTAAGCCGCTGCCTTCAGCTCAGGTCATGATCTCAGGGTCCTGGGATCGAGTCCCGCATCGGGCTCTCTGCTCAGCGGGGAGCCTGCTTCCTCCTCTCTCTCTCTCTGCCTGCCTCTCTGCCTACTTGTGATCTCTGTCTGTCAAATAAATAAATAAAATCTTTAAAAAAAAAGTTTAACTATGAAAAGTTTGAAAACTAAAAAGGAAGACGATGTAGGATTGTTCAGAAATTTATTTTAATAAGTAGAGGAAATCTTTCCTCCTCCTGTTACAGCACATATGAATTTTGAATAGAGAACAGTGAGTAAAATAAATGATCAGTACTGGTGTTACCCACAGTACTGGTGTATGATCCGTGGTCATACACAATAACCAAGGAGAAAGTGGAAAAATGACAGATCCAAAGGTCCTACAAAGGAGATTTACTTTCACATAATTTATTATTATTATTTTTTACACAATCTATTCTTTAATTGGGTGATGAGACTTGTAGATGGCTACACTGACTAGAGTGATACACAGATACCGTAAGCATCCTTCCTAGATGCTTCCTGTCTCCTAGCGCTCACATCTTTGTGTGATCTGGCCCTGCCAGGTCGCTCACGTCTAACGAACAGACACAACGAAAGTGCTGACATGCCATTTCCTGCATGGTGTTTCGCAACGACTCTGCCTTCCGGCACTCTGTCTCTCTTTGGCTTATTGGCTTGTTTGCTCTGATGAAGCCAGCTGTCAAGTCGTCAGCTGCTCTGCAGAGCTCCCAGCAGCCAGTAAAGTCTAGAGACACTCTGTTCCACGGTCCAGGAAGAGCTAAGTTCTACCAACAGCCAAGTGAGTGACTTGGAGAGGTCACTCAGTCGAGCCTTGCGGTGACTGCATTTCTGGACTGCAGCTCTGTGAGAGACTCTGAACCCCAGGACCCGGCTGAGCCCTGCCCAGATTCTTGACCCAGGGTAACCGTGACATAAGAAATAGCGTTGTAAGCTGCTAAGTTTCAGAGTAATTTCTTGCTTGCTAATAGAATCTTAGTACATCAACAATGATAATGCCCAAGAAATGGCGTTAGGTGCATCCTTGTTCCAGGTCCAAGCAGCAAAGATCGGCTGATGGTCCAGAGTGCGCTACCTGGGCTACAGACAAAATCGTTCTCGGTTGTGTCTGCTGAGGTTTCTACTAGGAAAGTACATCTGCTAAACTCACTGTGAACCATATATAAGAATAAGAATATGCATTAGGATGAGAATAGAGCTAATAAAGAAAGAAAAGGTAATGTAAGGTTCAGACATTTAGGTAAATCTTGACTTCTTAAATTTTTTAAAATTAAAAAAAAATTTTAAAGCTTTTTAAAATTTATTTGACCCATATATACACACAGAGAGAGTATACGCAGGGGGTATGGCAGGGAGAGAGTGAAGCAGGCTTCTGCTGAGCAGGGAGCCCAATGTGGGGCTCGATCCCAGGACCCTGAGATCATGATCTGAGCTGAAAGCAGAGGCTTAACCCACTGAGCCACCTAGGAGCCCCCAGTATGCCTGTATTTAATTCATGTGACATTCCTGGCCTCTGCCTGTGCCCTTACTCCTCCCTCAGAGAAGGAAGAGCGACGTATTTGGTAGTCGAGTTTGGAAAGGGCCACGCGGCAAGCGTGGTGTGTTCGTCTTGACTCCCATTCCTCTCGGGACCCGGCTGTACAGAGCAAACACACATGGAGTGTGACTCCTCCTGCCGTCAGTGCTGCGGGGACAGACCCGTCCTCGAGAAGCCTGTGCTGAGCTCTCGGCTGGGAGTGTGTGAGTAAGTATGAGGAAAGCCTGGCCTGTTAGCCGGTCTCAGTAATAAAGCTGATATTTCTGTCTGCTTGATTCCTCTTTGTTTTTCTCTTGATTAATACAAAATATGGTTACGAAAAGGAGGACTGCTCTAGTATTCCTAACTCACATTGTCCTACCTTTAAATTACAGAAACAGTTTGGGATTTCCTGACAGATTTTTCCTCTTTGTGTGTACTTGCTTACAAAGAACTAGGACTGTAATGTTGTGTCACTTCCTCGTGAAGTTTCCACTTCCACCAGCCTCACATGTACGGTCAGATTTGCATTCCCCACCCCACCCTCCCAATCAGGAAGACATTTCCACAACTTTGGTAGAACTGTGATATACCTGTAGTCATTCTTCTACGATTTCACTTCCTCACAAAACCGGTCTTAAGGACAAAAGATATTTTTCTTTTACTTGTTCATAACATTCGCGTTGGCCATGGTGACCTCTACTAAATGTTCATAAGACGAACTGCCCTGTGTTTCAGGTATTCAGACGGACTGTTCAATGACGGGCATCTTGATAAGTCTGTTATACAGACGCGAGGCTATTTTTTGGTTCCGTGCAAAAGGCTGAGACAAGCACTTTGGGTGCTGCAGGTTTATTTGACTGGGGGCACAGGGAGTTGTTAGAAGGTGGGGGAGTGAGGCAGGGAAGGACGGGAAGTGTGTCCAGGGCGTCTTACTGACTTGTTTCCTGCTGTAACTGGAGGTCAGTTCTGCTGGGAGTCCTCTGAGGACCCACCGAGAAGACACTCAGAAGCGTCCCTCCAGGCCAGGTCATTTTGTGACCTTTTCTCCTTATTGGTGAGGGTCCCCCTTGGGAGAATTAACTCCCCCCAACTTGTGGGCTGCCTCTGCACAAGCAGAGTGAAGGAAGGTGGAGGAAGGGACCCACAAGGACGTGAGGAGGCCGGGGTCCTCGCAGCTTGCCCCAGATCTGTCTCCCACAGCGGCGGCTGAAGCCCGAAACGCGCAGAGAAGTGGCACAGGGCTCCAAAAGAGGCTGCTTTTGTTGTTGGGCAGGAAATGCTGAAAGAGAGCAACTAGTGACTACCTTCATCCCGTCAGTAAGCGCCTCACCTGTTGACCTGGCGTGGCTAAGTGATTGTTTGCTTTTTCACAAATTAAAGTCAACTTGCTTTGAGTCCTTCCAACCAGAGCAGTCAGATCCATCTGGAGCTTTATCTGTATCTGTTTGTCTATCTCTCTACTGACCTAGTCAGGACTTCCTTTAAGTGTCACTGACGTTGAGTTACACATGCATATTACTTGAGTAATAATGTGTTGATACTGGTTCTTAAGTAACATCAGGTGACAGTTAAATTAAGTTGGTCCCTAAAGAGAATTGCTCCTCCTTTAGTCTTGTACCCGTGTAGCTCTGGTGCAAAAGTTGGGATTGTCTCGTGATTTCAAGATGATGACTGTCCTGCTGTGACGGACTTCACAAGAGTGAAGTCAGGGTTTCGCAGGTCACGAGGTACATTCCCTCTTGAACGGTGCTGTTGACAGGGGAAGAGAGGTGTCTCCAGCGACGGAGCTAAATTTGAAAGTTTGGGTTATTGAGTGGTAGATGCTGAAGAGAATCTCTCTCGGAAGCCAGTCCATCTGGATAGGATGAATATCTTAAGTTCCAGAAAACAAACAAACAAATATTATTTACAGTCCAGATTCTCTACATTCAAGTTTTTATCTTTTTATATTCTTCTTTTGTTGTCCTCTAGCATTAAATACGATCTTGTTGACATGTTTTATTTTCTTCTCCATCATGCTTATGGCTATTAAATAAAGGTTTGGTGTTCATCATTGACCCTTAGTGTTAAGGGATAACAGCATTTCCACCTGGTGTATTGGTAGTGGTTTATCAGTAAGCAAATCTCCAAGAGGAATCTCCAGTTCACACTGTGGCAATTCCCCCTTCTTTGTATTTTGTTAAAGAACAAGCAAAATACCTAGTACCTTTGGGTCTCACTAGAAATAGTGACAGGTCTCAATTGCTGTTTCACCTTCTACACTGGTTGATTTTATTCATTTGTCTTCTAAATCACATTGATTTCAAAGCCATCTTTTGTACTGTAATAACAGATGTAGGGCTTAATTCGTCTCCATAAATTGTTTTATTTTAGTGATCTATTTAACCATGGGGCATTAGGGATTGGTTCAGAGGCTGGTCTTATTAACATCTTTATAAACAAGGTGGAAAAGAAGTGTTCACAATGAGATTTCCAAGTTTGCCAATGACCCCAAGTTCTTCTGGTTAATGAAATGCCAAGCTGATGGGGATAAAGTGCCTGAAGACCTCATGAAGCTGGTCAGTGGACAGAAAATCGACGTACGAACCTCAGAAAGGACAAAGATAAGGTAATGAGCCGGTGCATTTTGGAAGAAAATAATCCAATGTATACTTGCGGAGTCATGGGCTTGGAGTTACCCACGACAACGCCGGGATCATTGTAGACTCTCTCTGAAGACAGTGATGGGTTCATTAAAGACTGGTAAAATTCCCACAATTGCCAGGGCAGGAAGAGAAGAAAACAAAGCATAGTACCCTCTTCTAACAGGCAGATATACCTGTTATTCATAGTTTGATCACTATTTTCAAGACTATAATGAGAAAGAAACAGGAAAGGGCAAGGCATCTGAAACAACCAAGAAGAATGGCAAGGGTGCCGGTAATGTAGATTTAAAAGATAAAAGCTCTAACACAGAATGGCAAAGTTTGAGAGAAAATAGAGCCAGACACCCAAACTATTTAACAATTCTATTCTGTATGTGAAAACTGGTTAACTCTCTTAAAAGAGGCAAAACAAAGACAAAAATCAAAGGCATTTTTAATAAATAGTTTCCACAGAGAGTGGATTCATGAAACTCATTTCCTGGGGAGAGAGTGTCTGATCAAAGTAGAGTTTCCAAAAAGAATTTAATGAACTCTATTGTATACATTTAAGTCGTGATTTAAGGGGGAAATGATGATTACGGATTTATTTCTATCTTTAAGCTGAATGTCAGTATGTATACATGCATTCTTATTACCTATCCTTTGGTATCTGTCAGAGGCAGGAAGAAAAGGACCGCTTCTCAGGACCAATAGTTGCATGAGTTGAGAAGTTAAAAATGGAGATGTATAATTAGTACATGAGTTTCTCAAACATCTGTCACATCATATTGTTTAGTGACTATTGAGACAAGGCAGTGAACATCTAACAGATTTAATCTTTGTAAAACAGAAACATTTCTCAACATTTTTTCTTTCTTAAGTGAATCAGTGAATTCTGTTCTGGGGGAGACTAGCCCATATTAACAAACTCCCTCCTGAAACAATCTGAAAACTCAGGAATTTCTTCATGATTTGAGTTTATGTGTTTGAAAACATTGGACCGTAACCTTACTTGTTTTAACACTGTTGATTTTCTGTAGACAATGAAGAGCACCCTGGTGTAAGTCAGTCCACTGCCGTGTGACTCACACTTAATAATAGTCAAAGAAAATCTCAGAATGGTTAACGTGATAGCCATGCACAGACACAGTGTACTTCCAAGAAAATTGCTCTTTGTTGGCTACGATCTATTCTCATTTGCCTACCTGATTTTTAAGGATGAACGATAGTGGAAAATGATCTAAGGTGGGTCAACAATTTTTTTAAAGAGTTTATTCACTTATTTGACAGAGAGAAAGAAATTTGAGAAAGACAGAGAGAAGGAACACAAGCAGGGGGAATGGCCGAGGGAGAAGAGGCTTCCCGCTGAGCAGGGAGCCCGATGCGGGGCTCCATCCCAGGACCCCGGGATCATGACCTGAGCCGAAGGCAGCCGCTTGATGATTGAGCCACCCAGGCGCCCCGACAAATATGTTTTGAAAAGGTCCAGATAAGAAACATTTTAGGCTTTCTGGATCATGTGGTCCTTGTTGTAATTGCTCAGCCTTGCTCTCATAGTGCAAAGACAGCCCTAGACAATATAAAAAACTTAGGTGAGGCTCTTTGTTCCTATGAAACGTTACTTCCTCAAACAGGCACCAGGCCTGATTTGACCTTTGGGTCAGCTGACATCTAGACTAAGGTTGATGTCTGGGTGGCACAGACCACTTACCATCTGCCTTTAGCTCAGGTCACGATCTCAGGGTTCTGGGATGGAGCCTCTCATCGGGCTCCCAGTTCAGTGGAGAGTCTGCTTCTCCGTCTCCCTCTGCCATTCCCCGTGCTTATGCGTGTTCTCTCTCTCTCTCTCTCTCTCTCTCTCTCTCAAATAAGTAAATAAAAACCTTTAAAAAAATAAACTAAGAGGAAGCTTAGATTAATGAAACATAACTTATACAAGCTTCCCAAAGTAAAGACATTAAATAGAAGCATCTGTTTCCTAGGAATCCCCTTTAATTTAATTTATGTATGTGGTATACCTTCACTTTTAAGACTTGTTCTGCTTGGCCCAGGTTTTATGTTGAAAATATTATGGGATTTGTGCAGAGATGGCCTGGGCTCAGGCCCTGTTCTTCCACTTGTTACCTGGGTAACCTTCCACAAGGGGCTTAACTTCTCCAAGTCTTGTTCTTTCTTCATAAAAATGGGACTATAATAATATTTAGCCATGAGAATGAAATAAGATTAGTGTAAAAGCTTTTGTAAAAATCACTTATAAATATTTAAAGACGGCAGCAGTTACTGGACCACCATCCAGGGCTGCTGGCCATTTCTCTCACAGTATCTCTCTAAGCTTATTAGCTCATGTTCTCTCCCTAAACGAGAAAGGAAAGCTAAGCCAAGGAGGGTCTTGTCATATCATAAACCTCATAAAAATAATTAAATTTTCCATTAATAATGAGCTTTTAAGAAATGTACATTTATAGAGAAAAAGAAACCTTAGAGTTTAAAAAAAATAAAAGAAGTTATAGTAGCTGACGTAAGCGCTAATAGGAATTTAAGAAGAAAAGAATATTAGAGGGTGAGAAGTTGGAGACAATAAGCTGAAAATGAACGAGGGGCACCGGGGTGGCTCAGTGGGTTAAGCCTCTGCCTTTGGCTCAGGTCATGATCTCAGGGTCCTGGGATCAAGCCCCGCATTGGGCTCTCTGCTCAGTGGGGAAGCTGCTCCCCGCCCCCCTGCCTGCTTGTGATCTCTGTCTCTCTGTCAAATTAATAAATAAAATCTTTAAAAAGAAAAAAAAAAGCAGAAGATGAACAATAACTCAAAGGACAAAGCCAAAATAGGGCCATCAGTGGGAGTTTAGGAGGGAAAAGAATTTGAAAGGCAAAGTTAATGAGAGTAGATTTAGTTCAAGGCTAGTCTTCCCGTTTGCCAGGGAAGCCCTATGTGCAGCTCTGGGTTTGTCCATCCCATTACGGTGTGACCACTTGACTTTGACACTTTGTTTCAGTCACTACACTTAGGACCATTCCATTTGTATCTGTATTTACGGACAGGCATCCAAAGGTAAGAGCCAGGGAAGCATTTAAAATAATAGTCCACCGTTCGGTTGGTTCTGTATTTCTAATCAGAGAAAGCTTCCTTGAGAAAAAGGACGCCCATGTGCCCTGACTACAAAATGAGTTAAGATAAATGAAGATTAAATAGCAGACTTGTTAATCAGGATTTGGGGTAGACTTACATTTTCACAGTCCATTTTCTCGCTCTCACTTTCTCGCTCTCTCAAGCCTGCATTCCTGCTTATACATTCTCACAACACACATCCACACCCACGCACGCCTGTCACACTTTCTCTACCCAGATGGATGAAATGGACTGAAGTTGGGTGCACCAATGTGTCTCTTATAATCAGTATTCACTGTCTCAGAGTCAGACAAATGAGGAGAAAATAAAGAACATACTTTTTTTTTTTTTTTTTTTGCAAACAGAGAAATGCCATTCCTATTTTTCTTCCTGATGCGACTCAGACTGACCTATCTAGGTACCACGTTCATATTAAGTGGATCGTCAGTTGTGCCATCTGGCCAACAGAAGGTTAAAAGTATGACTGTTTAAGGGGAAACAAACAATTCAAGAGGGTTTTATTTTCATTTCAGAAAAGAAGTATTTGGAATCTGTCTCCTCATCCCCAAACATAGTTATTTTCAGTCATTGGATTATATGTGGACTTGGCTACACCAGCAAAAATATAAAAACACACTGAAGAGCTGTATCTTATCTTTCGTTAATTTGGGTTTTTAGTGGATTTGGAGGTTTGGGCTTACCAGGGAGAGAGGACAGTTAAATAATGGGAACAAGAAGATTGGGAGTGGCTTGATCTGTGAGAGAAAGGAATTAACTGCTTTGTGGAGAAATATTCTGCAGATTCTATGAGGCACTTTCTAGGGTTCCCAAAGATAGAAAATCTTTTAGAAAAAAAGTTAAGATCAAAATATTAATGGCATTTTCTTATTTTTTTCTGAGTTTAAGAATGGAGGAGAATGTGTTTTAGACACACCCTAAATATCCAGGCTGAAGGGAATGCATATTGTGGTAGTAGCATCTGTCTTGGTTTCATTTTCAGTGGTTTAGGTATCACTCTGTAATGAAAAGTGGGCCGAGTAGGATATCCTCCAAGCCCTGGATCCTCCGTCTTAATAAGATAAATGATTCTATATTCTTCTTTTACAAAATTTCTTTCTTTCCTTCTTTCTTTTTTTTTTTTTTTTTTTCTGATTCCAAACTTATTTCAGCCCCGTCCATACAAAGGAAAACAATTCCTGAGACTACGTTTTCAGGACCTGTTCTTCAAAAAACACTGAGATTGTCCATCTGAATCTTGTTATTTTTAGTCCAGTTGAGGGAGAAAGCAAGAATAAAAGATGAAAGCGTTACAGGTTTTCCCCCAGTTGACAGGTGTCTGATCTTATGCCCATCACCCCAACTCACTCCTAGAACCCGTTGTTTCCAAACGTAACAAGACCATTGTTTAAACGGGTAACTAAAGGGAAGACTTGAAGAATGACCTGATTGGATTGAAATTGCTTATCTCTAGATTGTCTTTCCGAAAATTGCAGATACCTGAAAGAATCAAACACATGCACCTAAACTTGCAGAGCAGCTTGTCAAAGCCTGTTTGCTTAAGAATATCCTGCTTTTGCTCTTTTTTTTTTTTTTTTTAATGCATTATAGAAGAAACACTCCACTATGGTAACATATGATGAAAGTGACACTGTTTTGGAATGTAAATATATGCAGGGTGTTTTAAACCGACAGCATTTTGTATGAAAAAGTACTTTTAAAAATATATACTGTATTTGAAATTCAATTGACAGAGACTAAAACAATAACAATCATTCTATTGTAATTTTTAAAGTGTACATTGAAAGAGGATATTCACTCAAGGATATAATTTTTTTTACTAAGCAAGAAGAGAGTGACTATCTTATTCGGTTATTTTTTAATACTCGGCTATGAAGTGACGCTTGTTGAAAAATTGGCATTTCATTACATGGAATCATATCAAATTGCTGATATTCAAGTTTTTTAACCTAGATGGAGGGAAATTTCACATGGTTCAACTTAAAATATAAGGCTTTTTCAAAGGGACGCTATCTCTCCAAAAGAAAAGGGTTACACATTAGAGCAGTAACCCTTTTTGTGTTTTATATATTTTGAATGACATCTAAAGACTTGCAGTTATATCACTTATAATTTATTCCTGCACTTTCTCAGGGCTATTTTCTGGAAATTGTATGGAAAATTTAGAATCCACATGGATTTAGGGCTCTAATCTAGACTCACATTTTTTAAGGACTTGAATGTAGTCGTTGGTTTGCCAGGACAATTTAAAACATTTCGTTACATTTACACACCCATAAATCCACCACCACAATCAAAATGTAAAGCATTTCTTTCACCCCACTTTATGCCCCCACATCCCTAGGCAACCACTGATATGACTTCTATCACTATAGATAAATTTTACTCTTTATAGAACTTATGAAAGTGGAATTACATAGAGTGTACTTTTTTTGTTCCTGTCTTCATCCAGCATAATGTTGTAGAGATTCGTCCACGTACCAGCAGCTCATTTCTTTCTATGGCTATGTTGTAGTTCTTGACATGAATACGTTGTGATTTTGTTTCTACTTTCACCTGTTGATGGGCTGTTACTAGTTTTTGGCTGTTACTAAAGATGCTATGAATACTTGTGTACAAGACTATGTTTTCATTTTTCTGAAGCAAGTACCTAGGAGTGGAGTTTTTGGATCATATAATAAATATGAGTTTCAATTTGTAATGAATTACCAAATTACTTTTCAAAGTGGTAATGCCATGATTTTTGTCTCATAGCCTCTTTATTAGTTCTCTTGCTGCTACTGTAACAAATTATCTTAAATTCAGTGGTTTGAAACCACACGTATTTATTATATTATAGTCCTGGAGGTCAGAAATACAAAATGAATCTTCTGGAGCTAACGTCAAAGTGTCAGCAGGACTGATCCCTTGTGGAGGCTCTGAGGAGAGAGTCCATTTCCTTGCCTTTTTTCATATTTAACTGAATAATCCAGGATAATCTGTTATCTCAATATCCTTAAGTTAATCACATATACAAAATTGCTTTTTCATATAAAGAAATAGTCACAAATTCTGGGGATTACGACCTGGATATTTTGGTGGGCCATTACTCTGCCTACTATATTCTCTAAACTTGTAATCAAGTAATTTCAACTAAAATTACTTATTCAGCCAAAACTGTAAGGTGCATAAATTTTTGTGTGTGTAACTTTCTTAGGCTTAACTAGTACTTACATTTGGTGGTTACCGTGTGCCCAATGCTAGCGCATAGAGTTGGTAAAACCATGGGATGATGTAGGATCCAGGTTTATGTTGTTGTAGGTTTGTTGTTGTTTTGTCACTTAAAGGAGATGAAAGTGTGGTCAGCGGGTGGGAAGATGGGAAGCTGAGATGACCCTACCAGTAAGCTTTAGCGATGGCTAGAAATGCCCAATTTACATTTTGGAGAGTCTCAACTTCAGAGGGAAAGGGAAAGTCTGGTCAAGTCTGTCGGGATCCCAGAGCAGACGGGAACATGGTGTAGTTCCATGGGGTTCTGCTTCCAAATGGCGAAGTTTAGAGAAGCCCCAAGGACAGCATCATGTCTGGGAGGTAGATCGCAATGCTGGGAAAGATCATCTGATCACTAGCTTCAAGGACAACCTCTCAGAGCCCCGTGGCCTGTTAGTGGGAGAGGCAAGCGCTAACTATAAGTCAGTAATTCCAAAAGGGCCAAATGGCTTAGCTACTAATGTCTGGAGGCTATGATAGGACAACTTAGTCAAAGACAGGCGGGCGTTAAGTGTCCAAGTGTACCCAAAGACAGAGTGAACAAAACACTCATCATCGGCCAAGTGAAGACTGAGGATGCACACTTCATAGATATTCTGGGCCTGATGCTGGAGACCTAATGTGAGCCTCATAGAATTTAGATTATCCTCAACTGAGGGAAAAAAGAAAACCATGAAAAGATAGATTTTTAAATCCAAGGAGTTTGAGGTATATCTGAGAGTGGCTGAGCCACCATGAATTAGGAAGACTAAATTTTCCATTAAAGCAAACTTGAGAGTTAAGTGAAAATCATTTATAGAAAAACAAAGGTTACATTAGCAAACCTGACATGTTGCCTGAGAGGGTCATGCTTGTTAAATAGAGAGAAGGTATCTGAAAATACTTTAACAGAGGTCATGCGATTACCAGGCGTGATGAAGATTATACATATTGTTCCTTGAGATTTCAGATTCTTTGTTCTTAAGATCATCAGGAGTGTTGGCCTTAGAGATTTAGAGATTAATCTTAGGGGTTAACCTTCCTTGAGATCATGGGAAAGAGTGAAGGGGGTGGTATGTGTGAAAAATTCATGGGAAGTCCTACTTGTGTGTGAAAGACCATTGTTTGGGTTTTGTTGTTGTTTGGGTTTTTTAAATGGCAAAGCCCCGTTCTCTGAACTACGGCCATTTCCTTTTCTATAGTATCAGATCTGTCTGTCCTGTCATGATTCCCCTTCCCTGTCCCAACCTGCTGTAAGATGACAGCATCAGGAGGCGGTGGAAGGGAAAGTGCTCGGGTTCTTCTGTCTTCGAGTCACACAAAGCGGGGGAGTATTATTAGGTGTCTGACTAGTTGCTAATAACAGCTTGAAAATGTGAACGTCCCTGGGCTGTGAGTGTTCTCTAAAGTTCATCATCTTGGCAGTGTGATGTGAGACATTTCACAGGGGGAGGACGGGTGGGAGGAGACGGGAGTCCACCTCCCTTTCTTGTCGACCTTGCGCCTGTTTGTCACTCACCTGTTGGAACTGCGAACACCCTTTAGGAGCCCGATTGTCGAAGCCTCCTGTGAGGTGGAGAAAAGTCTCCCCTGCCTCTTAGCAAATCACGGTAAACATGTCAACACGTTATGGGATGTGGTAAACTTTGGAATATACGAACATCTGATGAGGAGATCTTTCTGATTGGAACTTTTCTGTTGGGCCAATAGGCAGGACTAGTTTTCCACTTTGCTTACTTTCAGGTATCCGAGACAGTCGGACGCACATGCTGGGACCTGGGGTCAGCTCTCTGTGAAATGTATGGAAACACACTTCACACATGGGCTTTTGAGTTCCAGCCCGCCAAACCCCGCACCTCTCCGCCTATTTTAAATGGATGGTCCTGCCTCTAAGTTGGTGCCTAGATATTCTAAAATAGATACATTAAATCAAGTGCAAAATGTGGTTAGATTTTTTTTTTTCTGGGTGTTTGCAGCACATTTGTAAAAGTTGTTAAAAGACTTGTTTTGCTGAATTTTCATTAGCACATTCGTAGTGAGATAGTAACATTCAATATCACTGACAAATATATTGGGCATCTCTAGTAAGAGTTTTTCTAATTGTTGGATTTTTAGTTATTCAGGAGTTGGCAGAAATTCTAAATACGAATAATTTAAGGAATCTAACCACTACCGTGATGGCCCTAATATTCTAAGCAGTAATAACCCCCGCTGCACTTATGGAACACTTACTGTGTTCGGGGCATCGTATACTGTGCTTTCTGCGCGTTACCTCATTAACCACAAAACCCTCTCAGGTAGGTGCCACTATTACCCCCTTTTAAAGACGAGGAAACTGAATCTTTTTTTTTTTTTTTTTTTTTAAAGATTTTGTGTATTTATTTGGCAGACAGAGACCACAAGCAGGCAGAGAGACAGGTGGAGAGAGAGGGGGCTCCCTGCTCCACCTCCCCGTGGCCACCTACGCGCAGGTCATCTCCCCAGGGAATGCCGGACCCGAGCCACAGTCGGCTGCAGAGACCACCGACCAGAGCCTCCCAGCTGGACGGTGGAGTGTGGCCCCGCTGCGGCAGGTACATGGCCCTCGGCCTGCGGCACCGGCGCAACATGCTGCCCGAGGACGTCACCGCCGTCGCTGCGGTCACCATGCGCGGCGCTCAGGGCGCGGACTGCTGGCCAGCAGGCTCTGAGGTCTGGATCAATGGCCCCCCATGTGCTCTCCGGTGCGACCTGGCCGCGTACCCGCCGAGCAACACGACGGCCGTCGCCAGGGCCGGGCCCGCCTGGACCACAGGCTCGACCTGATGTGCGCCCCGAGGGCCTCTGTGCACTGGTATGTGGTGAGGGCACCGAGGAGGGGTTCTAGGGGCCGGGAGGACAGGGCGGCCCTGGAGGAGGATCTCGAGGAGGTGGGCATCGACCCCTATGAGGACGGGGACGAGGGAGAACAGCTGCCTGGACCGCACTCACCACGTTTACTGCAAAATCCTTTCGAAATAAACAGTCTCCTTCAATAAATAAATAAATAAACCCCCCAAACCAAAAACCAACAAACAAAAAGCTCTTTCTCCGCCTGCCTCTCTGCCTGCTTGTGATCTGTCTGCCAAATAAATAAACAAAATCTTAAAAAAAAATAAATTCTCAGTTTCCTCATCTTTAAAAGGGGGTACCAGTGGCACCCACCTGCTCCACTGCTGTCTGCTGAGCAGAGCGCCTGAAGTGGGGCTCGATCCCGGCACTCTGCGCCAAAGGCAGAGGCTTACCCTGCAGAGCCACCCCGGCGCCCCCAAAACTGAGACTTTAAACGAATTTAGTGAGCGGTAAAGCTGTGATGTGAACACAGTCAGACCAGCTCTATAACTAGAATTCTTAATCACCACCCTAATTATATTCCACTTTTTTTTAGTCTTTATTTATTTTATTTTTCAATTAAGTCTGTTTTCTTTACAGCAACATTGAAGAGATGGTACAGAGGTTGCCCACATACTGTTGCGCGGCGGCACAGCCTCTCTCTTTACCAATATCCCGCCCCCGAGCGCTACAGTTGCTTCAGCCGCTGAACCTACGTTGACACATTGTAACCACCCGAAGTCCACAGTTCAAATCAAGGTTCACTTTTGGTGTTGAACATTCAGTACATTCAGTGGTTTTGGACGAATGTGTTAGGACCTGTATCCATCATAATGGAACAGAGTAGGATATCCTAAAGATGCTCTGTACCCACCTCTTCATCCCTGCTCCTCACCCAACCCCAGGTAACCCTGGCCTTTTTATTGTCCCCATAGTTTTGACTTTTCAGAGTGTTACCTGTTAAAATCATGCAGTATATACAGCCTTTTTAGATGGGCTTCTTCACTTAGTAATATGCAGATAAGGTTCCTCTGTATCTTTTCATGGTGACATCACTTTTTTTTCTTTTCTTTTTTATGACCGAGAAGTATTCCATTGTCTGGGTATACCACAACTTATTCACACATTCATCTACTGAAGGATGCCTTGTTGCTTCCAAGTTTTGGCAATTATGAATAAAGCTGCTATAAATATCCACATGCATTTTTTTTAGAAGTTTTTTTTTTTTTTTTTTTTTTTTTTTTTTTTTTGACAGAGAAAGATCACAATCAGGCAGAGAGGCAGGCAGAGAGAGGGGGAAGCAGGCTCCCTGCAGAGCAGAGAGCCTGATGCGGGACTTGATCCAAGGACCCTGGAGATCATGACCTGAGCGGAAGGCAGAGGCTTAACCCACTGAGCCACCCAGGCACCCCTCACATACATTTTTTTGTGGATATAATCTTCAACCCTCTTGGGTAAATACCAAGAAAACCATGAATAGTGATTAGTGTGTTTAATAATAAAAGTGTGTTTAGTTTTATAAGAAATCACCAGATTATCTTCCAGAGGGGCCATATCACTTTGCTTTTGCCCCAGCAATGGGTTCCTATTGCTCCCCATCCTTGCCAGCATCTGGTGTTGTCAGTGTTCTGGATTTTGGCTTTTCTAATGGGCATGTAGTGGTATCATGTTGTTTTAATTTGCATTTCCCTAATGACACATGATGTGAAGCATCTTTTCGGAAGCTTATTTGCCATCTGTATATCTTTTCTGGTGAGGTATCTGGTAAGATCTCTAGCCCATTTTTAAATTGTTTTTTTTCTTTTAATTGTTAAATTTTAAGGGTTCTTTGTATAATTTGGATAATAGTTCTTTATCAGATATGTCTTTTGAAAATATTTCTCTTACTCTGTGGCTTGCCTTCCCATTCCCTTGGCATTGCTTTTATAGAGCTCAAGCTTTTAATCTTAATAAAGTCCAGCTCATCATGGATCGTGGCTTTGGTGTTGTATCTAAAAAGTCACTGCCACACCCAAGGTCATGTATGCTCTCTCTTACGTTGTCTTCTAGGATTTTGGCAGTTTTGGATGTTACGTTAGGTCTATGATCTGTTTTGAGTTAATGTTTGTGAATTGTGTAAGTTCTGTGCCTGGATTCTTTTTTTTTTTTTTTTCATGTGGATGTCCAGCTGTTTCAGCACCATTTTTAAAATAGGTTTGTACCTTTGTTTGACAATTGGTGGTTAGTTCTCATCCGCATTAACAGCGTGTAGAATTTTGAAAGTGGTGGCAAGTACGTGGGTAGCCAGTGTAGAGAGCTTGTTTGGTGAACTGTCATCCTCACTATGCTGTCCGGAGAACTGCACATGGGTACGGTACAGGACGTTCCTTGTTCCTTTGGCTCCGACAGTGTTGGTGAACTTGGTGTCATGGTGTCATCTGGAGTTCCCATCTCCTTCCTGGTAAATTTCTGGCTTTCTTTGAGTGCCTGAGGGACCCGCTTCTTGAAACTCACTCCATGACTCTGCTTGTGAATGTTGATGGTTGTGCATCCTCTGGTCAATACCTCTTTGGGGTTTTGTATTTTGTGTTGTATTGTATTGTATTTTGGGATTGTATCCTGTCTTCTTTGTGGGAGCATCCTGCCAGGTTCTGGGTGGAAAGCTCAATACCATTTATTGAAGAGAGTGCCTTTGCTCCATGCGTTGCCTTTTCTCTTCTTTCTATTTATAAGGGTCTATTTCTGTACTCTCTACTCTGTTCCATTGATCTATTTGTCTATTCTTTTACTAAAACCACAGTTTTGATTACTGTAGCTTTATAGTACAGTATAGTTTACCCCTCTCTTATAGTTTGAGCTTGATAAAGGTTAGAATGTGAAACTGATATGACTTCCTTCCTTTCTTCTTTTTTCTCTTTTCTCCTGTCATACCCCTAAATCTTCTGATTGAAAGGACTTTAGAACACTGTGCATGTCTACTTAAAACTCACTATTTTAAAATTTAACTTAACTTAATTTAATTTAATTTATTTTTTATTTCAGTGAAAGAGAGAGAGAGTCTATGTTAGGGAGAGACAGAGGCAGAAAGAGAGAGAAACTCTGTGCAGACTCAGTGCTGAGCTCAGAGCCTGACATGGGGCTTGATCTCACGACCCAGAGATCGGAGATCCTGACCTGAGGTGAAACCACGAGTCAGCACCTGACTGACTGTACCTTCCAGGTGCCCCTAAAACTCACTGTTTTGAGGCTTCTTTGCCAAACTGGTCCTAGCCCTTCTAACTTAGGTTTTTGTTTGTTTTGGTGGTTTTGATTTGTTTTTTATTTTTTAATTTTTTTTAACTATCATCTTCCCCTCAGTGAGGAAGTTACCTTCTGAATCCCAGTGAATGGCTGGGCCACTGATGTTCAGACTTCCAACCAGCCTTTCCATAAAATTTTACCAGGGTTATCCTCTGTCCAGTTTTTGCCACCTCGTATCAAATGGACATCTTGGTGATAATCTAGTTTTCTCCTGATGCTGAGAACTGATGGTATCTAGAACTTCTATGTACTCAAAGAGTTTCTTCAACTTTTCCTGTCTCAGCACTTAACATACGGTTTACTTTCTTATCTTTTCATTTAGACTCTAAACTTTGTGGATAGAAATAGTGTCTTTTTTATTATTTTATCTCCAGGACCTAGTAATATTGTTTGACTGTGTTAAGGCCTGTATCAGGTAATACTCTTTCTGTTGTTAATGACAGAAAATCCAACTTGAAGTAGTTTAAGCAAAAACTAAAAAAAAAAAAAAAAAAAAGAAAGAAAGAAAAGAAAAGAACAACAACAACAACCCCAAAAGCCAAAAAAATGCAAACAAAACAGAAGAAAATCTCCCAGCATATTAGGTCAAGTAATTGCAAAATCCAAGGCTCAAGTAATGTTTAACAAGCTTGTCTTGTCTTTTTCTTTTTCTTTTTCCTTTTTTCTCCCTCTGCTGTGTTTGGCTTCACTCTCAGGCAGGCCTTCTTTAGATGGAGGCCCTTGGTACAGCAAATGCAAACTTTAGTCCTGATTCGACGAAAAAGTTAGGTAGTATCTGTCATCCAACTTTGTTCTTCACTTTCAGTATTGTGTTGACTAGTCTGGGTCTTTTGTGTCTCCTTATAAATTTTAGAATTTGTTTGTTGATGCCCACAAAGTAACTTGCTGGGATTTTGATTGGGATTTTATCTAGTCCACAGACTAGGATGGGAAGAAATGAATCTTGAATCTTCCTCAATATGAACATGGACTAATCTCTCCATCTATTTAGGTTTTGTTTTTTGTTTTTTGTTTTTTTTAATTTCACTCATCAAACTTCTATAGTTCTCTTCACATAGATTTTACACATATTTAAAAAATTTATACCTAGATATTTCAGGTTTGGGTGTCAGTGTAAATGGCATTGTATTTTTAATTTCAAATTTCATTTGTTTATTGCTGGTATATAGGGAAGTAATTGACTTTAATCTTGTATCCTGCAACCTTGTTATGATTACTTATTAGTTCCTGGAGAAGTTGTTGTTGTACTTGCTTTTTTCAGATTTACTGCATGAACGTCCAATTGTCATTTGTCTAAAAAGATATTTTTATGCCTTTCTTCCCTTCCTTTTCTTTCTTTTTTCTTGTCTTAGTGCGGTAGGTAAAACTTCTAATATGGTATTGAAAAAGAGTGGTGAGAGTCGATATCTTTACCTTGTACCTGATCTTAGTGGGAAAGTTTTGAGGTTTTTCACCATTAAAGCGGGATGTTAGCTCTAAGATTTTATAGATGTTCTTTATCAAGTTGAGGAGTTCTCCTCTATTCCTAGGTTACTGAGAGTTTTAACGATGAATCAGTGCTGGATTTTGTCAAATGCTTTTTCTGCATCTAGATAGATGCTCATAAGATTTTTATTTTTTAGCCTGCTGACGTGATGTATTACATCAATTTTAGAATGTAGAACTAGATTTGCATACCTGGGATAAATCCTACTTGTTTATGGTATATAATTCTTTTTATACATTGTTATATTCAATTGGATAATTTTTTTGAGGATGTTTGCATTTTTGTTCATGAGAGATATTGGTTTGTAATTATCTTTTCTTGTTATATCTTTGTCTAGTTTTGATATTAGGGTAATTCTGGCCTCATAGAATGAATTAGGAAGTATTCCCTATGCCTCTATCCTCTGAAAGAAATTACAGAAAATTGGTACAATTTCTTCTTTAAATATTTGGTAGAATTTGCCAATGAACCCACCTGGTTCTGGTGCTTTCTGTTTTAGAAACTTGTTAATTATTGGTTCAATTTCTTTAATAGGTATAGGCTATTCATACTCTCTGTTTCTTCTTGTGTGAATTTTGGCAAATGTGTCTTTCAGGAAATTAGTCTTTTTCATGCAGGCTATCAAATTTGTGGTATTCTTTTATTCTTTTAATGTCCATGGGATTTGTAAAGATATCCCTTCTCTTATTTCTGATATTAGTAATTTGTGTCTATTCTTTTTTTTTTTCTTTCTTAGAATGGCTATCTAACTTAACATGGTTATCAATTTTGTTGATCTTTTCACAGAATCAGCTTTTGGGTTTGTTAATTTTCTCTATTAATTTCTTATTATTAATTTCATTGGTTTCCATTCTAGTTCTTATTATTTCTTTTCTTCTGCTTACTTTGGATTTAATTTGCTCTTCTTTTTCTGGTTTCATAGGTGAAAACTTAAATTATTAATTTTATATTTTTCTTCTTCTATAGTAGATTAATTGAATACCATACATCCCCATTTAAGCACATTTTTTGTTGCATTCCACAAATTTTAATAAGTTCTAGTTTCATATTCCTTTAGTTCAAAATCTTAAAATCTCTCTTGAGATTTCTTTTTTGATCCTTGTGTTACATTGAAGCGTGCTGCTTAATCTCCATGTGTTTTGGATTATCCAGTTATCTTTCTGTTACTGATTTCTAGTTTAATTCACTGTAACCTGAGAAGAGATGTATGATTTCTGTTCTTTAAAATTTGTTAAATTTGGTTTTGTCACACAGATTGTGCTCTATCTTGGTGAATGTTCCATGTGACCTTGAGAAGAATATGTATTCTGCTGTTGTCTGATGAAGTTGTCTATAGATGTCTATTGATTGATGGTGTTGAGCTCAGCTCTATCCTTACCGATTTTCTGCCAGCTGGATCTGTCCATTTCTGATAGAGAGGTGTTCAAGTTTTCCAGCTATGATAGTGGGTTCATCTATTTCTCTTTGCAATTCTATTAACTTTTGCCTCCCTTAATTTGATGCTCTATTGTTCATTGCATACATGTTAAGTATTATTGTGTCCTCTTGGAGAATCAACCCCTTTATCATTATGTAGTATTCTTTATGCCTGGCAATTTTCCTTGCTTTGAAGTCTGTTCTGTCTGAAGAAAGCCACTCCTGCTTTCTTTTGATTAGTATTAGTATGGCATATTTTTCTCCATTCTTTTGCTTTCTTCTATATGTGCCTTTATATTTAACAGTATATGGTTGTGTTGTGTTTTTTGATTGATTCTAACAATCTCTGTCTTATAATTAGGGCATTTAGACCACTGATGTTCAAAGTGATGATGGATATAGTTGGGTTAGTATTTACATTATTTGTTACTATTTTCTTTTTGATACCCTTGTTCTGTATTCCTATTTTTGTCTTACATTATTTTTTTCCTTTTCTGTTTTTAACTGAGCATTTTATGTGATTACATTTGTCTCCTCTCTTAGAATATCAGTTATACTTTTTAAACTTTTTTAGTCATTGCCCACATTTATAGCTAATCGAAGTCCACTTTCAAATAATGCTATACCACTTCACAGGTAGTGTGAGTACCTTATAATATCAAAATAATCCTAATTCCTGTGAAGTGTGTAAACCTGGTGATTCACAGACCTGTACCCCTGGGGATAAAAATATATGTTTATAAAAAATAAAAAATTAAATTAAAAAAAATAATCCTAATTCCTCCCTTGTATCATTCTTGTCATTCATTTCACTTGTATAAAAGCATATATCAGCATAAGGTATATACATAAGATATACATACAAACATATATAATCAAATACTTTGTTGATACTATCATTTTGAGCAAACTATTATCTGTTAGATCAATTAAGAATAAGAAAAATAAAGTTTCTATTTTACTTTCATTTATTCCTTCTGTGATGTTCTTTCTTTCATGTAGATCTGAGTTTCTGACCTATATTAAAAACTTTAATATTTCTTGCAAGGCAGAGATACGGGCAAAAAAGTCCCTCAATTTTTATTTGTCTGAGAAAATTTCTCCTTCAGTTTTGAAGAATAACTTCACAGGGAACAGTATTCTAGGTCTGTTTTTTTCCCCCTTTACTAATACTTTAAATATTTCACTCCACTCTCTTCTTGCTTGCATGGTTTCTGAAGGGAAGTCAGATGTAATTCCTGCCTTTGTTCCTCTGTATTAAAAATGTTTTTCTTCTCTGGATTTTTTGGTATTTTTACCTTTTTTTCCTTTATCTTTGATTTTATGTAGTATAAGAATGATATGCCTAGGTACAGTTTATGGTATTTATCCTGCTTGATGTTCTCTGAGCTTCTTGGTCCTCTGGTTTTGTGTCTGATATTAATTTGGAAAATACTTAGTCATTACTGTTTCAATATTTCTTCCATTTCTTTCTCTGTCTCTCCTGGTATTCCTGTTGTACGTAAGTTACACCTTTTGTGATTATCCCATAGTCTTGGATAGTCTGTTCTATGTTTTTCCATCTTTATTTGCTTTTTTTATTTTCAAGGATTCTACTGATATCTTCTAAATCAGATATTCTTTCCTTAGCTCTGTCCAGTCTACCAACAAGCTTATCAAAGTTTATCTTTATTTCTGTTACAGTGTCTTTTATCTCTAGCATTTCTTTCTGGTTCTTTCACTGGGTTTCATCTCTCTGCTTACATTGCTTACCGGTTCTTACATGCTGCCTACTTTATCCATTACAGGCCTTGGCATATTAATCATAGTTGTTTTATATTATTCTTCTGACAATTCCAATGTTGTTGCCATGTTAGTTCTGATGGTTGCTCTGTCCCTTCAAGCCGTCTTTTTTTTTTTTTTTCCAAAAGAGACTCTTTTTTTTTTTTTTTAAAGATTTTTTCTTTATTTATCTGACAGAGATCACAAGTAGGCAGAGAGGCAGGCAGAGAGAGAGGAGGAAGCAGGCTCCCTGCAGAGCAGAGAGCCCAATGTGGGGCTCGATCCCAGGACCGTAGGATCATGACCTGAGCCGAAGGCAGAGGCTCAACCTACTGAGCCACCCAGGTGCCCCCCAAAAGAGACTCTTAATCATAGGAAGCAAACTGAATGTTGCTGGAGGGGAGAGGGCAGGGGGATGGGATAACTGGGTGCTAGACATTAAGGAGGGCACATGATAGAATGAGCACCACATATTATATGAGAATGATGAATCATTGACCTCTACTTCTAAAACCAATAACAGATTATATGTTAATTAATTGAATTTAAATTTAAAAAATTAAAAAACTTTTTTTTTTTGCTTTTTCATATGCCTTGTATTTTTTTTCCAAATTTATTTATAACCAGACATGTTGTATTACTGCTATAAATAAGCTTTGAGTAATATGGTGGTGAGGTGTCAGGGAGGGGAAATTTTTTTTTAGAAATTTTATTTTTTTAAAAGATATTTGTTTTAGAGAGAGCAAATGTGGAAGCAGTGGGCAGAAGGAGAAGGAGAGGGAGAGAGAGAATCTTATGCAGACTCCCTGCTGAGTTGAAGCCCAAGGTGGGACAGGATCTCATGACCCTGAGATCATGACCGGAGCCAAAACTAAGGATCAGACTCTTAATGGACTGAGCCACCCAGGTGCCCTGGGAGGGAAATCGTTTTATAGTCTGTGATTAGGTCTCAATCTTTTACTATCTTTTACTATATCTCTGGACTATGAACCCCATAAGTGCTTCTCAGTGTTTTCTTTCCCCTTCGTTGGGATGGGTTTGTCTAGAGTGTGTTGGAGTATATACTTCCATGTACTCCCTTTGTATATGGAAGGCTGGAGCCAGCTGGAGTTGAGTATTTCCCTTTTCCCAGAGCCAGCTAGGCTCTGATAATACCCCAGCAGGTTAGGCTCTGGTTAATTAGTTTCTCCCAAAAGAAGAGTGCTTTGACATATTTCCAAATGATTTCTTTTCTCCTCCCCTTGTTAGAAGCACAGGAGGATTTTTCTCTGATATTTATTGTGGGAACCTGGCCAAGTTCCTGTAGGTAAATCTCACAATATTTTGGAGAATCCCTTATCACTGAGTACCCCTGGAGTTTTAACTCTCAGATTTGTCCTAACTGAGCCTCTGGTAATTTTTCAATTACAATTCTGGTTTCCTACACCAGCACTTTCTCCCTTGTTGGTTTCTTCTTATGAGTCTATCATCTGGTTAGCCATGACTCTTGTGTTCATCTGCCTATCTCTCCAATCCTGAGGGCAGTGGTTTTCCCTTTGTCCTCCCGTCTTACGAATCCAAGAAGAGTTGTTGATTTTTCAGTCTCTTCAACTATGTACTTACCAGAATGAACTGACTTCTTATGGCTGGAACCCAAAGTTGTAAGTCTAATCTCTATTTTTTTGTCCCCCACTTTTGAATTTTTTACTAATTTCCCCCGATTCTGTTTCTTTTTCTCCCTTTCTCTTTCCCTATATATTCACCACCTCTTCTCCTCGTTTTTACTGGCCTCCCTTTCTTCTCAGACTCCTCTTCTCTTTCTCTCTTTTCCCTCTTTACCTCTCTTCTTCTAAGGTTATGTTTTCTGAAGTATTCAAATTGTAGAAAATATATCACTAAACCAACAAATGCTGGTACCCAAGGTTTTAATTGGAGACTTTTAGAGAAGAGAACAGCTTAGGATCATGAGTTCTAGCACGAGAGAAGTAAGGTGGGGGGAGCTTATTTTACCCTTTGGGTTGAGCCTTCATCCAAAGGTATTTAAGGCATTGAATTTCCATTGGTATTCAATGTTCTGGTCCCAGATATCTTTCTTTCTTTTCTGTTTCTCCAGGGGAATTAGGAGGGACTAAAAGGCAAATGATAAAGCCATAAGTAGAAGTGATTCATTAACCATGGAGCAGTTTAAAATGTGACAAAACTGGGAGTGGACAATGACTCACTGAGAAGCAATTCAGGGAAAATCTTCTGTAAGAGAAAGAAAACTATTAGCTGAAAGATAGGTGACTTTTGGGAAAGTTGTTATAGGTCTTTAACAGGTAGAGTACCTGGGAGGTTTGTTCATGCCTAAAGTTTATAGTAATTCTCTTCCTTATTTTAAAATACAAGAATAGGGGCACCCAGATGGCTCGGTTGGTTCAATGTCTGACTCTTGTTTTCACCTCAGGTCATAATCTCAGGATTGTGAGACTGAGCCCCATGACAGGCTCCTTGCTCAGCATAGAGAGTCTCTCTCCTTCCCACTGTGCCCCTCCCCGCCCCCCCCCCCACCGCATGCATACTCTCTTTCTCAAATACATACATGAATGAATGAATGAATGAACAAGTAAACAATTAAAATCTTTAAAGGACCAAAATAAACTATAAACAGGCAATATTCATACAGAGCATCTTACAAACCAGGTAATTTCTATGAATTATCTTCACAACAACCCCAAGAGGCAGGCAGAGAGACTTTGCATTTTTAAGATAAGAAATCTGGGAAGTTAAGTATCTTCTTGAAGAATACATGGTAAGGATGTGACAGAGCCAGCCCTAAACTGAGACCACCTGGCTCCAGAGCCTAAGTCTTACTCTGCTGGGCTGCTGTAACAGAATACCATAATTTGGTGGCTGAAACAACAAATATTTAGTTCTCACAGTTCTAGAGGCTGTGAAGTTCAGTTAGGGGACCAGCAGATTCCGTGTTTGAGGGGAGCCTACTTCCTTGTTCAGAGACAGCTTGTTCTCTGTGTGAGGGCACAGTAGAGGAGCAAGGGAGCTGTCTGGAGTGCGTCTCTTTTACAAGGGCACTGATCCCATTGACAAGGGCTCTAGCCTGAGGACCTAATTATTTCCCAAAGACTCCACCTCTAAATACCATCACCTTGGAGATTAGGTTCCAGCATGAATTTGGTGGCGGGACACAACATTGAGTCTGTAACAACTCATCAGCATGAACACTTTTTAATATTGCTTCCTGTTATCAATAAATGATTAATTCTTTAGTAAAGACGTGGGAAGATAATAATCTCTTTTTTCTCTGATAGGAAAGTTCTGAGAAAGGATAAGAGAGTTTGAGTGACTAGAAGGGAAGAGACAGGAAGATGAGATGTAGCAACTACTGAACAGAAGCAAAGGGTGGTAATATTAAAAATAAAAATAATAATACAACTTGATGCCAAGAAGACAAATAATCTGATTAAAATGGGTAGAGGACCTAATAGACATTTTTCCGAAGAAGATCTAGAGATGGCCAACGGACACATGAAAAAATGCTCAACATCACTAATCATCAGGGAAATGAAGATTAAAACTACAATGAGATATCATTTTACACTTGTCAGAATGGCTAAAATAAAAGGACACAAGAAATAGTAAGTGTTGGTGAGGATATGGAGAAAAGAATCCTCATGCACTATTGGTGAGATTGCAAATTGTTGCAGTCTCATCAATTGGAAAAAGTATGGAGATTCCTCAAAAATTTAAAAATAAAATTACTATATGATCCAGTGATTCTACAACTGGGTTTTTATTCAAAGAAAATGAAAATCCTAACTTGAAAAGATATATGCACCCCTATGTTTTTTGCCATATTATCTGCAATAGCTAAGATACAAAAGCAACCCAATTGTCCATCAAAGATGAATGGATAAAAAGAGGTCTTATGTGTGTGTGTGTGCATGAGTGCACGTACACACACACACACACACACTTAACAACATGGATGGACTAAGAGAGTATAATGCTAAGTGAAATAAACCAGAAAGACGAATACCTTAAGATCTCACTCAGGTGTGAAATTTAAGAAACAAAACATAAGGTAAGGGAGGGAAAAATAAAATGAGATAAAGACAGGGAGGGAGACAAACCACGAGAGACTTAAATATAGGGAACAAACTGAGGGTTGCTGGAGGGGGATGGGTCGGGGACGGAGCAATTGGGTGGTGGGCATTCAGGAGGGCACTTGATGTAAGGAGCAGTTGGGTGTTGTACGCAACTGATGAATCACGCATTCTACCCCTGAAACTGACATTACATTATATGTGAACTAACTGGAATTTAAATAAAATCTTGAAAAAAAAAAAAGAGAACAAAACAAATGAACAAATAAAATAAAAAGAGACGAACAAAGATAAAACTGGACTTAAACACAGAGAAAAAACCGGGGGGGGGGGGAGGGGGGGGGGGGGTGGGCGTGAAATTGAGAAAGGAGATTAAAAGGGCATTTACCTTGACAAGCACGGAGAGATGTACAGAACTGCTGGCTTATTATACTGCACATCTGAAACTGATACAACACTTTGTTAATTATATCTGCAATAAAACCTATAATTAATAATAACATTTCTAGTGTTCTCTTCTGGGAACTCTGTGAGGTAATTTATATATATTTCTTTGTTAAATCCTCAAAAAATACATTATAGATAAATGCTTTTATTTCACTTATTTATATATGACGAGACAGGCACGGAGGAGATAAGCAACTTGCAACATTGCTCAGTTAATACCTGGCAGAATGAGGATTTGAACCCAAGCCCAGATGTACTTTTTTCTCAACCACTTTACTAAGCAGAATGGAAAAGACCTCATAATAATTTGGGGGTAAGTCTATCCCTATGTAAAGGCACCAAATTGGTCATCTTCTGGGATCTCTGACATTTTACTTACAGTTTAATCATTATAGTCTAAATAATCTGTACTCCTCCCAAGAGTTGTTATAGAGAATTATAAGGTCGAGCAGAGAATAGGAGATTCATATGGGGATAGCTATGTTAAAATTTTTTTTTTTTAGGTCTTTTTTTTTTCAATTTATTTATTTTCAGAAAAACAGTATTCATTATTTTTTCACCACACCCAGTGCTCCATGCAATCCGTGCCATGTTAAAATTTTAACAGTGGGGCCTAAATCTGTAATATTTTGGAAGTATTAATAACCATTCTCCCTTCCCCCTTCTGCGAGAATGTGTAGTTATAAATGAGCGAATGGGAACTGTGATGCTGGTCAAGAGGCGGGCTCAGCCGGAGAGACCCATTATAACATAATAGAAGTACTTTCTGGAGGAAGAGATTATGTAAACACAAGAGTTTCAAAGCCTAGAGAGAGAAAAAGGCTGGATTTAGCAGGCAGGAAACAGCAGTTTGCACTGGAGGTGGTTATGGGACCACTGTGGCCTCTACTCAAGTCATCTCTCCCTGATTTTAGAGAGAAAGATGAAAGGATCTGTACTGTACAAGTTGGGCTGGAACAGAGTCTGAGTTCACACTTCATGGTTTAGTCTAAGGCCAGTTTGTTGAAAGAGCAATACCCCCTGGTGGAAATTGCAGAATTCTCAGAGTCCTTGAAGGAACTTGAGTCCTGTTGAGTGGTTTGCTTGTGGAGTGGTTGACGACTCAGGATCCCAATGGGGAATACTCTCAGGAAAAGTGCTTCCCGGGGTCGGCAACACTCCCGTGTTCACTCAACACATATTCGCATGATCCTATTGGCAAGAGTGAGATGGAGAGATAGGCTGAGAGAGGTGAGACCAGACATCAGAGGACCAAATGGCAGGTTAAACACGGGACGATAGAGACCTTTGCTTTCGTCTTCATTATCGGTCTTTTAAAGATAAAGCATTTATCCCCAGTTTTCTGACTTCTGTTGTTTGACCAATATGTGCCTTATTTTTAAGGAATCAACTTTAGACTTGATTGGTCCTCTTTATTGGGTAGTTGTCTTTATTGTATTAATTTTTCTCTTATGTGTTTTCTTCTTTTTTTCCTCCCCACTGTTTTCCTTAAGCTGTTCTTTTCCCCTATGGAAATGGAAAAAGGATGCTTAGATCATTGAATTTCAGTCTTGCTTTGTTTTGCATGTTCATTTAAGGTCATAAAATCTCACACTTAGCTGCTTTTGATGAATTTTGATAAGTAGTATTTTTACTATTACTCATTTAAAATATTTTCTGGACTTCAAGACTTGATTTCTCTTTTGGCCTTTGAAATGTATTTATTATTTTTCAAATACTTGTAATTTTTTTTTTATGATTTGTTTTAGTTTTTTTCCTTTGTGGCCATACTTTGTATATACTTTGTACCTAATTTCAGTTTATGGCCCAGTATATGGTCACTTTTTGTCAGTGTTCTGGGGACATCCAAAAGGAACGTGTGTTCAACAATTGTTGAATGCAGTGTCTGTTGTCACATGATGGTAGTTTATGTTTGCTAATCATGTTGATGAAATCTTCTACATCTTTCCAAATCTTTTATCTGCTTATTCTATTAGTTTCGGAGAGAAGGATGTTGTAATATCCCATAACGGTTATAGATCTATTTATTTTTCTCATTTCTCTCTATTTTTTTTCATGTTTAGAATTATTATATCATCCTGGTGAATTGAGCCTTTTATGAAGTGCTCTCTTGAGCCCCAGTAATGCTTTTTGCCATAAAGTCTTTTTGATTTGGTATTAATAGGGCTATACGTGCTTTCTTTTGGTTAATATTTACAGCATATATCTTTTTTCATTTATCCTTTCACTTTTAATTTTTCTGTATGCTTATATTTGTTTCTCTGTGGGCAGGAAATGGTTGAGGTTTTTTTTTTTTTAATTTCACTTTGAGAGTCTGTCTTCTTTGAGGACATTTAAGCCATTTACATTTAATGCAATTACTGATATGTCTGGATTTAAATGTCTATGTACTTTTTGATCATCCCAACTCATTTACTTTTTATCTGTTTTTTTTTCCTTCTTTGGATTGATTCCGTATTTTTCCCTTTTTTCTAATTTCTCTCTGTTATCTTAGTAGTCATACATTCTTTTAATTGTCATACTAGAGATTAAAGCATATATCCTTAAATTATCAAAGTAATCTAAATTAGTACTCTTTTCTTTTTTTCTGGATGATGCAAGAGCCTAAGCATGCTTTAACTCCATTTATACTCCCTCATGGTTTTTATGCTATTATTGCCATCTATTTTGATTCTTAGTAAATATTAAAATTCATAAATCATTATCATTTTTGTTTAAATGGCTGGTGTTTATTTAGAATTACCAACCTAATTATCTTTTTTAAAAACTTATTTTCAGCATAACAGTATTCATTATTTTTGCACCACACCCAGTGCTCCATGCAATCCATGCCCTCTATAATACCTACCACCTGGTACCTCAACCTCCCACCCTCCTGCAACTTCAAACCCCTCAGATTGTTTTTCAGAGTCCATAGTCTCTCATGGTTCACCTCCCCTTCCAATTTCCCCCAACTCCCTTCTACTCTCCATCTCCCCATGTCCTCCGTGCTATTTGTTATGCTCCACAAATAAGTGAAACCATATGATAATTGACTCTCTCTGCTTGACTTATTTCACTCAGCATAATCTCTTCCGGTCCCAACCATGTTACTACAAAAGTTGGGTATTCATCCTTTCTGATGGAGGCATAATACTCCATAGTGTATATACAAAGTCAATGTCCAGAAATCAGTGGCTTTCTTATACACTAACAATGAAAATACAGAGAGGGAATTTAGAGAATCGATTCCATTGACTATAGCACCAAGAACCATAAGATACCTGGGAATAAACCTAACCAAAGAGGTAAAGGATCTGTATTCGAAGAACTACAGAACAGTCATGAAAGAAATTCAAGAAGACACAAAAAGATGGAAGACCATTCCATGCTCTTGGATTGGACGAATAAACATTGTTAAAATGTCTATACTGCCTAGAGCAACCTATACCTTTAATGTCATTCTGATCAAAATTCCACCGATATTCTTCAAAGAGCTGGAGCAAATAATCCAAAAATTTGTATGGAATCAGAAGAGACCCTGAATCGCTAAGGAAATGTTGAAAAATGAAAATAAAACAGGGGGCATCATGCTACCTGATTTCAAGCTTTACTACAAAGCTGTGATCACCAAGACAGCATGGTACTGGCATAAAAACAGACACATAGACCAGTGGAACAGAGTAGAGAGCCCAGAAATGGACCCTCAACTCTATGGTCAATTAATCTTCGACAAAACAGGAAAAAATATACAGTGGGAAAAAGATAGTCTCTTCAATAAATGGTGCTGGGAAAACTGGGCAGCTATATGTAGAAGAATAAAACTTGACCATTCTCTTACACTGTACACAAAGATAAACACAAAATGGATAAAGGACCTCAACGTGAGACAGGAATCCATCAGAATCCTAGAGGAGTACATAGGCAGCAATCTCTTCGATATCAGCCACAGCAACTTCTTTCAAGATATGTCTCCAAAGGCAAAGGAAACAAAAGTGAAAATAAACTTTTGGGACTTCATCAAAATCAAAAGCTTCTGCACAGCAAAGGAAAAAGTCAAGAAAACAAGAGGCAACCCACGGAATGGGAGAAGATATTTGCAAATGACAGTACAGACAAAACGTTGATATCCAGGGTCTATAAAGAGCTCCTCAAACTCAACACCCACAAAACAGACAATCATATCAAAAAATGGGCAGAAGACATGAACAGACAGTTCTCCAATGAAGACATACAAATGGCTATCAGACACATGAAAAAATGTTCACCAACCTAATTATCTTTTGTTGTTGTTTTTAATTTTTTCTTGGATCTCTGAAATTCTAAGGCTATATCTCTCCCAGCTTCAATACTTTTTAGAATTTTCTTCAATGTGGATTTGAAATAATTAAAATATTGAAAGAATTAAAATATCTCTCCTTAGTTTTTGGATGTCGTTTTCTGTCAGTGGCAAATTCCAAGTTGCAGTTATTTTCTTTAAATTATTCCGTGGTCTCTGGATTCCATCATTTCTATTCATCCTTCCCAAATCTCTTTTCCTTGCCTTCCTGGTTCTCCGGTTATACCTATGTTAGATTTTTCTTCTATGAATCTTTTTTTTCTTCTTTTTTTAGAGAGAGAGAGAGAGAGAAAGAGAGTGAGAGGGTGCTTGGGTGGCTCAGTGGGTTAAGCCTCTGCCTTCGGCTCAGGTCATGATCCCAGGGTCCTGGGATCGAGTCCCACATTGGGCTCTCTGCTCGGCAGGGAGCCTGCTTCCTCCTCTCTCTCTCTCTACTCTCTCTCTCTCTGTGCCTACTTGTAATCTCTCTCTGTTAAATAAATAAAATCTTAAAAAAGAAAGAAAGAAAGAAAGAGAGTGAGAGCGAGAGCAAGAAGAGGGGCAAAGGGAGAGGGAGAAAGAGAATCTCAGGCAGACTCCCCGTCATGACCCGAGCTGAAATCAAGAATCCATCACTTAACTGACTGATCCACCCAGGAGCCCCTCTTCATTGAGTCTTTTATGCCTTTAACATATTTTTTCATACTTTTGTCTCTCTATGAATCTTTTCCTCTGACTCACCTTCAAGTTCATTAATGATCTCTTTACCTTCTCTTAAGCTTTTACATGAAGTTCCTGATTTTGGTTATTGCATTTTTCTTTTCTAAAATGTGCTTTATCTTGTTCTATGTCAAAATTGTTTTACTTCCTTTAACATATCAAGCGTAGTTATTTTGAAGTTACTATTGACATCCCTGTGGCTCTCTGTTTATTTTTCTTGGTTTTGATCAGATTGATTTTTTTGTCTTCTCTTATTCCTCTTTATTTTTAAAAGATGTTATTTATTTAAAGACTGCATGGGTTGGGGGGAGGGGCAAGAAGGAGAGGGAGAAAGAGAGTTTCACTCTCTCTCAGCATGGAGCCTGAGGTGGGGCTGGCCTCATGACTCCAAGATCATGACCTGAGTCAAAATCGAGAATTGCAGGCTTCCCTGACTGAACCGCCCAGGTGCCCCTCCTCTTACTCCTCTTGAATTTGGATTGCATGTCTGAAATTGCATGTGTAACATTGTGGAGATAACTTCAGGCCTAAGAGAGATTTTACATTAGCTTCTTGGATATTTATTCCAGTTAAAGATTATTTGAAGGTTGACAACTAAAGGCCTATTTTCCCTTCCGCTATTACTCACATTTTTCTAGTATTCTGAAAACAGAACCTCCGTTCTTTCCCTGTCACCTGTCCCAAATCTTTAATGGCTAGCCATTGTCTAGAGTTTATAACTTCAAATTATAGGGTTGGTATTCATAATTCTCTTAAATATGTTCTTTACTGACCTTTTATCTTCTGTTATTCCTCAAAATGTACTTTCATTTTGTGAATATAACTTATCTCGTGCTCTAGGGATATACTCACGCACTTTCTCTTTCTGTGCCAGCGTTTTCCTGCCTGGAAAAGCGCTCTTCTTCCAGATCTTCATCCTCTGCACCTGGAAGGCCGACTCCAAATTTCCTCGTGTTTGTGAAGTCACTTTGTACAATCCAGTGCGGAGCATCCCTGGCCTCCTGCAGATTATTCCCTCACCTTTTACTTGGTGAGCGTAATGTGTTGGCTACAGTGCTGGTGCTGACAAGTGACTTAGGTTCCCAGCTAGGTGTAGGATGAATTCCTTATAGCAGGCACTTTGACTCTCTCACTTAATTATTTCTGCAGCATCTAAAATTTTTATGTGTAATAATTATGAATATAATAGTTATTTGTACAATACAAATGTAGTGTAAGCCTCCATGTTTTTTCTCATATCTGATAAGGCTCTTTGGTCCTGAGTGCATATAATATATTGAGTCAACATTTTTTCAGATTCAAGGGAGGTGAGAATTCTTTCTAAAAGGGTTCTCATGGACCCCGAGAGATAAAATAAATTGTTCAATTACAGTGATTCTTTAATCAAAACAAAAGCATTGGGCATAAATATATGATATGTATACACACACACACTATGATAATGTATATATTATGTGTGTGTATATATATATATATGCAAAATTTTATACAGTATTATATGCTATATATTACAAGATGCATATATTCTTCAAATCTGCAAATGTTCAAAGAACCTGTCATCAGACTTTGAGGAGTTAAGTCTACAGTCAGTGACAAACACTTGCTTCCTCATTCCTATAGTACCAAACGTCACACATTCTCAATCCTTTATAAAAAGCCATATTGATTGCATGCCTTCAAAATAGTATTCTGGAATTCCAGATTTTCAGAATTCCAGAAATTCGTCTAATTTTAGTAGCTAGAATAATAAATAATGCTAATAGCGGGTACTCTGGTGCTTTCTTACCCATCTCTTTGCCGCATCTCGTATTAGCAGCTGCTACATGTGTGCTGTGAGCATATTAATACCCTCTCGGTAGCTGTCTGTCCAGAGTCCACCGGTCCTGTGTCCTGAGCAGACAGCTTTGTGAGTGTTCTGTACATAGGCAGGAGCTTCTGGGGGTGGGGGGGAGCTGAGCCCCTGTCGACTAGACCGTGAACTTGGTTATAGAGCTTTATACTGGCTTTGCTCCTCCCCAGGTCACCCCCTCTTCCCTCATTCCTGCTTCCAGAAGTTATTTTCCATATAAACTACCTCAGTCTGAGTCCTTGTCTGATGTTCTGTTTTAGGAAATCCAGATTAAGACCGTCAGATAGTTTTTGTTTTTGTTTTTTTTAATGAGTGTAAGCACAGACAACAACTCTCCCCATTTAACAGGTGTTTACTGAGGCCTGCAGCTCCCAGGCACCACTCAAGTTTCTGCTGGAGATAAAGCATGAAGAAAAAGAAAGGTCTCCATTCATCAAGCTTCATCGCAGTGCAAATCACAGTCAAGTCTCAAGTTCTGCCATAGTGAGTGAATCTGGATCAGGTCTGTAAAGGAGCACAATTGGAGAGAAAGATTGGAGAAGAAGTGAGAAAGATTCAGAGCCTGAGGTGGGGGAGCTGGAGTTGGTTCCTCCTACAGAGAGAAGCCACCAGAGGCCTGGAGGGAGAGTAACATATTTACGGTTTATTAAAAGTTGGGGCACCTGAGTGGCTCAGTCAGTTAAGTGTTTGCCTTCGACTCAGGATCCTGGGATTCTGGGATCCAGCACATTGGGGTCCTTGCTCCGCGGGGAGTCTGCTTCTCCCTCTCCCTCTGCAGCTGCCCCTGCTTGTGCGCTCTCGAACTCTCTCTCTCTGTCAAATAAATAAACAAAATCTTTAAAAATAAAACAAAACAATCTGTTAATCTGTCACTATTTTTTATAAGGTTCAAACCTAGTTAATAAACAGATGCTTAATAAAGAGTTATTGATCTGTGTACAACTTGAAGTTGGAAGTCCAGATTCTATTGCTTTCTTTGAACATGGAATCTAACTTCTCTGTACTTATTTCTACATATATAAATAAGGTTAATAAAAATACTGACCTCATAGGATTCTTGCGCAGTACAAATAAAGGACTATAAGTGAAAAGCACATTTTAAATTATAAAGCAGACATCGGTATCAGTTGTGGGGTTTCAAGTGCAAAAGAATATTAAAGTTAGGTTAGTAAGTGTGTGTGTCAGACAAGTTCAAGGACCATGTGGAGGGTTCTATGACTCCTGAATCAGTCATATTTTGCTTTTCTCCTTCCAACTACCATACAGTTAGTTGGGTTGAAGCACCTCAATGGTCAAGCTACTTATTAATTTTGACATCTGATACAGCATTCTCAGTTTGCTGTGGCTTATAGTCCACGCCTAATCTGAAAGGTGCTGAGGTGTTTTTTTTGTTGTTGTTGACAATGACATTGTAAGTGTAAACACAAGAAAAGCAAGAAAACTGCCCTTTTAAGAAGAACCATATAATGGTATTCTTTTCATTTGTAGACCATGGTGGAAAAGCCAGAGCCTCCCTGATGTTAAACAGCATGGCTCTGTCACTATGCATGTTTTCTTTCTTTTCCCCCTGCATGCTCACAAATGCCAAATGACAAAAGAACACAGTATCCATGTGAGCCATTGTCCTCGGAACTATTAGGCAAGCAAATGAGTGTTTCATAGACTTAACGTGACAATGAATTACACGTCCAAAACAGGTTGTGTGTGTGGCTTAGCAAAACAAAATTAAGAGTCATTCTAGGGAAGGACATTGCCACAGCTTTGGCATAATTAGGAATCATCATAATCAAATACAGGAAATTGGCACATCTGCTTTTCAGGCTGTTGATCCAACTGTGAGGCTGCCTGTGCGCACTGGCACGGGCGGTTCTGATGCATCTCGATGTGTTCTGCAAAGCTGTCTTTGCATAAATATTTACATAATTTTCTCCAAACGCCACTATAAGCAGTTGTTTTTTATCACTTTTTCTCCCTTGGGTTATTATTTCTTCCCATCCCTACTCCTGGTGAAGGAGTGATCACTTGTTATTCTGAGGATTTCTCTTTCTTCAAGAAAATCGTGGAACCTGAGAGTTTTAGAAAATGACGCTGAGATGGGCGCCGTACGTTTCCTTGGGCACATTTTCTGGAAATACACAAAACGAAAAGCTAGACGCAGCCCACCTGTGACGAGTGCAAAGGAGAGCAGCACGAGATAAGTTGGAGGGAGAATCCAGCAGGGGTTTGAGGGTGATGAAGAACTCAAAGCCAGAGTAGCTGAAGTGGGACAGCTGGCCTCGGACCAGCGATCACCCTTCCCCCACTCATTGTTATTAAAGGTTTGAAAAGCCTCCTACCGAAGTGCTAGAAATACTCGTCGAGGAGTTCCTTCTCCTTCTGCCACTCAGTTCTGACAGTTTCCTCTTCCTAAAAATGAGCGAAAGGATCTCTTTTGTCTTTCCTGGTTTTGATGTTCTGTTTTACATTTTTGAAACTACATGTATTTTTATACATATTTTATATTTAAAAAAAATTCAATTTAAAAAAACTACCATCTTGTCTATTTTTCAAGCATTGTTTTGCTTTCCAAAGTACATACGCCTTCTAATTGTATTATTGTAAGTTTTATTAATAACATCTAAACTGCAACAAATAAAATATTTGATAATATTCTAAGTATTTGTATGTATTCTTCAATGTGGTAGGCCTATTTGTTCTATGTTAACATGAGCCCTTCGCCTTTGATGCAGACTTTGGCAGACATATCCCAAGGATGTTTACATTTGGTGGTGATGTGGATACATTTTCATAACCAAATGCTTGGAGGATTTACAATGGAGAATGATATGTTCATTTTTCCTTCCAAAAGCGTTAGGAAGAAGCTGCTTTTCAACAATTTGGAACCAAGAAAAGAGAAGAGATTCTAACTAGAAACAGGCAAGAAATCTCCCTTAATCATATCTCCCCCCCCCCCCGATTTACATTAATATGCAGATTATGAAGTATTGTCAGTTTTCAGTTGTATGACTAGTTTTGTGTCAATTGAATGAGTGGGGTGTGTGTGTAAGGTGCTTACTTTTAACTTTTTGGTAAGCTTTACGTAGTTTGATTCCAGAGCATAAATCATTTATTGTCAATAAATTCTTCTGTTATATTATACCATATTGAATCACAAGAATCTCTTCAATAATATTAAAAAGGCCTTTTCCCCTTCTTAGTCTTCCATCCTTAGTGTTTTTTTCATTTGTTTGTTTGTTTTTTGTTTTTGAGAAGGAGAGAGCATGTGCCCGTGGCGGGATGCGGGGAGGGGCATCGAGAGAGGGATGGAGAGTCTTAAGCAGGCTCAGGTTGGAGCCCATCGTGGGGCTCTATCTCAGGACCCTGATACCAGGACCTGAGCCCAAATCAGGAGTCGGGTGCTCAACTGACTGAGCCCCCAGGCATCCTGTTAGCGTATTGCTTTTTGTCTTCGTGCTATTTCTTCATGAACCCCAGGTAACTGTTGTAGCACGAAAAAATCAAAGTTAAGTAAAGGCTGAGAAGTGGGCTGTTTGAAGGCATTGTGCTGAGGATCTAGTTTTGCTTTCTTTCAGTCTCTTCTCCTGGTATCTGTCTGACCCTTCCCACTCCCGATGCCAGACTTCTCCCTTCGCTTTTCCACATGAAGGGGTGAAGGCTCCTGTCAGTAGCCACTGGGGGCTTTCATTTTGCCTGCAGACACCTCGGGAGTGTTAGGTCCTCAGAATCATCCTATGAGTCGGAGTCCAAGTTAGGAATAAAGACATGTGTCCAGAGTTTGGTCCATGGCTGTCCTGTACTGACAACCCATTCAATCCTTTATAATTTTAGGGTTTATCTGGACTGTTTCTGTCTGATGCACTTGTGTACCTATGGATATTTTTAAAACCCTAAAAACCCTTGCATACCTATGGTGGTGGTGGTGCCATATCTGTATCTGTACAAACCATTCTTGTCCATCTAGTAATGAAATGTTGAAAGTTTCAAACTTTGGGGCACCTGGGTGGCTCAGTGAGTTCGGCATCTGACTGCTGATTTCAGCTTAGGTCTGGATCTCAGAGTAGTGCGTTTGGCCCTCACATGAGACTCCATGCCGAGAGTGGAGCCTACTTAAAAGAAAAAAATTTCAAACTTTATCTTTCTTTATAAGTCTGAGAACTCTAGATTTTACCTCTTTTTTTTTTTTTTTTTTTTTTTCTTTTGGCCAGGTCCTGGGAGTTAACACCTATGTTATGTCTTTAACTGGTCTTGGTTTGTGATTTGATTTACAAGCTGAGGAATTGTCAGCAACTTCTTTGATCCTATCTATAGCTCACAATCAGCTGGCAATTTTATATTTTTTCTGCTTGCATTTATCTAGGGCAAGACTTTTTTTAACTCCACATATGTCTTAGCATATTTGCATTTTATAATATAGTTATTATCATCCCTGTCTCTACTTAAAGTTAGTCTGAAAATATGTAATACGTACTTCAGAATTTGAGAGACAGCGTTATGTGGTGAAAAGAGCTCTTTGCCAGGAATTTAGTGTTTCTGTCCTGGAGCTGCAGTTTCTCATCTGTAAGTGAGGAAATTGGCCTGGAGAAAATGTTAGTACACATTTATTGAGCAACTACCATGTGCCAGCAACTGTCGTAGGTGCTATTGAGAAAAAGAGACAAACCCTCAGAGCTTATGATATTGTCAGAAGAAAAGTCAGTTCATAATCAATTACAATAAATGATAAAAAGTCTCTATTAGGAAATTCACAGAATGCTAAGGCTGGATTTATTTTTCTCCAGACAGAGTCAGGAAAAATTTCTTAGGGTAAACTCCGTTTAAGATGAGAACAGAGTAACAAGTGGCAGTAAGACAAAGGGAAGCTGCGTACTATTAAAGACAGAAGTCTCCATATGGTATAAAAATACTATTATTGGGTCCTTTCCGCTGCATTTGTATAATAGTTGAGAAAATAAGATTACCTAGTTTTTAGAAATATGCAACTTTGGGCTTGATCTCTAATGATAGATCCTTACTTATTTTTAATTTCCTATTATATTTTTCTTCTTCAAGAGCACCCTCTGGGCCTGCTAATTCAGAAAAAAAAAAAAGTTTGTAATTTGAGCTACATGATTGACATAAAAAAATGTCCAGGCTGGAAAGAGCCCACAGCGCACTCAGTCTGGCCCTCCTCTTTTGCACGACTCTTTAAGACAACATTCAAGCGTCGTGTCTCCTAGTCTCTCATGGCTGGTAGGCAGTCGAGCTGGCACTGAGTGTAGTTTCTGGTTCCTGGCTCAGGGCTGTTTCATCTCTCTCAGGTTGTCTTTTTGTAACAAGAGGATAAATAAATATATATTTCCTTAGTATTTTATATCCAAGTACCAGGAGGAGAAAATTATAAAAAGGAATAGAGGCAGAAATGGAATGGGATGGTTTTTTGATTTATTTGTTTTGCTTTGTGTTTGGCTCCCCGGTTGGTGTTTTCCTCACTGTGGTAGTTATGCATGTGTTCCTAAAGTTTAAAAAAAAAAAAAGAAAAAAAGCACCCCTTCACTCTTGTTTTCTTCATGTTATATTTTGGTGGTGTTAATTATATATCTGAACTCGTATTTTAATTGAGAAATAAGTATTGCTTTCACTTAGAAAAGCTAATATTAATTTGAATTTCTCTTTTTCTTAATGACATCTAATTTTTTGATAATATCATTTGAGTTAGTGATTTCTTTATTTGTATGCCAATTTGGTTGACCAAATAAGATAGGGTTTAGAGTTCAAATTCTGGCACAATTCTCGGTTCGTTCTGGACTCGGTATTTGTAAGTTGTGCGACTTTAGGCAAATAAGGTAGCTGTTCTCCATCGTCCTATTTCTTTATCTGTAAAACGGAGAGGAGACTGTGATGGGGATTTAATGAGAAAGTTTATGTAAAACATTTAGCCCAAGCCCAGAAAAAGATTCACTATATGTCAGTTGTTATTATTGCTATGATTTATAAAAAGACATGTTTTCAGTAAAAATATGGTTGGAGGTGTTCTCCAGAAACACTGCTCACAGGAGGATTCGTCAAAGCCAATTTAAAAAATTTTACATTTGTGGAATGGACCGAACTAGTTTTGATATTGATGTTACCACTGCTGTTGCTGGAAACCAGATTTAGTTTACGGGTCTTGGCTGCCAGATGAATGAAGTGGAGAGCCAGTTTTGTGCAAGTGGGCCCCACATGATTCCTGGGAGTGTCCGGAATGTGAGGAAGGCGCAATGTGTGTTACTGTTGCTCATTTCTCTTCCTGCCAGAAGTGACATTATCCAGATAGCTTGGCTCAGGCTGGTCATCCCACCCTGCTGGCAGCAGGACAACTGCGAGACAGAAACCAACCGCCTGGGCCAGGCAAAGTAACCCCCTGGGAAATATGGGAAGGGTTACAGATCACTCCTGGAAAGACAGAGAATACAAGGAAGAAGTTTGGGCAAAAATGTGAGAAAACTAAAATTGAAGTAGATCAACCGCATGGGATTCCAATTGGAAAAGGTGCGATGATACCTTTGAGATATGAATCAGGCTTTCCTTGGCATTTTCCGTTCCTATTGTCCTTCCCCCTAAGCTCATCCGCGCCCCTTCCGTCTTTGCGGACTGGACCGGTGGACACGTGCCCCGCAGACAGGCAATGCTGAGAACCAGATTTACCTGTCCTTTCTCTACTCCTTCCACATATATGCACGTCTTGGTGCTGAAGAAGGCCCTCTGGTGGTAGACGCGCCCTGGAAAAAAGGGACTTGAGGGACTTTCTACTCCAGTAGAAATGTAGTAGCTAGAACTAAGGGAATAATACGAACTTCTTGGACATCTAAGTTTGAAGAGGAGGTTCAAATGTGAGGCGTATATACATTTTTTAAAAAAGATTTGTTTACTTTGGGAGAGAGAAAGAGAGAGCATGTGGACGCATGTGCACGTGTGCAAGCAGTGGGAGGGGCAAAAGGAGAGGGAGAGGGAGAACCTAAACAGGCTCATGCCCAGCACAGAGCCTGACATGGGGCTCCATCTCAGGACCCCGAGGTCATGACTTGAGCTGCAATCGAGAGTTGGATGCTTAACTGACTGAGCCACCCAGGTGTCCCTGAAGCACATATAAATTATATATATATATATATATATATATATATATACACTGGAAATATATATATATACACTGGAAATTATAGCATATATATATATATATATATATAAATATATATATATACACTGGAAATTTAAGAGGAGAATATATATATATTCTCTTAAATTTCCAGTGTCCATCCAAAGTAGACCGTAGGTAAACTATCTTTAAAAGGATTCATATTCTCATAATAATATTAATATTATTTTGTTGTCTACTCCGATGTCTGTCCTCCTGGTCCCGAGTCTGCTTGATTGCCATAATTTCTCCCTTCAACTCAGGGAGAGTCATGTATGTTGACTACCTTGGACTTAGCTGTCTTTGCCTTCCATAACTCCTACAGCCCCAGCTGACCAACACTGACCCATAGGTAGAGACATCTTACCCCCTATCCTGCAGGAAGCACTTATAGAAGATGAGAACTTCCACCCTCAGCAACCTTAAAGATTTAAGGGTCAAAATTGTTCGTGGGGAAAAGGATGAGAACAAACACAAAAGAGATGCTGCTAAGATTCAGTGTCCTTCCCCCTTGCGTCCTCTGATAAATTCCTGAGACACGCAGAGTGTGATCTTCCTTGAGGAATTCGTGGCTACCTTAATGTTGATATTTCATTAAAGTCTAAAAACAACTTTATCTTGGCAATAGCTAGCCCTCCTACATTTTGGAGCTCTTGCTTTCAACTTGCACAATTCCTTAGAAACTGATGTAATCCCTAAACCATGAACTGAGAAATTAATAATCAGTCACTCTTCACAATCCCGGGGCGGCTCTTTCTGCCCATGGGTCCTGTCCCAATGCTATAATAAAGAATCTTTTGCACTGGGGAAAAAAAAAATAAAAAGTTTCATACCCTTGCAGCACTTGTGGACGAGGAAGTACGAGGGAGTTTCTCGGGAGGATTTTACTGCTCTTCCCTATGATCACGAATCATAATTGATTCCTGCTGTACTGAACTAAACCTCCGTCGTGGTCGTTGGGGTGTCGGCCTTCGTGGTCATCCGTTCAGCAAACATCAACTGAGCAGCCATTGTAGGTCAGGCAGCACGCTTAGTACTGGGCATCCACTGACAAGAAGCAGATACGGTCTCCAAGGAGACCTTCTAGGTAAGTAGAGGAGCTAAAATTCTCTGTGAAATAGTAGTGACAGATCTTAGATCTCAGAAGTAATTTTCACACAAGGTTATTCAACTGTTGACTTAAGTGGAATGGATAGTCTGAAATTTCCTCTCTCAACCAACATCTCCTTTCTCTAAATAGGGCTGGAGAGGGCCAGGATCCTGGGAACACTGTGGGCAAGTGTGTTCTCATTGGTTGATCTGGCTTGCTAATTCGGAGTGTAAGACTTCACCTCTCAATCAGTCACTTAACATTCCGGTACATTTTTGGAACAACAGATAATTTTGGAAGCTTCCAAGCAGATGGATGAATGGTAACTGACTTAGCAGATCTAGGAAAACTGAAACCTAAGCCGACCAATAAACTAATTAAAACCGCTGAACCCTGGAAAGGCTCCCAAATTGAAGCCACCAGGTGCTTCCGAAGGTGGGAATGCAGGGCAGAGCTGAAAGCAGGACGTGGGTTGACAGCATTATAGGGAGGAGCTGCCGGTGCCTATTTATTCCCACTTTTTCCAAGCAGAAGCCTGAAGGTTAACGGGTTGAATTCAGGCATGTTTCCGTTTGGAGGTACGGCGGACAGTTAAATGCGGATATGCTGGGAAGATACCATAACAAAAATGGGGAAAATGTGAACGTCTATATTCTCAAAAATGAGACCTCAGAAACCTTTTCCATGGGGTTCCTAATGCCCAGAATATTGAAGGCTCAATTTATAGTCCTTAGTCAAGAGACTGTAGGATTTTTCTGTGGAAAAACATAGCTCATGAGAAAAACCCTACAGATCTTGTTAGGAATGCAGCTTTATGGAATGGAAAATGGGGAGAGGAAATATTTGCATGTGAGGCAGTGGTGCGGGGAGTTAAATCCCATCTTTCATAGCAGGTAGTCGCTAGTGGAGAATCGGGATGTGTCACAAGAAGCGTGTTATTGAAGATAGAGCCGTAATACCAGAAAACAGTGCTGACATATTTGAAATGGATTTATCAATTTTCTTCCTTCCATCAGGAGCTGGGAGTTAGGTAGGTAAAAGAGAAATGTTTTCCTCTAAAATATATTTATTTATTTATTTATTTATTTATTTATTTATAAAGACAATCAGTAGAACACCATGTAGTCAAATATCTCGATTCAAGTTTTAGCTGCCCTGCCTATGATCTCTGTGACCTTGGTCATGTTGTTTACATTTTCTGAACTTTAGTTCTCTCCTTGGTAAATGGAAAAACAGGAATAAGCAGAAAGGAAGCAGTTGATAAGTAATACCTACGTTTTAGGGTTGTTTTGAATATTAAATGAGATAGTATATTTAAATACTTAGTGTAGTACACAATAAAGCTTAACTAATACTGTTATAACAATACTTTGTGAGTGATGTGAGTGAAGAAAAAGTGACCTCTGAGTAAGGAAAGGAAAGGAAAAAATATTTGGCTCTGAGTAAGCACACACACACACACACACACACACGAGTGTGTAAAAAGAGGGGGAGGTGAGTGAAGCGTGAACAAGGTTAAAAGAAAGAGTATCAATTCTAGGAAGAAAGATGAGAGAGAAATTCTCTAAATAATCTTTTGCTGTCCCACTGTAACCCTTTTGTGGAACTAGGGGGCATATAACAAATCCAGAGTATTTACAGAGTCCTCGCAATGTGGACGGCACTATTTTCAACTACAAAGTACATCGTTGCTGTATTTCATAAAAGTGCTTTCACTTATGTCTTTTCGCTTCATTTTCATAATTGTCCTGTAAGAGAGGTAGGATAGCAAGTCACGGTTGGTTTATTAGGGGTAAGAAATGAGGAAGAGTGGTAAAAAGAAAAGGAAACTGTACAAGTTGCCCAGATATTAGCATAGCTATGGAAGCAAGGTAGAGGGAATAATTTTGCTGCAGCTCCCTATTTTTATAACTCAGAGTGACAGTGTGTTTATTAATTTTCAGTGAGAAGTACAGTCGCCAAATGAACTAAAATACTGGTATCACCTGGTTTGTACATTCTCTCTCATGTTTAAAAAAAAAAAAAAACCACAACACATTTCCATGGAAATGCAAATGAGTTGATAGAAATGCAATCAGAACAGATACGGGACGTTTTAAATGGCTGATATAGGCAGATTATGACGCGTGATGTCCCCCAACACACCCTAAGGGTATATTTGCCAAGTAACCAGCATGTCCCTGTCAGCTGGCCGAGTCACCTTCGTCTCTGGGTGGTGCAGGAAGTACACCGACAGAACCGTGTTCCCTGACTCCATGCAGGCCATCTGGTGACACTGATTCTTCAGCTCCGTCCGTGCAGTTGGTTGGAGTACAGCCTTCCCTTACATCGAGTCACATTCCAGGCATGCCTTCTTGATGAGTATTATGTATTTTAAATGACAGTTGGAAAACTCAGTTCTGCAAGGATTGAAAATGAGTAATATACCCATATGGTTTTCTCATAGTCTTCTAAGTACATTAAAAGAAAGCCCAACAATTAACTAGAATGAACTTGAGTTCATTTTGGTAAGAATGAAGCTAAAGATGATTAATCTATTGGATCAAACAAATATGGCAGGAGAAGCGTAGGTGCTGGTGTCAGAGTGTAGAATGCAGTCTGGGATATTCTTTGTAATGCATGTGTATTTAAGATACTATCTAACTCTTTGAATCACCACCCTTATGTTGGAAACTTTGTTTGTCTTAGCTAGTGAAATGTCACTTCAACAAAACCAAAAGAATTTTAAAAAATACCCACATGCTTAGAAAGCAGAAAATAGCAAAATGTGGGAAAAAAGTCATCTTTGCAAGGAAAGGTCGGCAGAAACATATGGATCCCAAGTGAAATTAAAATAAGGTTTCTGTACAGACTAGATACTGTGGCAGATAACGATGCCACAGGCCAGACAGAAGGTTCCCAAGGCCCCAGGCTGCTTTCTTACTTCTGCTCGGCTGAAGACTTTATCCAACATTATTTTGGTGATAACACTTGTTATACATCCTCTGGATCTTCAGATGCTAAATCATCCCGTATTAGACTTCATCCAGGAAACCTAAAGGCCAACCATATTTCATCATTTCTTAAGTTTCAGTGATTATAAAACAGCCATCTGTACATGTCTGGAAGCATATTTTTATTTGGGTTATTATTTGATAATGTACAGACAATCCAATCTCCAAGCCTCCCTAATGTGTCTATTTAAAAAAAGTACATAGGAAATTTTTAAGTGGCTATTTTTTATATTTATATTCTATTTAGTTGAAATGTACAGAAGACTTTTTGCTCCATATTAAATAGGAAACGAATAAGTAATTACATAGAATGACAAAGAATATCTTCTTGGAAAATGATTTGACTGTATTATCTCATCGATTTTTTTAATTAAGCAAAGTGCCCATGTGCTTGGAGTTGGAGATCATATATAAGCATCCTATAGAAAAGGCTCTTCTGGGACTTTCCACCTAAACATACTCCTTTACCTTTCTTTTTTTTTTTTTTTTTTTTTTTTATAAAGATTTTATTTATTTATTTGACAGAGAGAAATCACAAGTAGATGGAGAGGCAGGCAGAGAGGGAGGAGGAAGCAGACTCCCCGCTGAGCAGAGAGCCCGATATGGGACTCGATCCCAGGACCCTGAGATCATGACCTGAGCCGAAGGCAGCGGCTTAACCCACTGAGCCACCCAGGCGCCCTCCTTTACCTTTCTTTAATGTTAATCATTACCTATCAATATCTATTAGATGCTTTTTATTACCAATCAGATTCAAAATAGGAAGAGAGTGAAACTTTAGATGCCATGAAAGTAGTTTTGCAATTCAGTCCTAGTCAAGGATCCCTCGCCTTAACTACAGATCTTGGAGCTTACACCATCAGAAACACTTGACCCTAAGCTGCCTGTAGCAGATGCCTGGCTGCTGACATGAGATGCTTACTCTTTGAGATGGAGGCAGATATGCAAGTAGCTTTGGCCAATTTGGAGATGAGGTAGAATGGTAATACATATTTGTTAGTGATCCAAATATCAGTGTGAATTTAAACAATCAGATTGTTTTCTTCTAGAAGGAAAGCTGGAAGAGCTTGTTTGTCTAGAGCAAGGATGGCAGGACGCGAGGCCAAGAGCAGCCGCGATGGCGCGTGGTGGGAATGGGAAGCGGGACGGAGGTCCGTGGAGAGCTGGAGAGTGCTGCTTGGGGTTATTCGATACCAATCAGGTTCCCAGCGGGAAACAGAAAATATTCAAACTGGATAATCCAAAGGAGAGATAGTTTATAAAGGGCGGGGAATGACTAGGTCAGGAAGGAGAAGATTCCAGAAGCAGAGACCTGTGCAGAGAGAGCCACCTGTAGAAGTTGTGCCCTTCGGTGGGGAGACCCTGCAGAGCAAGGGCCAAGGCACAGTGGAAAGCAAACTGCATGTGGTGTCCATCAAACGTCCTGAACTTGGGCGCCTGCTAGTCAGCTCAGGTCATGATCCCGGGGTCCTGGGATGGATCCCTGCATTGGGCCCCCTGCTCCGTGAGGAGCCTGCTTCTCCCTCTCCCTCTGTCACTCCTCCTACCCCCCTTCCCTGGCCACTTGGGCTCTCTCTCTCTCAAATAAATACATAAAATCTTAAAAGGGGGGGGGGGAGACAGGAACCGAAGTCTCCGCTCTGTGATGTACAATAGCTAAGCCTGGATTTTGGTGCCTCCGTTTTCTCGTTCAGGAAAGATGATCTTTTCCAGAAAATGATTGTGAGGGTCAGATTGTGTAATTTGTATAAAAGCTACAAATGCCAAGCCTGACAGAGAAGGAGGGTTGAAAGAAATGAATGTTTCATCCCAAGAGGATGCAAAACGTGAAGGCACAGGAAAGAAGAAAGGAAGACCGTCTCTGTCTGAGGCAGGTCCGAAGGCTAATACACGGGGAGTGACCAGTCTACATGCATGTGCTCGCGGACGCGGATCAGACAGACGTGGTAAGTATGCGGCCACTACGGCAGCAACGCTGGGATCAGAGGACGTTACCTCCTCTTCCCCCCCAAATCCAGAACTTCCCGGAAGCATTAGGATCAAGAATATTCAGCACCTATTTTGCTAGTGGAAGTCTGACTAAGGAGAGAGACAGTAATACAGATACAATCACAGGGTTCATCCCCTCGCATACTGGAAATGGAATAGCCTGTAGCTTTTAGCAAAGCGGTGATTGCAAATATTTTGTCATATTTCTTCAAAAATTTATTTCATATTCACATATACATTTTTAGTCTGCACAGGACACTTAAAAACACTATTTTCCCCTCCTTTTCCCCTGTGGAACCAGCTTTCAGTTTAAATCCCAGCATCTAGTAATGTATGAAGAATGTTGATGCCCTGTACCTCCTACAAGATACTCTAGTAAGAAGAATGACTAGTTAAAAGGGATGATACACTTCTTTTTTTTTTTTTTTAAAGATTTTATTTATTTATTTGACAGAGAGAGATCACAGTAGGAGAGAGGAAGGGAAGAGATCACAGAGAGAGGAAGGGAAGCAGGCCCCCTGCTGAGCAGAGAGCCCGATGCGGGGCTCGATCCCAGGACCCTGAGATCACGACCTGAGCCGAAGGCAGCGGCCTAACCCACTGAGCCACCCAGGCGCCCCGGGATGATACACTTCTTAAATCTGCATCGGGGAAAAGAGAAATTATTTGTTTGATCTCATGAGTTTGGTATTGTGTTGTGATAGCATCTAACATGAATGCAGTTTAAAATTCTATGTGAAGTCCCTCTGTTTGGACTGTCAATTCAGGGTGGAAAACCGTTTTGTTAGAAGTGTCAAGAGTATGATGAGTGGTGAAGATATCAGCTGTGTTAGCTGATTTTTTTGACTGCCACATGATTCTTCTTGTACTGTATCATGTATGAACAAAAAAGGCATTAATTCAAAGACTAGAAATTCAATGAGTTTTAAACTAATCACCTCAAGGTGCAATGAATTTATCAGCAATATCTTTTACATACTGATGTCTGTGCATACTCCGCTCCCTTGGTTTATATTCAGTATTTGTGCCACAGAAAGAAAATCATTAATGAATGCCTTTAAAATGCAAATTTGTCAAGGTCAGAGTTTCAAAAACAGAAGCTTGTTGGTTGAACCATGTTCTGCATTTTATTTCTCTTCAGTAGTTGGTTGGATTATCAATCAAAACGTTGACTATAATTGTTTAAAAATTAATTTGTAAAAGCCATTTTCAGCCTTTCCTTTGTGTGATGTGAGAGCAGATAGGATAGGTTGGTATATACAGTATAGATTTTGCACTTGGTGGAACTGAGGTATTCCAAAGAACGTAGCTGAAAGTAGAATTTTTTTTAGTTTTTTTTTTTTTTTTTTTAAATTTCTTTCAGCGTAACAGTATTCATTGTTTTTGCACCACACCCAGTGCTCCATGCAATCCGTTCCCTCTCCAATACCCACCACCTGGCTCACCCAACCTCCCACCCCCCGCCACTTAAAACCCCTCAGATTGTTTTTCAGAGTCCATAGTCTCTCATGGTTCACCTCCCCTTCCAATTTACCCCAACTCCCTTCTCCTCTCTAACTCCCCATGTCCTCCATGCTATTTGTTATGCTCCACAAGTAAGTGAAACCATATGATAATTGACTCTCTCTGCTTGACTGATTTCACTCAGCAGAATCTCTTCCAGTCCCGTCCATGTTGCTACAAAAGTTGGGTATTCATCCTTTCTGATGGAGGCATCATACTCCATAGTGTATATGGACCACATCTGCCTTATCCATTCGTCCGTTGAAGGGCATCTTGGTTCTTTCCACAGTTTGGCGACCATGGCCATTTCTGCTACGGACATTGGGGTACAGATGGCCCTTCTTTTCACTACATCTGTATCTTTGGGGTAAATACCCAGTAGTGCAATGGCAGGGTCATAGGGAAGTTCTATTTTTAATTTCTTGAGGAATCTCCACACTGTTCTCCAAAGTGGCTGCACCAACTTGCATTCTCACCAACAGTATAAGAGGGTTCCCCTTTCTCCACATCCCCTCCAACACATGTTGTTTCCTGTCTTGCTAATTTTGGCCATTCTAACTGGTGTAAGGTGGTATCTCAATGTGGTTTTAATTCGAATCTCCCTGATGGCTAGTGATGATGAACATTGTTTCATGTGTCTGATAACCATTTGTATGTCTTCGTTGGAGAAGTGTCTGTTCATATCTTCTGCCCATTTTTTTTTATATTATTGTCTGTTTTGTGTGTGTTGAGGAATTCTTTATAGATCATGGATATCAACATTTTGTCTGTACTGTCATTTTGAAAGCAGAATTTTTGCAAAGGGAATCACGTTTCCTTGATGACTCTTTCTACAAAAGAGGCGTTCTGGGTTTTTGTTGTTGTTGTTGTTGTTGTTGTTTTGTGGAGGACACCTTTTGAAGTATCTTCTTAGCACCTCATCTCTGGGAAATGTCCTCTCACCACCTGGCATGGGGCCCTGTCAGCCGTGTGATGTGTTCATGGTTGGTTACATGTTCATGCCTCTGAACTTGAGCTGTGGTCTGTGGTGGAAACCTGCTCCAAACTAAATCAGTACAGCAAAATCTTCTTGCCCGAGAATCTGAAATTGGGACCTGGACTTTCCAGGTAATACTAGTCCCATTCATGGGTGCCACATTTTATAGCTTAATAGTGTTTCCTTTTGTCTCTACCTGGTTTACGTTGGTATCTGTTACTATAACCAAATTACCTCTTTCTTGGGATGAGCCTCATGGATTGAATTCAAGACTGGTTTAGAAATGGCAGGCTTACTGTTTACCACCAAGGCGTCCTGGGACCCTACTCCAAAACACATGTTCTTTCCTCTGCGCCGTCCCATCCACAGCTGCTCAGGCTTGCAACGTTTTTCCAGGCACACCATCTCCAGACGACATACATTTCTCTGAGGCACAGAAATTCTCTTGTCTTTCCACTGAGAGTGTTAGTCTTCTGATTTTACTGTTAAATTCACAGTTTTGAATGAATCTAGGCTGCAGTCTTTCACTGAAGACAAGGTAGAAAGCAATAAAATAATACTAAATTTTATCTATTTTTTATTATTAATTATTTTTTAAACATATAATGTATTATTTGCCCTAGGGGTACGGGTTTGTGAATCATCAGTCTTACACACTTCACAGCGCTCACCATACACATACCCTCCCCAGTGGCCATCACCCAACCACCCTCTCTACACTCCTCTTCCCCTGGCAACCTTCAGTTTGTTTTGTGAGATTAAGAGTCTCTTACGGTTTGTCTCCCTCCCAATCCCATCTTCTTTCACTTTTTCCTTCCTTACCCCTCAGACCCCCCACTCTGCCTCTCAAATTTCTCATATCAGGGAGATGGTATGACAATTGTCTTACTCCGATTGACTTATTTCACTCAGCATAATACCCTCTACTTCCATCCATGTCATTGCAAATGGCAAGATTTCATTTCTTCTGATGGCTGCATAGTATTCCATTGTGGACATATACCACATATTCTTTATCTATTCATCTGTTGTTGGACATCTAGGTTCTTTCCATAGTTTGGATATTGTGGACATTGCTGCTATAAACCTTCAAGTGTATGTGCCCCTTTGGTTCACTACATTTATATCTTTGGGGTAAATACCCAGTAGTGCGATTGCTGGGTCATAGGGTAGCTCTATTTTCAACCTTTTGAGAAAGCCGAAGTTGGTGGCATCATAATTCCAGACTTCAAGCTCTACTACAAAGCTTTCATCATCAAGACAGTATGGCACTGGCACAAAAACAAACACATAGATCAATGGAACAGAATAGAGAAGCCAGAAATGGACCCTCAACTCTATGGTCAACTAATCTTCGACAAAGCAGGAAAGAATGTCCAATGGAATAAAAAGACAGTTTCTTCAACAAATGGTGTTGGGAATATTGCACAGCCACATGCAGAAGAATGAAACTAAATTTTATCTATTTTGAGAACAGTTTTAAGGGCTCTTGGCTCTTCTGTGTCTCTCCCCTCTAACTTGTCTTAGCTGTAACAACCTGAGCATTCTTCCAAAGCACAGCATTATTTAGGGGAGCCTGGGTGGCTCAGTTGGTAGAGAATCCAATTCTTGATCTCAGGGACATGAGTTCAAGTCCCACATTGGGTATGGAGCCTACTTAAAAAAGAAAACAAAAAACAAAACAAAAACCCACTTTATTTGTAAGAACAGATAGTGGGTAGGATTGACCTGAAGTACTCTACATATTAGACTTCATCCAACTTTGCTTTGCTTTCTACTCTCTCCTCTCATGCACTGAGTGCTTAACTGAAATTAAATTTCTGTGTCCTCTAGGTGCTCTGCACATTCATTTTTCTATGCTTCTGTTCCCTTGGATGGGGGCTGGGGTGGGGCATGGGGACACTGTCATTTCTCCAAGCACATTTCCTGTACAAAATGCCGTTATAGGAACTTGAAGATGATATGTAGTCATACTACTTGTTAAGAGTATGATGACAGTAATCCAGAGAAAGCATAATAAAATGCATGATTAAAACACAATCCTAATACTAAGGATAAGAAGTAGGACCATGAGACAGATAAAGAAGGTAGTCAAAAAGTTGTGCTTATTTTTAAAAATATGGTTACTCTTCCATTCATCTCAACTGTTGATGTCAACCTTCTACCACCCCCCACCCTCAGATAGAAGCTGGTTATGTCTTTTCTTCCTACAGTTTCCTTCCCTTCATCTGTATTAATCTTAAAAGTGCTATACATCTTTCAAGATGTAGTTTAAATACTCTCTCCTTTATTAGCTTTTGATCTCTCTAGCTAAGAGTGATTTCTCATTCCCTGGAATTCCTTACAAACCATCGCATCATTTTAATCTTGATATTATGGTTATTTGTGACGCAGGAAGGACGTTAGGGTTTGAAGCCAATGACCAAGAAAGAGTTCTTGAGACACCTTTGGTGCAAAAAGGTGGTTTTATTAAAGCACAGGGACAGGACCTGTGGGCAGAAAGAGCTGCACCGGGGTGGCGAGGAGTGGTCCATTACGTACTTTCAAAGTTGGGGGGGGTGGTTAGGGACAGCATAGGAAGCAAGGTTGGGAAAAGATCATTTATTACTGTCTAATAAAGCCTTAGTCATGAGACCCTTTAGATGTTTATGAATGGGTCATATGCTTTGGGGGTGATTGACTTAACGGGATCCTGTGGGTTGCGCTAGGATTGCTTTTGGCCCTTGGCAAAGTATTAACATCAAGGCAGCTGAGTTCCTAGAGGAATGTCACTCTGCCTGTTGCAAGGACTTGTCAGTGGGCTACCCATAGTAAGGAAAGTTAATTTTTCTTTTGCATTTGTTTCCCACTTAACTTGTTTAAGTATCTTAGTTTGATAAGTAAGAGATATAACTATAGGATCTCTCTTAATGGGCTCCAGGTACCCCAAGCGTTGGTGCTTCGTAGAGAGCAGGCATTAAAGAGTTACGTGATTGATGAATTTTAAAACTGTAAAGTTGAATTTCTTTGGTTGAAGCTGCCTGTATTTCATAAAGAAGTATTCGCTCTGTAGAAAGATCAGGGTCAGAAGCAAAGCTCTGGTTTAGTTACCTTTAAAAATACCCTCAGGCACTTGCAGTCCAGTGCTGTTGAACTTAAGTTGGTATTTTTGCTAGCCAAATTTGCTGCACATGAAACCCATTGGCCATTTGGGGATTGACAACTTTCCTACTGCTCCTTTCAAAGAACTTCCCAAGAAAACTGGGATAGATAATCTATGTGCCATATGTGCTGTTAAAATAAAGTTGGATATGCACTAATCAAGCGGTTTCCATGAGAAACACAAGGACTCAAAACTATGAAAAATCTTTTTAATTGTAGTACTTATGGTAGGCACTCCAAATAGCAAAATTACATTTCAAACTTTTTTATCTAAAAAAAATAGTTTATACCAAAGCTTAAATATCTTGGAGCAGAAACACTATGGCTGTTTAAATGTTATATAAAAAAGTTTGAAACAAGCAAAAAAAAAAGTTTTCTTTTTCATGTTGCCTACAAATCTTTAAGTCAGTGCTTAGTTTAAAAGAGCATTTCTAAAAAAATTTTTTTGTTTTATGAAAATGGTAGCGACAAAGGTATAGGGTGTCCCTCTTCCATGACAGGTTGCAGGCGAGAAAACAAGGACAAACTTGAATCAAACAGATTAGCTAAGAACGCCGTCATTTAGATGTTGTCCTTAGGTAACTCCCAGGATCATCCGCTGGTTGAAAATCCGAAAGGTTGATCAAAAAGGCAATGTTGCTAGAAGCATCTTAAAAACGATTAACCGTTATCCACATTTGTTTCTATTGTTATTTTCCAAGTGTTCTATTATTATAACACCTCATAAAATAAATATTACAAAGACAGTTTAAACTCTTCTAAGGTACTCTGTATCAGAACCTCATAAAAGTAGGAGTAAACATGCAGCTTCTCTGTTTCAAGTGATCTGGGAGGAGCCGATTGAAAGGTCACTTATGTCCTTTGCAAGTTTAATCATTCCTAGCTGTAAATCGTTTCCTCTCCCTTCTGAGTGGTCAGTTTCTATCTACAGTCACTCCCGTTCTTTGAATTTGTTATTTAAAATTCCTACTTCTGTGTCCATAAGTAGCTAAAAAGATTTGTACTTGTCTTGCAAGATTCTCAGAGTAGATTGAATCTTCTTCTTCTTTTAATATCTAATTTCTCTTTTCCCTGCAGAGTCTGAGTTTACCAAGGAGGGGAATGATATCAAATAAGAGCGATGGATAATTTAAAAATTCCCAATTTCTTATCTCATTTCTTCCATTCATAACCTTTTACCGTAATTATAAATGGCAGCAAAATGACTAACTTAAGGTTCATAGACATTACAAGGTGTTAGAAATTGTAGATGTCTTTGAAAACAGAATCTGCTGTAGCTACTTTATTATTTTTTTTTGTAGTTTTTATTGTTTAAAGATTTTATCTATGTATTTGTTAGCGTGAGAGCACAGGCGGGCAGAGCGGCAGACGGCGGCGGAGGGAGAAGCAGGCTCGGCCCAGCGCGAGGGGCCCGGGCGGGGCTCAGTGCCCGGACCCTGGGATCACGGCCTGAGCCGAGGCAGGCGCTGCACCGACTGAGCCACCGGGTCCGGCGGCGGCTGCGGCTGCGTTAGATGAACCGGACTTAAGGACGGGAAGGGGCTCGCGGTCGTTCGGGTTGAAGACGGAGGGTGAAGGCCGGGCGCCAGGAGCAGCCCTAGAGCGGGGCCGCGGAGCCGCCCGACCCGCCGGACATCAGGGAGGGTGTGAGCCTGGACGCCGGCTCGTGACCCTCGACGCCGGCTCGTGACCCCCGGGGCTGCCTCCTGCACACAACGTGGTCACGACCTGCACCCGAAAGGACAGTCCGTGCCCTGCCCCTCTCCTCCCGGAGCCCGGTTCTGACTCAGGCCGGCACCAGCGACCGCGGTGGGTTCTGGACCCGCACCAGCGACCGCGGTGGGTTCTGGACCCGCACAGAACCTGCCTCCGGGGCCGCTCAGGAAAGGCCCATCTGACGCGCTTCCTGGCCTGCGGGGGCCGCGGTCGGGGGCGGGTTAGACCCGCGTTGCCGAGCGCCGTCCTGGAGTCCCCCATTCGGTCAACTCGTGTCTCCTGCTTCTTCGATTCTCCCTCCCCGAGGGGGATGCGGGGTCACGGCGGAACGACTGGGATTCGAACGTCGGAACATGAGTCCAGTGGAGACAAGATGCCCCCGGGACGTCGGGGAGTGACCATCTCCCCATGTCCTTCTCCAGAACGTCCGCATCTGACGGTGACGAATGTGCCTCCCTTTTCCGTTGACCGGGTTTGTCTGTCCTGCTGGGTGTCGCCACCGTCGTGACACCGTTGCCCACTGTCGTGTGTCATCCCCGACGTGACACCGTTGCCCACTGTCGTGTGTCATCCCCGACGTGACACCGTTGCCCACGTCCCCCCACATGGACACCTTCACCCACGCCAGTTCTGGCCTCTGACTCTCGGGTCCCGCGGCCGCACTGCCTGGCGCTTCCCGCACCGACGCGGGCTCTGTGGGGAGGGGGGCACCTGCAACACGGTCCCCGTGTCCTGCTCCAGGCTCAGCCCCGCCGCACGCCGGCCCCGTGTGCGGAATCCTCCCGCGCCGCTGCTGCTTGTACCCCGCGCCCCGCTGCCGGCCGCCCTCTGCCCCGCTCCGGCTCCCGCATTCCGGGCGGCGCGTCGTCCCGCACGGCCTGTCCACGCGCGGACACCCCGACCTGCGCGGACACCCCGACCTGCGCCGACACCCCGACCTGCGCCGACACCCCGACCTGCGCGGACACCCCGACCTGCGAAGACACTGGGCGCTGAAGTCCAGGCTGGGCTCCGGCTCTCCCCGGTGGGCACCGCCTTGTACAGTGTCCTGCTTTCACGTAGGCTCAGAGACCTCACACTGGCCTGCACCGCCTTTACACACACACTCACGCTTATACATACTCACACACACTCACGCACACTCACACTTGTACACACACAGTCACACTCTCTTACACACACACACTTGTACACACTCACACACACTCACACACGTGCTTATACACACTCACACACACTTGTACACACACACTCACGCTTACACACACTCACACACACCCTCCTCACCTGGGCCGTTCTTCCACTCCTCCTTTCGGCCACTCCCTCCCACGTGGACCTGTCTCTCACCCTTCTCGGGCTCCAGGACCCCTGCGCCGGAGGGACAGTCCCCAGGCGGCCTGGCTTCCCACGCCCTGCCCTGGCTGCTGCAGCTCCGGGCCACCCGCCACCACCTGCTTGCACCCACCATGGCTTGTGGCCTGAATTTTCCTGTACAGGAACGGAGGGAAGAGAAAGAACAGACGCACTACGACACCCGGAAGGTGGGGGCAGGGAAGTGGGGTGCGGACGAGCTGAGACTCAGAGGCACAGGCGTGTATGTGAGGACCCGGTGACTGCCACGGTTCCTCCGCAGCTCCGAACACCAGGGGCCCCGAGGGGCGCGGAGGCCGAGCCCGTGCTGCTGCTGTCCCGGGCCTCAAATCCCACAGACATGATCTCTCACTGGCACTTGTTACGTAGGTGATTAATGGCACTGACTTCACAGTTGGGAGTGGAAATGGCGTTGAAGCCTGTGTGTGTGGGAAGACGGAGGACTTCTGGAGAAACTCCACTGAGCGTTGAGAAGCTGGTCTGGAGAAGAGGCGAGGCAGTTCCGTGACTTGCATTCCAGGACTCCAGTCTGAGCCTGACCTAGTTTGTGAGGGTCTGACATCGCTCATGAGGGAAGGCCTTTCTCAGCCATGCTGCCAGGTAGCCTGGATTTTTGTGGATGTTCCGGGCTCTGTGGCTGCAGCACAGAGATGCCTGCTCTGGGACTGAGGCACTCATTCCCCACAGCCAGGAGCCCGGCTGCTGGCAGCTCCACGCTGAGCTCCTTGCCCTGTGCCCTAAGCAGAGGGAAGCTTCTGTGCCCAGGGGTATGCTTCCTCGGTAGGGGCTGCCCACATTGAATGACTGGTCCTGGAGGGGACACACAGCCCTGGCCCCGTTCCCTCCATCAATTCAGGACAACTGTAAGAGACCATCCCAGCTCCAGAGCTCCTGGGGGTTGGCTAGGCTTCCTCGGCAATCACGCGCTGGTTCGATGGTTCCGCTTTCCTTCTGACCATTCCGACCCGCTGCCCTCGCCCTCCAAGTTTTGCTTTGGAGAGAGCGCGCTCCAGCATACCTCCTGCCCGCAACTCTCAGAGTCTCAGGCCTGTTTCTGGGAAACAGGGTTTTAACACATGTCTTGTCCCAAATGCAGACCCTGTTGTCATGCGGAGAGATGTTGACTTCGTAGCAATCACACTTCCCAAAAGCTTTTCCTCCAGGCTCAGGAGCTAGCTCAGGCGCTGGGGAAATTTACGGTAGTGACTGTACTCGGTACAAGGTAACTAAGCTTTGTCTCCTATAGGCGTGGAGATTGATGTTCTTGCTCTGAGTCACCGCAGATACCCTATGATGAATCACCCCACGTGTACGGTGGGTATGAATCACTCCCGGTGTGGCACTTAACTTCCAGGAGAGTCGTATTTGTCACTGTGGATGTCATACAAAGATATTTACTGAAAACAATATAGATTGTGTGATTTTTAACACACCCAGGGTACGTTTATTTTATCTTTCTCTGTTTATTGCTGTTGCCTTTTTGCCTCTTCTGTTAGTTGTTGCAGGGAGCAGGGAAGTGGAGGGAACTTGGTGATAGGCTATTGGAAAGGGGAACTCCTGAGAGCAGGGAATAATCTTTGGGCTTAGAACAGCAATAGATGCGGGCACCTGGGTGGCTCAGTGGTTAAAGCCTCTGCCTCTGGCTCAGGTCATGATGTCAGGGTTTGAGCCCTGCATCGGGCTCTGTGCTCGGCAGGGAGCCTGCTTCCCCCTCTCACTCTGCCTGCTGCTCTGCCTACTTGCAGTCTCTCTCTCTCTCTGTTAAATAAATAAATAAATAATCTTAAAAAAAAAAAAAAAAGACCAGCGATAGGTACATAGTAGGTATCAAGAAACATCAGTAAAATGAAAGTCCATAAATTAAATAAATAAACAAATAGGAAAATAGATAAATAAAATCTCACATGAATTCCACAGGAGATCTGCAGGTAAAAGAGGTAGACAATGACAGTGGACACTTTTATGATCAGGTGTCAATCTCAAGCAATTCGAACTGCATGAAAAGGAGTTTAAAATGTTTTTGGATTTATGAGCGTGTTTTATGTGACAGTGGTAAATTTGAACATTGAATTAGAAGTTTGGTTTGGTACAAAGAGTCATTTTCAAAGAATAGAGGCTTGCATGGATGGTGAAGCAAAAGACTCCAGCAGAAGTCCAGATGATTTGATGAAACAAACACATTTTAGATTGTGTCTCTAACTAATTCACGTTACCACCTCTCTCTGCTCAGACATCTGCATTCCCTACCCCATTCTTGATTTAAACTGAAAGTTACCCAGGGCTCTGGCATGTCTCTCAAGATGCAGAAGTTGGTTTGAAACCTTACCTGGCTGGTGTCCCGCTGACACAATGGCCAAGGCCTCTCATCTGAGGCAGGGAAAGAGAAAGCTGTCGATACTTCTTCAGGCCCTGATGAAATTCCCAAACCTGTCCTAGCTTTCACTGTCCCTCACTACTGCTTGGGAACAGGGTGGCCAACAGCCTTCTTCACCAGGGAACATCCCACTTTGACGCTGAAAGCCCCATCTCCCTCGGTAGGGGGCAAATCTGGGCAGTTGGTTGCCTGCGTAATTAATGGTCTTCCCCTAGTTTTTGTTAGGTAAAAGCGATTTTATTAATTATTTGTCTCTGCAAGGTGAGGCCACTTCTCTGCTTCATTATAGATCTTATACGAACAAGACTGGGCTCAATTAATTACCCAAAGTAATAAACAAAAGAATGTAACATGCTTTAGTATGTCCATCAGCTCTGTTGGTCTTGTAGTCGGGACAGAAGAAATGAATAGGAAGACATGAGGAGGGCCTGGGAATTTTGAGGAAGAACAAGTTGTTTTTTTGTTTTTTTGTTTTTGAAGATTTTGTTTATTTATTTGGCAGAGATCACAAGTAGGCAGAGAGAGAGAGGGGGAAGCAGGCTCCCTGCTGAGCAGAGAGCCCTGGGATCATGAACTGAGCTGAAGGCAGAGGCTTTAACCCACTGAACCATCCAGGCGTCCCAAGGAAGAACGAGTTTTAAGTTCAAGATATTTTGTTTTAGTTTAGGCCTAGGACATGATAGATTCTGGATCAGTTTGTGGGGTCCCAGAAGAGGAACAGGCAATGAATCCAGAAGCTAGGGGAGGTGGGGATACAAACTGGTGTAGCTACTGTGGAAAACTGGTATGAAGTTTCCTCAAAAAGTTAAAAATAGAACTATCCTTCAATCCAGCAATGGCGCTACTAGGTATTTACCAGAAGGGCACAAAAATACTGATTCTAAGGGACATGTGCATCCTGATGTTTGCAGCAGCATTTCCAGTCATAGCCAAATTAGGGAGAGGCCCCTTTCCACCCCAGCAGGTACGAAGCAGATGGTGCTCTCCAAGAGGCAGTCCGACTGGGGGTCTGTCTGAGTTTATTAAAGCTTTCATCCCGGGCTCCTGGGTGGCTCTGTGGGTTAAGCCTCTGCCTCTGGCTCAGGTCATGATCTCAGGGTCCTGGGATCAACCCCGCATTGGGGGTCTCTGCACAGCAGGGAGTCTGCTCTGCACCCCCCCCCACCTGCCTCTCTGCCTACTTGTGCCCTATTTCCAAAAAATAAATAAATAAATTTAAAAAAGCTTTCATCCATTCATCTCTCCCAGTCTAGCTGCTATAGGAGCGAGGTCCAAGGTGCCATTTCATTGTGTCCTGACTGGTCCCCTTGCTGCTTCCAAACCCATTGTCCTACCAGCTGGAATGATCTTTGAAAAGCAGAGACCAGAATACTTTATCCTGTATCCCACCGCACGGGTTAAAACCCTGTAATGGGCTCCTATAAAGTATCTTGTTTGTCACAGTCTACAATGCCCCGTGTGATCTGGCCCCTGCCTGCCTTCCTCACTGCATCTTACCCACAAAGTTCGAGCCATTCTGCTTTTCCTTCCTTTTTCTTGAATGTGCTAAGCCCATCTGTACCGTGAGCTGCACACACTAAGGGGAGTTTCCTCCTTTGGTTCTCGGAATAGCTGATTGCCTTTCTGAGTCACCTAGCCAGTCGTTTTCTATCATATTGCCGTATTTTAACTCTGCGAAGCACCTGCTAATATGGTATTTACTTCTTTACCTTCGTTTTTCCTCCTCGGGCAGGCTGCAAGCTTCACGACAGCGGGCCTTGTCTCGTTCTGAGCAGGGCCACCGCATCAGTGGTCTTCAGGACTCTTTTTAAAGGGACTGGTGCCTGGTGCCAAAGCGCTCACGAACTTGGTGGTGCGTGGAAGACAATGTCCAGGCAAGGTCAACGCACGACAGCCCGGCCACAAACAGAGGGGCCGGGACAGGCAGCGCGTGAGTCCGCACCACAGAACTTGTTCTCATGAAGCATCGACTTAGATGACCCAAGAGGAGGGGGGACACCTCCTGTTCCTGCCAGGGGGGCCGCAGGTTCTGATCGCCCGTGTCAACGCGGGGAGGCGAAGTCGCAGGTGGAGGTGCGGGGGCGAGGCGGCCGCAGTGCAGGGGCGGGGGCCCGAGTCCCTCACGCTTGGGCTCCTGCAGGAGTGCGGCCCGGAGGGCCTAGTTGGCTGCAAGATAAAGTTTTTAAATTTTCTGGAATTTGGGACAGATGACGGTTGCATGGGTTATTTGGGGGCACAACTTTCCGGTCCTAGAATTCTGCCCAGGGCCTGGCCTCCACCCCTCCCCGCTGCCCGCACCCCTGTCTGGGCTCCGAGCCAAAGGTTCACAGCGCGGCTGCGGGCGGGGAGGAAGCGGCCTGGTCCCGGCCCGCGGCTCGGGCGGCGGCGGGAGCGCCCGCGGCGGGGGGGTGGGGGTGGGGGGCGGGGACGAGCCCGCCCCGCCCCGAGGCGCTGCCCCCGGGGTCCCCGAGGGCCGCTCGCAGCCGCGCGGGTCGGGGCGGCCGCGGCGGACGGTGCGGTTCGAGCCCTCGGAGTCCCGCCCGCCCCGCGGGACCCACGCGCGCGTGTGGCTGCGGCGCAGGCCCCGCCCCCGGACGCGCACCCACACCCGGACGGCCCGGCCCGACCCCCTCCGCCAGGCCGAGCGGCCACTCTGCGCCGAGCCGGGGCCCGCTCGGCCTCCCGCACGCAGGGCAGCGGCCGGCGCCAGCGCGGAGCCCGGGGGCGCGTGTGCAGCGCGGGGCGACCCGGCCGGGGCGGGGGCGGGGGCCGCGCTCCACGTCTGCGCGGCTCCGCGGGGGTCCAGCGGCCGCCGGGCTTCGGCGCTGCGGGCGGAGCCGGGCGGCCCGGCGGGTCGGCGGCGGCGGCGAGCGCCGGGCCGGAGCGGGGGCGGCCCTCGAGCCCTCGGGGGCCGCGCCTCCGGGGCCGTCGTCGGGAGTTCCGGCGGCCGCGTCTCCCTTTGTCCTGCTGGGACCTCCCTCCCCGCGTCCGTCCGCGGGTCCCGCCGCCCCGGCCGCGCGCCGTCCCCCGCCCCGGGGCGCGTCCCCGCCGAGCGAGACCAGGGCGGTGGGAGCGGACGCGGCCGCAGGATGGTGGCGGGGCTGTGCCCGGCGCGCAGTCCCGGGAGCTGGCTGGTCCCCGGGCTGTGGCTGCTGCTGCTCGGCGGTCCGGGGGCGCCGGCGAGCGTCCCGGAGCAGCCGTCCTGCACGAGAGCCTTCGACCTCTACTTCGTCCTGGACAAGTGAGTGCTGGGGGGGGGGGGGGGCCTCTGGCGGCGGGGGGGCGGGGGGGGTGGGGGGGGGGGGGGTCACGGGGCGGGGCGAGCGCCCTGGGGAGGGGGGCTGGAGCCCGACGGCGGGGCTCCGT